>NW_026020343.1:1967727-2283735 GCF_900185275.1 Solanum verrucosum | reverse complement strand
TGGTGCACCCCATGGCGAAATACTAGGTCTGATGAAGCCCTTATCTAGAAGGTCTTTCAACTGCTCTTTCAATTCCTTAAGCTCAGCTGGAGCCATTCTGTAAGGAGGAATAGAGATAGGCTGGGTATCTGGAAGGAGATCAATTCCAAAGTCGATTTCCCTTTCGGGAGGAACTCCGGGAAGATCTTCTGGGAACACTTCTGGAAACTCATTGACTACAGGAACTGACTCAAGAGTTGGGGTTTCGGAACTAGAATCCTTAACCCGAACTAGATGATAGAGATAACCCTTAGAGATCATCTTTCTGGCCTTAAGGTAAGAAATGAATCGACCCATAGGCGCTAAGCTACTACCCTTCCATTCTAGGATTGGTTCGTCTGGAAACTGAAAACGAACAATCCTAGTTCTACAATCAACTGAGGCATAACATGAATGTAACCAATCCATGCCTAGAATGACATCGAAGTCTACCATTTCTAACTCTACAAGATCTGCTGAGGTGACTTTCTGAGAGACTGTGACAGGGCAATTTCTGTATACCCGTCTAGCTATAACTGGGTCACCGACTGGAGTAGAGACTGAGAAGGGTTCTGAAAGAGTTTCTGGACTAACACAAACTTAACTGCTATATAAAGAGTTACAAAGAAAGAGTAGCCTGGATCTAACAAAGCATAAACATCAAGATCAAAGACTCGTAACATACCAGTGACTACATCAGGAGAATCTTCCTAATCATAGCGAGCCTGAAGAGCATAGAGCATGTTTTGGCGCTGACCGCCACATGCACCAGATGAATTACCCTGCTGAGTGGGCGACTTGCTGGCGCTGCTGAAGTTGTGGACTGAGCTCTACCATTGCCTCCTTGACCCTATTAGAAGGACAATCCTCACAAGTTGTGACCAAACTGACCACACCCAAAGCATCATTCATTTCCTGCAAGGCACTCACCGGATGGTTCTCACCACACTTAGGGAAAGTTGGGTAGGTTTTGGTACCTGAAACACTTCCCTGAGACTTAGAGCCTAATGCTACCTTTTTTATCTTGTCTGAACTTGGAGGATGGAATACTAGATATGAAGGTGCTGGAGCTTGAAAATTTCTGCTTGACCCTGCAAGCGATTTCCACCACCTGATTTATGTTGAGAATAGTCATAGTTCCAAGTTCTAGCCTTCTTGTTCTCATTAACCTGTTCCATAAGCTTATCACCCTCAACCTGCTGAGCATGAGTCATGAGCCTAAAGATGCTCATATTTTCCAGCAACATAGCATTTCTACACTCTGTCTTCACCAAGTCTTACACTCCATATAGGAACTTATTCATCTGAGCCCTGGAATCACCAACCATGTGAGGAGCATACCTGGAAAGTTGGATAAACTTGAGCCCATACTCTTGGACTGTCATGCTACCTTGTCTTAAGTTCATAAATTCTCTAAACTTCGCCTCCCTTAACTCTCTTGGGAAAAACCTCTTCCAGGAAGGTCTCACTAAACCAATCCCAAGTGATAGGAGCTGCATTTGTACCCCTGTTCTCTTTCCACTGAGTATACCACATATGAGCCATATCCTTAAGTTGGTAAGATGCTAACTCAACCTGATCATTCCCAATTACCTTCATCACTTCAAAGATCTTCTTGACCTCATCAATGAAGTTTTGGGGATCCTCACCAATCTGCGATCCTAAGAACTCTGGCAATTCATCCTAACAAAATCTCGCACTCTAGTTGTAGCTGACCCAACATTAGCATCTGCTGGACTTGGAACCCATTTATTGTTCTGGTTGGCCACACTCTGAGCCAACATCTGAATGGCATTCCAGAACTCTGCATTGAAACTTCTTAATCTGGAACTGGAGGAGTTGCGTTTGTGTTTCCTTGGCATTCCATTCCTGGCGTTAGCTCTACGAGGAGGCATGATCACAGAAACGTAGAACTTTCAAGTTAGATGGAATTAGATCATACCTTACGCATGATAAGAGTAACAAGAAAATGAAGATTTTCCTAATACACTTTATAGCCTCCCTCTCATTAGATGTGGTGCGCACTACACACCCATCAAAATGACTCTACCTAGCGCGGCATTTTCAGACATCCTAGGACACTTAAACCTAGCTCTGATACCAAGTTTGTCACGCCCCGAGCTACCCCGAGACGCGAACGCGGGACCTAGGATCACAAGTGACCCCAAGCTAACCTTGTTGGCATAATCATGAGCATACTAAAGATAAACTGAAAATAAAACTGGTGCGGAAGCTAATAATAATCAATCTGAAATGATGGGGAATATCCATATACTAAAACTGAATATCAAATCTGAGAGTTTAATACAAAAGGAACATCAAACTCAAATACTAAGCTGAATCTAACTATGTCTGAAAATAGCCTCTAACTGACTAGAAATGTTTGGGACATGCTAAGCTAAATCTAGAAACTAAAACTAAAAGATAACATGACTATTGTCCTCGAAGAATGAGGACTCACCACTAATGTTGCTGAACTGGAGATCGGGGACCGATCTAAGCGTGATCTGGATGCTGAGAATCTGAACCTACATCACAAGAAGATGTAACGTAGAGTATGCGTCAGTACTTGAAAGGTATTGAGCATGCAAGATAGAGTAAAGCTGAAATAAACATATAACTAAACAAGCAATGAAGCAAGAGTATAATCTGAACATGATATAGATATTGAATACTGAGGCTAACAGAATGCAATGACCAAATTTAGACATGATGATGCTGAATATTGATTATACTGAAATGTGGTCAATGCAATGGAGTCTGAACTGAACTGTGGGAGCTACTAATAACCGTTAATAAAAACCACATTGAGCTAAATGTGAAGTCCGATGTATACGCACCATCGAGAGGACCCAATACACCCGGCCAAAGATGTAAAGGCATGCTGGCGTGATCACTAAAATGATGCCCCACATAAGGCCTTACAACCTACGTGGCTTGTAGTTCTGGGACTATATGGGTGATTGACCCTAGTCCAACTCGGTATTATGTTACTCCCAAGAGATTAAGTGATTAACACATTATGACTGAATTTCTGTAATATACTAGATAGCTCAAAACTGACATGCATATTGATATACTGATAATGACACATTCAAGACTAAGGCAAGTATATCTGAAATACTTAAATATCTGACCTAGCATGAGTAATTCAAGAACTAAAGAAATACATAGCTAAGGTTTCTGAAATTCATACAATAAATGAAGTAATAACATGATAATCTAATTTGGGAACATGTAATAACTAATTCATGATAATCTACTAAAGTTCTAGAAACCCTAGGTCTAGTTGATAATAGGGAATCAAGAATCTGACTGAAATCTAGGGAACTAATGGGCAAAAGGAACCCACTAGTAAAATACCACATACCTGGTGACGAATTCCACAGAGAAATCTTTCGATTTCAGGGCCGGAACTGATAGAATCTTGTTGCGTTCTTGAGCTAGAGTTCTTAACCTCTTTTCTCCTCTTACGCTCTAATTTCTTTCTAAGTTTGATCAATGATTTGACTTAGGTAAGTTCTAGTTATGTTTCTGGGCTTAAACTGACTAAAACCTCATAATTTAGGGTCTAAACGACATATTTAAGAGGTCAAATGAATAAGGAAAAAACCAACAGACCTCGACTTAATTATTGTCGGAGTGACTGACGGACCGTCGATTGACTGACGGTCCGTGCTGGTCGACCGTCGCTCGCTACTGAGGTCTAATATCTGGGGCGTCGATCCATGGACATGGACCACGGTCTGTGACCTGACCTACGAACCGTAGGTCCGGCCGTGGGTCAATACTTAGACAAAATTTTGTGCTGAGTTCTGGGGAGGTTGCTGACACGAACCACAGACCTGTAGGACGGACCGTGGGTCCCTCCTACGGTCCATGGATGGTGTCCATGGGTGCCACCTGCAACACCAGAATCTGCAATATGGTCTACTTTTTGGATACGGGTGTTACAAAAACAATCAACAGTTCTGCTTGATAAGGAGGCTAATTTTTTCAAACTACTCTTATAATGTTACTATTTGAATCATAAGTAAAGTTATAGGTGTTAAAATTATTAGGAATGGTTTAAGTCTGAAGAAATTCAATTTGGTTGACAATACTTGCACTTGGTGAGAGCTTTAAGGTGTCATATGGTACTAAATCAAGACCTTTAAACCTTTCAAATAGCTACGTTTCTTTAAGTTTAGCTAGAATCAGGTTACTTATGTTACTGATTGAAACAATTTTGAAGTTATATCGATGGCAATATCTAAACTTTTATTGGTGGTATTAATTCCAACAGTAGAATTCAGTCCAGTGAAGTATAGATATTAAGATTGAAAATAATACTATTCCAGAGTTACCTGGTATCAGCAAGTCGATTGTGGGTCAGCTACAAGCGTCAGTTTTCATGTTTTTGACCTGGGTCACCAAGAAGACACAGTTTAATGATGAAATCTTTTTGGGATTTCAAATCGGTGTTAGTACCTATTGGCTATAGAAGAGGTAGATCCATCTCTTAAACCTCCCGATGATCAGATCTCAAATGTGGAGCTTCATCTACAGCTTCAAATCAAATGCCTCTGATTGTCCGAGGAGATGAACCCAAATTTGATCACTGATACTTTCGATCATTAATTACATAAAGTTCATCTTGGTGGGCTGACTTTTGAATCGAAGGTGGATGGAAGCATTTGAGATTTTTTGAGAATTTCATCCAAGCTTTGTCCCTTCAATTCCATCGATAGTGTCCTTTCCACTTTCCTAATTAGTCTTTTTGTTTCTTTCTTTGTTTGTTTTGGGTTGTGTCACTTTTAGACTAGACCCTTGTAAATAGATGTTGTGGATTTTCAATAATAGGGCCTTAGAGCCCATCTTTGATTTTAAAAAATTGATAAATACCAACTCATCATAGGCTAAAACCTTTTGGCAATACTTAGGTACATACTTGTATTTGATATATATTCCTTTATTAATTATTTCACTCGAGTTCTTCTTTCACATACCTATGTTAATTCTCTAAGGAAATTTTGTTAAAAGACCAACCTCAACATTGAACCTAGCACAACTAGGACGAGTTTTGTTTTATGTAGTAAAATCTATCTGTAATGACTTTCCAATTGTCGTGGCCATTGAAAAATAGCCTCCTTAATAAAATATTAGGAGGTAATTAGGAGGATCCCACTTCATCGTACATATATGTCACAATAATTCATATACATCATGTAAAAAGATGTCTTTGAAAGAAGATTAACATAGTCCTTGAGTAAAGCTGGTTGAATTATCCCATACTTTTTTCAAAGTAACTGATACTAAATTTTTCCTTCCCATACATATTGTATTCGAATCAATCTCCTTAGCTCTTTTTTATTAGGCAATCCATTCACAAAACTGAACAACAATGACATATTGTAGGTTTTCTTATACAATCATCTTGTTCACCTCCTCCTCCTTCCATAAAATCATAGGCTCTACATTTAGATATGTTATTAATTTTAGGGTTAAGTGATTGACTATTATGATCTTTGAAAAAGAGTTAAGGGGTGCTATATAGTTTAAGGGTTGGATTGGTATTGGAGATTAAATTCACAATAAAGGTGGTAGTTGAGGTTATCCCATGGCTGAAATGGCCATAGTAGCATCGAGATGATAATGCTTATGTGATTTATGCCAACTAGGGTTTGTCTTAGAGAGAAACCTTAAAGAGAAGACAAAACTTGTCCGTGAAGGATTTAGCTTTTATAACAAAAAGCAAATAATAATAAGGATTAACTGAATTCATAATGTTTGCTTTAAGTTTAAATATAATTAAAAATATCAAGTAAAATTGCTTTTCTCTCTACCCTAGGCATACGTGAGTGGTGAAACTTCGTGGTGCCGCTGGCATGGCGAAGGGCCAACAAAGGAAAGCAATAAATAAAATCCAGCTATCGGATACAAAGTTAACTATGATTCATCAGAGAAGACCAGAGAAATTGATGGCGGCGACGGTGCTACAGCATCCTACAAGGTCACCCAAGTCTGTGGAAGCGGAAACAACTCCATCTGCTATGGAACCAAGTTCCCAAGCATCGACATCGCAGCAGAGTACCAATATGGAGTATCGCAGAGGGACCCCAAGTCCAATGGAATAGTGTACTGAGAAAAAGAAGGGTGTAACAGATTCGTTGCCGAATCTGCCATTAAAGAGTGATGGAATTAAAAGGGCAGAATTAGGGAGTGCAAAGCTAATACAACAGTGGAAAAGGCACAACAACGAGGGGAGGAGAAGGCAAAAGAGACATGGACAAACCTCTTCCAAAGAAATAAACTGGTTGCCAAAGGAATGACACTAAATTTTGTTGCTCCTATGATGCAGAATGGTGAGAAAGTGATGAAACTATGTAAAGAAGAGGTGGATTTGGAGACGAATAAATGGAATCATGCTCTTATCTTGTATGTAGTAGGTGCCTCACCAATGATTGCAAGCCTTGAAAGGTATATTGCTAACCAGTGGAACTACATTGTGAAGCCTACTGTATACTATCATAATGATGTATACTTTCTAGTACGATTTCCAAGTATGGAAGATAGGGATGCAGTGATGTACTCAGGGCCACACTTATTGAATAACAATCCAGTCATTGTGAAAACATGGACTCCAAATTTTGATTTAAGCAAAGAAGTCCTACAAACTATTCCATTTTGGGGGAAATCCCTGAATCTTCCTTGAACTGCTGGGGGATGCAATCTTTGAGTAGAATCAGTAGCGGGTTAGGTTTTCCTTTATATGTTGACGAGTGCACAACGAAGGTAGCTAGAATATCCTTTGAAGAGTGTTAATTGAGCTTGACACAACAAAGACCTCCTATTCATGGTGAAGGTGGAAGACCCAATAGAAAAATATGAGAAAAAGTAATATATTGATGGATTGCTTACTGTCGCCAAATGCCTTCAAGTTGGACATAAATATCCAACCAACAACCCAAATGCAGGCCCTGTAATGTAGGAATCAAAGTAGCCACCTCATACAGAATGGCAAAGGAAACAAGTTGAACAAGGTAAGCAAACAATGATAGAACCTACAAAGAAAAAGGCCATGTGTCTCAAGTAACTCCAGCCGAAGTAAGTATTTCACCAATCCAAAATCATTATACTCAGCCTGTTGGATAGGAGAAGATAATGAAGGGAGGTTAGAGGGAAGTCGACAGCTACAAGTTTACAGAGATCCCTCCAAGTCATTGAGTAAGCAGTCTGAATGAATTTAATATCTTCAATGAACAGATAATTAGGCCAAGGTGTTGAGGAAGTAGGCACTATCAACCCCATATTACTACCCATATGAAGCTAGTTACTTGGAAAATTAGAGGCATGAATAAAGTGTACAAGAAAAAAGAGGTTAGAAAGTTGCTCAGTACAAATAATATAAGTATTCTAGCTTTAGTAGAACATAAAATAAAAGAGAAGTATGTGAAGAAACGTGTGAGGAATATTGCACCTGGATGAATATGGTTGGTGAACTACGATCATAGTGATAGAGGAAGGATCTTGGTGATGTGGAACCCTGACTACCCTGATGTAACACTCGAGTATATGACTGCATAACTTATTCATACCAAAATTCATATTGGTTCTTTGAACCTTAGGTTTGCTTTTACTGATGTGTATGGACTTCATACATAAGCGGAAAGAGGAAGATTATGGACTGAATTGCGAACCATTCATGGACAATAACAAGGAACATGGATTGCTATGGGAGACTATAATGTAATAAAGTCAGTAATAGATAGGCCTATTGGTAATACTCCAACCGAAGCTGAACTAAGAGATTACAAAGAGTTCCTAGAAGATACATAAATGGATATGCTAAGGACTAGAGGAAGAGAATACACCTGGACAAATGGGCACACATATGGTATTATAGATTGGGGATGGGTGAATGCTACCTGGATGATGACAATGGCTCAACATGAAATTCAAATCATGGAGCCTGGATGCTCTGACCATTCTCCACTATGCCTGCTAATAGCACAAGAGGAAGATAGAAGAGCAAGACCTTTCAAGTTTCTAAACCATGTAGCTGGTCATGAAAAAATTCTTGAAGTTGTGGATGAAGTATGGTCTAGGAACTTGGGAAGATGTAAAATGGCAAGTATCTGTAGAAAAGAATGTTAAGCAGGCAATGAAGAAACTCAATGCAAAGGAATTTGGTGGAATTGAGGACAAAATACACAAGTGCATACACCAACTGGAACTATTACAACATGACATGGGAACCCCGGGGCAACCCCAGGAGAAAGTTGAAGCTGAAAATCAAGAAAAACAGACACTTCAAAAGTGGTTAAATGTGGAGGAAAGTATAATCATGAAAACTCAAGAATGTAGTGGTTGAAGTTAGTGGATTCAAATACAGCATACTTCTTTGCCAACTTGAAACAAAGGTCAGCACATAATAAAGTAAGTATGCTAACAAATGCAGATGGAGTGGTGGTAACTCATCCTACACAAATTGAAGAGGAAGTTTTTAGCTACTATAAAACTCTCCTGGGATCATGTGTTGAACAATTACCAATGGTCAATCCTTTAGTAATGAAGGACGGACCTGTTTTGAATAGGGAACAACAAATGCTACTAATAAAATTAGTGACCAGAAGTGAGGTAGCAGAGGTTCTAAAAGGGATAAATGATATGAAAGCACCAGGTTGTGATGGATTCAATGCAGTATTTTTCAAAAGGCATGGCCTATAGTAGGAGAAGACATTATAGATGCAGTTCAGGAGTTTTTTCAAACTGGAACCATGTATAAGGCCATCAACTACACTACAGTTACATTGATCCCAAAAATCCCAAACTCAGAAAGGATCACACAATATAGACCTATATCATGTTGCACCCTACTATACAAGATAATATCAAAGATCTTAACAAGAAGATTACAACAGGTGATGGATAATATAGTCGATAGAAATCAATCTGCTTTTGTTCTCGGTAGGTTGATAAATGATAACATTATTCTCAGTCATGAACTCGTCAAAGGATATGGCAGGAAAGGATCTCCCCAAGGTGTATGATAAAGGTTGATATGAGGAAAGCTTATGATTCTATTGAATGGGTATATCTTGAACAGGTGCTAGAATGTCTACAATTCCCCTTACTTTTTAGACAATGGATCATGCAGTGTGTACAAACTATTTCTTACTCTACATTGATAAATGGACAACGAAGTATTCCTTTTAATACAAAGAAAGGGCTGAGACAAGAAGATCTTTTATCA
Organism: Solanum verrucosum; assembly: GCF_900185275.1. Lineage (NCBI taxonomy): Eukaryota > Viridiplantae > Streptophyta > Magnoliopsida > Solanales > Solanaceae > Solanum > Solanum verrucosum. The sequence continues at coordinate 2,274,482 of NW_026020343.1, read as the reverse complement.
CCATTTCTGTTTGTATTATCAATGGAGTACCTCACAAGACTCTTGAAACAATTGAAGCAGAATCCTGAGTTCAAGTACCACCCAAAGTGTGCAAAGATGAATGTGGTAAAACTGAGTTTTGCAGATGACCTATTATTGTTTAGCAAAGGAGACCCCAAATCAGTGAAACTACTATATGACCTGTTTACTATATTTTCAAAAACATCAGGGCTAGAAGAAAATGAGGAGAAGAGTGTTGTTTATTTTGGAGGAGTGTCGGGGGAGGTACAACAAGAAATCTTACATCTATTAGGATTTGTACAGGGCACTTTACCTATAAGGTACCTTGGGGTACCACTTAGCTCCAAAAGAACTTCAATTGTCCAATTCCAAACACTAATTGAAAAAATTATGGGGAGAGTAAAGAGTTGGACCTCTAGATTCCTATCATATGCGGGGAGAATTCAAGTGATCAGAAGTGTGTTGTTCTCAATACAGATTTTCTGGGCTCAGATTTTTGTTATGCCAAAGAAGGTGACCCACTGTATAGAAGCAGTGTGCAGAAAATTTATTTGGTCTGGGGGGTTGATTCCTCCAAGAAAGCTTTGATTGCTTGGGAAACATTATGCTGGACTAGAGTTGCTGGTGGGCTGAATTTTTTGGACATTGCTACATGGAATAAAGCAGCAATTATGGAGCCTAAGCAAGAGGAAAGACAAAATGTGGATCCAATGGGTACATATGTATTATGGAAAGCAAGGGTCAATATGGGGGATTCAAAACAGGCATCATGGATGGTAATGAAAATCCTGAAAGCCCAAAAATACTTTGAGGAGGCAGGGTGGTCTGAACAGGAAGTCGTGACTTGGTCGGTTTCTCCATCAAGTAGATGTATTTGAAGTTGAGAGGTAACTTCCAAAAGATAGAGTAGAGGAGACTGGTGTGTAACAATGATGCACCACCTAAATGGATCTTTATTCTATATTTAGCACTCAAGGAGCGTTTGCAAACAAGAGAAAGGCTAGCATCTTGGGGAGTGATAGAGGATACTAGATGCATACTATGTAGCTCAGGAGTTGATAGTTGTGAGTATTTATTCTTTCATTGTATATATGTTGTCTCTATTTGGGAGAAGATTCTGCAATGGATGTGTATAGATAGGCAGGAACTTTGCTGGAAAGAGAAGGTAATATGGGTAATATGGGCTCTACCAAATTTTATGGGAAGACAAGCTAAAGCAAAGATCTTTAGAATGGCTTTTGTCTGCAAGGGTGTATGATGTGTGGCAAGAAAGAAATCTTCGAATATTTCAGAAGAATGCAAGATCAGCCGATATAAATATCAGAAATATTATTCAAGAAGTCCATATTAGAGGAAACAGGCAGACTAAATTGACTAGTACTTTGAGTAATCTTGATTACTATCCATAGGGAACTTCTTTTGAGTTGTTAATGGCATAGTAAGGCTGGGGCTGTCCAGTTCTTGCTCAACCTTTTGTACTTACATGGCTCTTTGATAATAATAAAATCTGTTATTTACCAAAAAAAAAAAGAAATAATCCGTTTTTCATAATACTCTTGAAAACTAAAGAGTAAAATATTGCAAAACTAAAAACTAAGAAATTCGGGTAACTCCATATTACAATAATAGAATGAAAAGTATTTATAATGACCCAAAAAATTGGAATCTTAATGAAATCAAATTGCTTACTGACCCTAGCCACAGACCGTACATTGATCCACGATATGTGGATTGGCTTTAAATTTGCCTTAGATTCTGTATTAGGATTTCATAACTTCCATCGTGGATGATAAATAGAATTAGTAATGAATTTTCCTATTTAGCTAGAGAACTTATCCCGTGCTAATTTATGTTCTTTCAATAGTGCTTAGTAATAAATTACAACTATATGCTAAGCATATAGTACCATCTATTTTTGTAATTAATTACAAGGCATAATACATATATTGGACCTTAAACTTGGTTTCAAATTTTAACTTTGACCTCCAACTTTCAAAGTGCACAAATAGACACTTTAACTCTCCAACCTTTTAATAAATAAACACGCGTGTCTTACCTGGCAAAACGCGTGATGTGCACGCATTTTGCGCGAGTTAGAAGTAATTTTTGAGGCACACAACAGTAAAAAAAAATGCTGAAATGACAACTCTACCCTTCATTAATTTAATTTTATTTTTAGTTCTAAAATGGACGTGTAAAGTGTTTAATTAGTTGGCAGCCATTGAGTGACTCACTAATACACGTGGAAGAGTTTGCATTTCACGCTCTTTGCTCCAAAAATCGCGTGTTTATTTATTAAAAGGTTGGATAGTTAAAGTGCTTGTTTGTGCACTATGAAAATTGGAGGTCAAAGTTAAAATTTGAAGCCAAGTTTAGGATCCAATATATGTATTATGCCTAATTACAACTGTATGAACTTAATTAAAATGCAGAACAAACACGTCTAATAGTCCCTTGAGAACCAGTAAGTACTCCAATTCTGCCCATTTTCACCATTGCATTGGCAAAATCAGCCTCGAATGGTGTCCCGAAAAATGGGCTAAGAAATCCAAAGTAAGAATCTACAACTCTCCTCGTTGTCTCATCGTTATATAAATTTGCATCAGATTGTAGTACAGCAAAGCCACTTCTAATATTCTGCAGAATTTGACTGTCGAATGTCTCACCACTGCCTCTGTCCATCGATAACCTGACATTAACATCTCCGTTCTGGGGGCAAGTGGACTTCAACTCTGGAAGAAATTTAGGATTTATGGATGGATCAGAACCTCTGTTGGGAGAGAAGTTATAGAGCCTTTTGGTCATGAAAAAGCATGCAGTGGTACCAATTGTATGTGCAGCTGCAATTTATTCATTCGTCATTATAAGCACTAGTCATGTTATAGCTAGATCGATTATGGCAATATGCATGTTTTCATCAATTAATTTTTAAATAATGTTTTTGGTGGTCCATCAATTAAATAATCACATGAATTTTAGTTATATGGTACACATACTTCACTTTTCGCACTGTAACTTAAACTGACTTGAACATATAGTTAATGTACGTAATAAGTACTCCATCCGTCCAATTTTGGATAGGGTTTAAGAAAGAAAAAAAACTTTTTAAATTTATAATTTAAAATAAGTAATATATATATATATATATATATATATATATATATATATGTGTGTGTGTGACTATAAATCATTTTATTAAGGTTAAAATAAATATTTTAAAATTAAATTATTTCTTAATATATATAAAAATGTCATTCTTTTTATAAGCTGACTAAAGAGAAAAGTAAATCTAAAAGAAGTAATATATGTAGGCCTAGTGTTGTATAGATAGGTACCAGTGAGGAGCACAAGGTCTTTGTGAGACAGGCCTTTCTGGAAGAACTTATCTTTGAGTTGTTGAATGGAATCATCAACGTCTGGCATATTATCAGCTAAAGATACATTTGAAACCAACCCATCTCTCCTTCCTGTTTCCACATTATAGAAAGGCCCATTTACCTGTCCAATTAAACAATTTTTATAGACAATTGTGACAATCCACTATGTCATCACGCAATATAAGCATCACATAAGTGTCACATGATATAAACTTGTGCATACGGAGGCATACAAAGGAACAAAGCTGTTAGTCTGGAAGGTTCTAGAGAAATGTGAGAATTTCTCATAGTAGAACCTAGAATATCATAAAATTTATATGGAAGGTCCTTAGAAAACTCTAAGCACGTAAAAGGATTATTTTGTAAATATGTAGAGACTTGTTTAATAATTATCATTCACATATTAACCCCTAAAGTTAATAGTATAAACAGAAGAACATCAACCAAAAATCAACAAAGTTAGTTCTCTGCAACACAATTCTTCTTAGCAATCTTTTGTAGTCTCTTTTTTATTTTCTTAGCAATTCCTAGAGTTTTAGGCTGACATGGCATAGCAAAATTGTGAACAAGTGGGGCAAGAACATGAGTAAGTTGTCAAGTACCGCATATGTGTTTAGTTGTAGAAGACTAAAGATGTGACACTATACCTTACTTTCTTAATTTTTATGTCAAAACCAAAGAAATAAATTGAAACAGACTAAGATTTAAAAAAAGTGGTACCAAGAGTATAGCATCCCTAGCAGCAATAGCAACAATATCTGCACAAGAAACAAGTTGAGGACAAACAGCCTCAACCTCTGCTTTTGCTTTCTCAATCACTTCAAATCCTCCAACACCTTGATGACCAAATGCATGCCTTTCAGCATTAGGTCCGTTTTCTATAAGAATTGATGCATCACACCCCTGTTCATCAATAATTGATCACTTCATAATTAATGATCACTAAAAATGATGAAATAAATATAATTCATTAATTAATTAATTAGACCTGAACAAAGCAGTCATGGAAATGAAGTCTAAGCAAGACAGGAGCTATATTTTTGTTGGAGGCAGCAACTTTATTGACAACGCCACTCACAATGGATTCAACATTTGGGCATTTTTTGTCATAGAAACCAACTTTGAGCTGCCCATGTGAAATCTCTATTTGATTACTCAAAATTAGGATCATCACAAAAATCATCATTCCCATTCCCTGTTTATAAAGGGTATTTGAATAAATAGAAGGTCAAGAAGCAGAAGCTTAGTGTAAGAATTAATGTGTTTTCTCAATGCAAGTTTTTTGTTTATATGAAGGAAAAATTTCAACTATATTTTCTTTTTCTCTTAATTAATAAGACACAGTTGAGCAGCTTAACCAGTCTGTATCATGGTCATGTCTGTTTTAGCATAAAGGGCTTGATTGACATTACAAATTTTCTGCAATTCATAGCTGCAAATGTGAATCAATAGCCCTTCTTTTTTGCTTTGTCTCTCATGCAATGTGGGGTCCACTTCAGAGAATAATATTATTCCCTCTGTTTCAATTTATATGGGCTAGTTTGACTTGATACGAAGTTTTGAAAAAAAAAAAGAAAATTTTTAAAATTTGTGATTTAAAATGACTTAAAAGATAATTGTGTAACTAGAAACCATTTCATTAAGAGTAAATTAATATTTTAATATTAAATTATTATTAAATATAAAAGTCTATCATTTTTTGAGACCGACTAAAAGATAAAGTAAACCAAATAAATTGGGAAAGAGCGAGTATTATATACTTTTAGTGAAGGTGCTTCTCGGGAAATATGTGGACTCCACTTAAGTGCTTTTTCCATTTTAAATTTATTATTTACTTTTATTTTAATTTGTTATATATTTTAAGATTATATCAAAAATATTATAAATCACAATAATTAACAACTTAAAATTTGATTATATATTTAAAATTTTAGGTAAAAAGTATTATAAATCATAATAATTAACAACATAAAATATTTAACAATTTTGATTGACTCTTGAAATTCTATCATGACACATAAATTAGGACATAAAGAGTAACACTTTCTTTGAAAATTACGTAGAAAAGTATAATAAATTACAATAATTACTACAGTAATAATTTAAAATATTTATAAACCATATCAAAATTGAATGGACTATTTACTTTTTATCTGCATCACATAAATTAAGATAAAATGAATAATATTATTAAGCTCGTACTACACACGAGATTTCATATATTTGAGAAAATTTTAGAAATAGCAAACTTAATAGATATAATAAGACTCTATAGCTATAATTTTGATAATTGCGCTTCATAGCTATAGTTTTATTTTCTATGAAGGCTACGGTTTGTATATTTCTTCTCGTTTGTATATTTCACTTGCGAATATACAAATAGGGTAAGTATATATACAAATTCTGTACTTTTTATTTGAGAATTTTTCGGAATCCCGTTTGTATATTTCGTTTGTCAATATACAAACAGGGTAATTTATTTTGAATTTTTCATAAATCATATAAATAGCTAGGGTAAACATATACATAATTCTGAATTTACACAATCTGAAACCGAATTATACAAATTCTAGATTTGTACAAATCAGAAAAATTATACAAATGATGCTAATAGCAAGACTTGAAAATACTGTAACCGTAAATTATAATTTTCTTAAATAATAGCTATAATACCTTATATGGGCTAAATGTTGATAATTTTGTATAATTTTTCTTATCTACTATTGTTAAAATTAAGGGCCGGACGTACCATACTTGAGGGGAGGTTTTCCACACAATTTAAGGTGACAGCAAAGGAATAGATGGCAATGCTTCAACAAACAAGTTGCATGAATGTGTGTGTAGTTTTGTGATCTTTTTTGTAGTTTTATGGTCAGTAATGGATTCACATGTATATCCATAAATAAAGCTTTTTTAGGTTTTTGTACCTTTTATGGGACAAAAGTTGTTTGTGTTTATCAGTTTTCTTTCAGTTATTAAATGCTTTTTTTATTTTTTTCTGCCAAACTTGTATTTCATCAACTACATCTATAAATTAAAGCTACTGCAACAAACCTTCTTTTAACTATACCAATAAGGATCGTGGTGGAGTGGTATACCAACAAGGATTGTGGCGAGCGGCAAGTTTTCATTCATTCTTAATCAGCAGATCTCAAGTTCAAGTCCTCATAAATACGAAATCATCTTTGTTAAATAACGTTTTACCCTACTCAATGTGGGATCTCACACTAACTTTAACCAGTAGTGTATGTAGCATAAATCATAATATTGATCATAGCGGAAGAGTATAATTAATTTAGCAAGCTTTTACACTAAGGTTTAGATTAATATAGTTTATTTAGTCAAAATTTTAGTTAGAAAAGTTATTGGGTTCTATTCTACTTATCAAAAGTTTTTTTAATAATAAATTTTCGACAAATAATGTGCACGTCATAACATTGTTTCTAGAAAATACACACAGTAGGACTCGGACTTGCATCTCTAAGGTGTTAAGCTTGACCTTTAACAACAGGCAGAACGAGGCATTCATTGTGTCTTTGGGTGCCATGGTTAGTATATATATATATATTAGTTTTGAAAACGTGTGTGATATATTTGTCTTTTATAATTGTATAAAATTTATATAGTAGGAGAAAGAGTTATAGTGCTTTTTAAACAGAAAGAACTCATGAATAATAAGTTAACTAAAATACATTCTTAAAAAACAACTCGAAAAAAATGATGACACTCAACCAATATCAAGGAGAATTCTTATTGCCTTTATATTACAGATCTTGAATAAAAAATATTCTAATTTTTTTTTTATCATTTTCTCCTATAAACTCAAAGTGCTAATTATATGTATATCCTAAAGATGAAAAAAATAAAGAATACGGAAATATAATAACCAATTACGATGTTATATTTGAAAACTCAAAAAGATGGGAATATAAAAAATAAAACTTTACTTATAATTTCGTATCCAGAGAATTTTCATCTTGTAACAATGACAATTTACATATTTCTCAGCAAAAAGAATATGAATATGTATGGAATAATAAGGTATACAAATAAATAAATTAATAAGAATTCTTACAATTACAAATTGGTAATGAAAATTTTACAAATGATGCATACTAACCTAACAGAAAGTAACAACTACATTTTATTTTTAGAACTGTGTTTCTATACATTAATTTTTATTTTATAAGGTGCATAATAGATGATATTCTTGTTGTTGGTTCTCATATTTGACTTCTGAATTGAATGTGTACATAAATCAAAGATAGTTATTTGACTTTCCATTTTTTTTCATTGATAAACTACAAATTAAACATACAAAATATATTCAATCTGTGAAATCATTTACACTCAACAAAGATATTGTTCATATCCTTGTAAATGATTTTCAACTTATTCAATCAGGCATGATTCGTTCAAGGATTAATAACAATGTGGTATAAGAATGTGAAAAGTTATTGGGCAAAAAGCTAATATAAGAAAGGATGAAAGATATAAATAATTAATGCAATAACTAATGGAATTCATAATGTTGTAACTAAGGAATGTAAAAGGTTGTGAATAACATTTGCAATAATTAGTACTCCCTCCGTTTAAAAAAGAATGGTCTAGTCTCATTTTTAGTTTGTTTCAAAAAGAATTATCCCTTTCCTTTTTTGGCAACACTTTTAACTTCAACTTTTCACGTATGTTTAAGGCCACAAGATTAAAGGGCGTTTTGATACATTTGATATAACTTTAATTTAGAACCACATGATTTACAAGTCTTCTTTCTTTTCTTTAACTTCGTTCCAAGTCAAACTAGGCCATTCTTTTTTAAACGGAAGAAGTAATAACTAAGAGAATTTATAATTCCATAAATAAAAAATTAAAGTGCAATAGTTAAAATTCTTATTAATTCTGCATTTATATAAATAAATAGGACTTCTAATTAATTTTATTATTTATTTAGACAGTTAATTAAATTTTAATTTAGTGTAGAGGCAAAATAGTAATCCAACTTTGCACTTTAAAGCTTTCCTTGTTGTGTTGCACGTTTATTTCATATTACTTAATATAAAATTAATTTTGGAAATGATTACTTTTAAATGATTCTATTGTGAACCAAGCTGACTCTATAAGAGCCTATGGGCTATTAGAGACTTTTATTTGGAATCCAAGTACGGTGAATATCACTATACCGTGGTGACTCCCACAATGTATAGAACAGCTCTGAGTCAAGTTAGGCGTTTGGAGGAACTCATTCAAGAATATGGAATATGGAATCATACCAAAAACCACAAATAACCACAATGAGTATGACCAATTTTGTTTGGGCAAGTAAATGAGCTTACTATGTTCAAATGTTTCTAAACTAGATGGAGCTGTCGAAAACTTGAACCTTTTTTGCAGAATACACTACTTGTATAGGCAGTACAGCTTAATAAAGTAGTTGCACCAAGGAAATAGTCAAATACATGTGAAGTGTACAGACAACTGATGAATCAATCCCAGCTGAAATACAATCTCAAAATGAAAGCACAAAAGAGGTTTCCTAAAATGTAGGGTGTGGTAAGAGTTCTCATCAGAATTGCATAGATGCATAATGCGAATAGCCCGAGCAAATTAAAGGTATATTGCCCCATGAAATTTTGGCTGTCTAGACATATTTGCCTCTATACCTTGCCTTTGAATCTTTAGTAATCTTTGTATCACCTGACCCGTTAAGATGATTGTCAGCAGGACTAAAAACTGCTGAATGAAGATTACCTTCTTCTAACCACTTCAGATGGTTTTCCTTGAACTCCAAATGTTTGATCTTAGATGCTAATGCAATTTCTTCAGTATATGGTCCAATTTTGACCATGGTTAATAGTACCCGACTGTACCTATAGCTCAGCAACTGCTCTGAGATAGCAACCAACTTAAAACAAGGGTGCTCTGGAAAGGTGGTGTCAATTGACTCATCCTCTCGTAATACAGGATAGAAGTACACAAGCCGGCCACCCATCACAAGCATCTTAGCAGCAAGGTCAAGCAAATCATGCACGCATTCCACTAAGCTGTAAGGAGCAGTTGATGGTATGTGGCCTGTCCTTTTGTCATCAGGAACTGTATATGGACCAATCACTCCTTTCAAAAGCTTCCTGCCACCAGATTTACGTCCTCCAGCACGGACTCCATAGGGAGGGTCACATATAATGGCATCAAAAACCTAGAAAATAAAATTTAACAGTCAACAAAAAACAAAGAAAAGCAATGGGACCTGAAAAAATACCTATTTAACATGCCAATTAACTGTTCAGTTCAAACTGCCTTTGAAACTCTGGAAAATAATAAACCATAATTCACTAATGCCACGACAAGAATAAACTACATATCAGAGGGCATTTAACACTTTCCCAAGCTGCCTTTGACTACATATACTGATACACATTAAATTATTTCTCTGATGAATTTATTTTAATTTATTCCTTTTCTGGCATAAGATCCATGGAAGGCCACAAGTAATCCAATCCTCGTCAAGAATTTGTCTCAACATGAAGGCTTTCTCCTCTCCTTCCTCTAAAATAAGTATCAATGGAACCCAGCATCCTCGACGTTAAGTGACTATCACCTCCATTTGACTTCATTTACATCTCCATGCACTTTAGCTCTCTCACCATAAAAGACTTCTATTGCTGCTTTAGAATATTGTTTGTATGTAGAAAGCACACCTCTGTTTGACACAAACTCTCAAATTTCCATCTCCACTTACTTTAGCACTCTCACTGTATAAGACTTCTTTTGCTGCTCTTGTAATCTGTAGAGATCTATGAATTTGAGAGATCTCCATGAATAAGACAGCTATATCTGGGCATATTACCTTTGAGAAAAGGAAAAAATTCCAAGACATACCAAGTTGGAGAATTTCGTTTCTAGTCGCTATTTAACATCTAGAAAAGTCCCACAAGCTCATATGATGTGGAGATGCGCAGCAAACAAAACAGAGAGAACAGTATACGCCATCTACTCCAGAGACTTCAGTACACTCGAGCATCTACTAGAATTGCTACTACGTGATTGCCAGGACAAGAAAGTGTCAAATAAAACCTGAAAATTAAGCTTACTCACTCTAATAAAATTGAAAGAAGATTTAAACTCTAACCCATCAACTCTGAAGACATTGTAAACTGTAAGCAAACAATTCACCAACTTCTGACGATCACAATACATGATTTCAGAGTACCGCATCATTCTTCCACACATAAGAGACTCATAAAATGAGCTTCAAATTACTTGACTATGAGAAAATTCATCTTCAATATACACCACCCTCGATTGTCAATATAATGTAATTGATAAGACTTGATAATGACCTTGAAAATTAGAAAATTCAATCGTTTCTTTAACCATATCAACTTTGAAGACAGTAACAACATTATTGATAGTGAAGACCTGTGTTGCAAAAGAAAGGATTGTTTCAACTATACCTTTTCCTAAATTTTAACTTTGTATAAAGCAACTCTTTCCAGAATAAACCTTGCTTTTACTAGAGATGTGCGAACCTTTGTTCTTTAATTGAAATTTGACTAGTCTTAATTATACGAAAAATTAAGAAAATAACTTCTCCACTTTCAGCTTATTGTTGCATAAAGAAAAACATTAACATAAATCATCTGGTAATTCATTGCACTATGTGAACTCTACGACTTCCTGCCTCAAGAAAACTAACTCTGGACAAGTCAATCGTGGCTTGAGCTAGGATATGATGTCTAACAAAGGCAAGGCAACAACTGTGGTTCTGTTTTGTTGTTAGCTATACTGTTTTGACATATTACTCTCTTTTTAAGAGTTGTCTCCTCTTTGATCACTATCCAATCTATTGACTAGGGCTTTGCTTCTTGAACATAATTTGTACGTGCTATTTTACTTAGAGAAAGCATATATGCAAATATCAAGAAAAATTGCGAAAACATGTGTGCACTTAGCAGTCTTGGCTGTACCTACCAACTGAAGCTCTTTGCCCATCAGTACAAATAAAGGAGGGAAAACACCACCACTCAATGATCAAATACTGGGATATAATGAATGCAGAACTTAATTCATAGAAAGAAGAAACAGAAGTTGCAAGTGAAAGAAAAAGAGGACCAGACAACCAAAAAACACAAATAACTTCAAATAAGGATACCTCTTTCAACCCCGAACGCCAAGGAGGAAGGTTGTTGTCTGCCCTTAATAAACCAATAGGCATTGGCAATCCATACTGCAATTAAAGATATGAGTTTAGCATAGAAAGATAATAAATAAAATTATACTCCAAATTATCAGATGCTAAGATCAAATAATAGCAATTACTATATAAGAACAAAATTAGCATCCCATATAAAGAGAACACATCACTCTGCCCGTACCTGCTTGAAGTTGCTCCAGACATTACAATCTGGACCGCGGCCATCACGCACTACTCGAATGTCAATATCTGCACCCTGAAAAGTCAATTAATGATAGTAAAGAACCGAGGAAAATAATGAATGCTCAAAGTTCATGCAAAAATAGAAACACTAACCATTGTCACTGCTCCATAATGAGCTGCTGCAACTAGAATGCTTCCTGTGCCCACAAAAGGGTCATAGACAAGCTTTCCAGATTTGGCCTGTGCTTGGTTAGCCATCAGGAACGCCATTTCAGCATCCATGGCTGTTGGCCCGAGATAAGTACGACTTTTTAACTGATAAGTTGGCAAAAGCTTCCTATCAGCAGTACCAATCTCTCGACCAAAAAAAATTCTTTTTCCCGCAATGGGTGGCAGTCCATTATTAGAATCATAATCATCTGTTTCTATGAGCCAGAACGTGTGATAAGGATTCTTTAAGTTGACCCGTCCCTGGAACAAACAGACATAAGTAAATTCGCAGGCCATAAACCTCAGAAATTCCGTGACATCCAAAAGTATATCTGAGAGTAAAATGCATTTCTACATGCCGTCTCCACTTCACTTCTCTCAAAATATATATTTTTTAATTGGTTAAATAAAGTAAGAGACACATAGAGTGGAGAGAGCATGTATATGAGGAATCAAAATGCATTTTACTCTTAGATATATTACATGTTGGAGGTCTCAAGTTCGAAACCCCTTGCCAGCGAAAGTAAGGGGTTTGCCTTCTGGGTCGAGCTCGTCGCACCGGGCTTGCCTAGTGCGGGCTACCTCTCCTATGTGGTTTGCGAGCTATTGTATAGGAGCGGGGGTTTTACCCTGTGCACACCCAAAGGGTAGCGGCTGCGGGTTTCCCTTGTCATAAAAAAAAAAGAAGATATATTACATGTATTCATGGAATTTCTCAGGTCTCTATTGTTCAACTTAGACATTACGGGTCGTTTGGTAGAGTGTGTTGGAAAAAATAATGCATGCATTAGCTTTGTGTATTACTAGTACCTTGTTTGGTACACGATTTCAGACTATGTATAACTAATGCACACTCTATTGTGTATAATTGAGGCGTATATTACTAATACATGGAAATCCATGGTATTAGTAATGCAAAGGGTTTTAAAGCCAGTAAAGACTCAATTGCCCCTCAAAACCTTTTCGACATCTTTTCCACCGTGTTTGTGGAGGGTATTTTTGTAAAGAATTTTTTTATAGAAATCATACAATAGTTATTACTTTTAATACACTAAACCAAATACTGCATAAGAAATAATCTCGGCATAACTAATGCACGCATTACTAATACACCATATTCAACATTATTGTTATACACCCTATCAAATGACCCCTAAACCTTCAATTATTTGTCTTGAAGGTTTTTTCTCCAATCGCTAATGAGTCCATTAGTTTCTGACTTGACATTATCCTATTTGATTTTAAATATGATTTATCTTTTTCCCTTTCGAATGCCACATTTAAAAGAACCCCTACGGAAAAGAAATCCTAAAAAGATAACCAACCCTATCAGTCTCCTCCAGTAACCAGCTACTATGCCCATTATCCCATCTCTCTGCTTGGCCCTTCCCAACAACCACCCTTCTCCTTGTGTCAACTACCGCCTAACAACCCGTCGCTGTCCCCCTCCACTCAACGCCCTGATTTCCAATATCTCTCAACCCCTTTTCCTCTCCCCCCAATCTGAATAATAAACCACTACCTTTGCTCCCTGTTCTTCACCAACCCCATATCCAACCCGCTCTTCTTCCTTGGTTCAACCCTTCTCACAATCTCCGAGTTGTTTCTGTTTTCTGTCTTCTTGGTACTTAGGGATTTAGCTTCAAAAATAAGCAGAACAATGATACAACTAGGAACTAGTCTTAACTACTAGATCAAAATCCTAAGGAAAAATTGAAGATTTAATGTGCAAGGTGGGAATGATAAGAGGACCAAGAGTACAAATACAAGGGACCAAATTAGTTTCTATACCAAACAGGGATAATGAAGCTGAGACTACATCCTCAAAATCGAAAGGACAAACCAAAATGCCAGTCATATCACCACACTCAGAAGCAACAATCACATTCCGCGGCATATAATTTTGTCAAATGATTAAATGAAAATAAGATGATGCAAATGATGGTAAGTGCAGCAAAAATGGAATTGAATAAAAATAAAAACTTCACTTCATGTAACAAATAGAAGGGAATAATTCTTGATGGAGTAAATATTAGAACATGTTAACTCAGTACAAATAGTATAAACATAAGGAAACAACAAAGAACAAGAAGGAAACAGAAATTCTCTGCCTATTAAAACAAAGGAGGAAAATGTGCTAATATCAGTTGGTTTCTGCTCCTTTACTTTCTTCAATTAGAAAAACCAAATTGATCAGATTGAGTTTTATGTAATGTACTCCAGAATAAGACGTACATACCTTGAAAGGAATGTAGGATAGTGATCGAATACGTTCGGTTTGCTCCTCAAAGCTGATAACCTTCCCAAAGGTCTCAACAGTAATCTTGAATGTGCTATCAGATGTCAGGTATGGCAGTTGCTTCTCATCTGGATAACTTTTAATCGACTCTTCTAATTCCTCAAAGTTGCTTCCTTCTCCCCAGAGTTCAAAGATCCCTTTTACAAGAATACCTGCACGACAGGATTATCAATATGTTGTATAGCATATCTACTCTTCAAACCCTTTCCCCAGATAAATAGAGAGATATCAAGAGTTTCTTAACGCAAAGCCTCCTATGTCACATAGTAAATCCCTTTTCACTCAGAAAATGTTTGATACTCTTCCAACCTTTGTACAGAAGAAAAGCTTCAATGAGTTTCTAAAGGTCCATGATTCAAATGTCATATCGCAAGTCCCTTATAACTTGGAAAACAATTCAGAAACTGCAACATCACTTAATTAATCAAATATGCTCCATTATGAAACCAATGAGTTGGTATTGCTTATAGATCCTTTGCTTCTATGGTGATGTGCTCTTAGCTAAGTCCATATCAACTCCAAGTAGATTATGCATCCTCAAATGAAGAGGCATTCCCCTATTAATAGCTACCTCTTTTAAACCTAACCTTAAAGAGAAATTCAGAACAATAAATGTAATAAAATGAAAGCAAGCAATTAACCCAAACAATTGAATAAAAAATCTAAGATAAGAGGGTTCCAACTACTACTTCAACAAAAATTAATTTGAGGGATGGTTCAACCTATTTTCTTATGAAAGCTGCTTGTTACATATTGGTAATTAACTCTATGCAATGGTAACCGGATTTGATAAAGTATCATTTCTAGCTATGAAATGAAAAAACGAAAGCCTGAAAGGAACAATTACAATTCTTAATACAGTAAAGCTGAGAACTGTGGGGCTTATTTTGTAACCAAAACGATTGATTATGTATCACCATTTCTATCTGTTTTTAGCACGAAGCTGCCTCTGAATCTAACTACATATATAGCTTAAGAATTGTATAGGGAGATGAAGAGAAGGTCTTACTACGGTTAGCAACACTTCGAGCAATTTCTTCAGAGGGAAGATTAACGAAGTGAAAAGGAGAGTCTGGATGATGATGTTTTGGAAGCTTCCATTCAAGTGAACCATTGCATTGTAAGTCAGTTAGGCCTTTGCTGAAAAGGTCTGCCAAAGACTCAACTTCAGGTTTCCTGTAGTCCAGTAACCTGTGATAGAACACGCATAGATACCACATCTTCTGCAATCTTTCACCTTCACCTTCAAACCTAACAAATAACTCTCAAACTGGAAAATGTATTCTACTGAGAAGAAGGTGTTCTAGGGGGAAGATATCAGTACCGGCGGTGACTCCGACGGCTGCTGGTGGCGGGGCGAATGAACTTGGATACACGCTACTCTTCTTAACCCCAAAGTCCCAACAAACGCAAAACCCTGGGATTTGGACTTACATCCAAAACTTTCAAGAGGAAAAAGAAAAAATAAATTCATAAATACACACCTAAACACAAAATATTACATAAAATTAAGTGTATTCGGTAAAGGAAATGTTTTCCACCAAAAATGATTTCCTAGAAAAATGTAATACTGAGTTTCTTACTTATTTTTTTAATATTGATAAATAAAATAAATAAGAAAATATTATTTCAAAAGTATTTAATATACTATTTATCTAGCAAAACACTATGAAAGCGGGATAGAATGGTAAGTATAGATTCATGAGTGGCGGTGGTGGAATGATCAAGGGGTGGGGTTGAGAGATTGGTGGTGTGGATTGAAGAAGAAAATAAGTTTGAAATGACTCTTATACAACTTGTTTTTCCTACTTCTATTAAGGAAGTCATTTTCCTTATTTTTCACATTTTAACCAACTAAACATAGGACACCCAATTTAGAGGAGGCGCTATTGGCACCCAGTAGCTTATTCGATCGAGCTAACCACTAAAACATAATGTAAAGGGAATAGCAAGCGCTGATAAGTTTTTCACAATAAATTGTTGAAATAAGATAACTAGATCGACGAGCTCCCAACAACATCAATGACATAATGAAATGACAAGTAAGACCAACTTAACTGGTAAGAACTAGCAAGTCGACATGAATGCAACTAAAATCACATATGCAATAAGTCGACAAGGCTACAAACAGAAAGATGAAGACCCAACAAAATATGTACACAAGTCTCTATGAATACTACAACTCAACTAGTTGGGACAATGTACGCCCCGACAACTATACACAAACTCAAGTATGCAAAACATATAGACAACTAATAGCTCCAAGAAGAATTAAGCTTACTAATCCTCAGTTGGAAGAACACCCTTATTGCAAAAGTCGATCAGGACCTCTATCTGAACTTGTTGGACGAATGTAGTGTCCCCAAGCAATGGAACTTTAGTACAAATAAATATGTACTACTATGGAAGGCGGAAAGTAGAATAAAATATAGTTGCGGTAAAAAGGGTAAAAGATATTTCACTTGAAATTGAAACTCTGATAGCCTCCATGGCCAACTTATGACCTCATAGTAATAAAATATGCATGATATGCTCGTGTAATCATATATCATGAATATCTACACATATATATAAATGCAAATGCATGTTAATCCAGTCAAATGCTAATAATTGTGATCTTTCTTTGTAGCTAACTGACATCATAACTAGCATCATATTTGTCAACTTATGATCATTTGTACCATATACATATACTTGTGGGCAAATAGGTCCCCTTTCCTCCGATTATTATCTTAGAGATAAAGCATAAACATGTCATGATATGAACTCAAAATGCATATAGTAGGTCATAAAAAGAACTTAGCTAGTTTTATCTCATTCGTACTCTTATTCTCATAATCACTTTCATATTACATGTAAATGTTTGTAGAACCTTACATGCTTTCCAAATACTTGAACAGTTAACTCAACTTTAGAAAGGTAACTTAAACTTGTAGAAGTATGATGTGTCGGGGTTTTCGACACTTAAACGTATAAACTTCATGTGTTCTTAAGTATGTTTATGCGGATATGATGTATTTTTCTTATGATTTTACTGAAAAGAAGGTTTCGGGATCAAAGAAAAATAATTGGTGAAAAATGAGAAAGGTATGAATTGGGCAGGCCAGAGTACGAGCCGTAAGTACTGACAACGAGCCGTACTCAAGGGATTATAAAAGATCAAAGGTTGAAACCTTGAGGCTCAATTTGTACAAGATGGTGTATGAATCGTGCATCCATACTATGGGTCGTGGAATGGTAGTCGTCTAAAACTTTTGAGGCTAGCGACCTTTGACCTAGCAGGAACAAGACAAGTCACAAATCGTACTTTGATAGAACGGACTGTAAAACTGATTTGTGGAGATGTCCTGAAAATGTGTATTTGAAAAATCAATTGGCATGATAGAAGGTACGAGTCCTGCTTGCTTGATATGAGACTTACCCATGAGATATAAGAAGGCGATGTTATGGAGAATAATAGTGATCACGACTCATACCAAGAGTTGTATGTCCTGAGTACGAGTCGTAGGATTCCCCATGAGAACTACCAAAGGAGTTAGAGAATTGAAGACTACGAGTTGGCCAATGAAGACCAAGGATCATACTGACTAGTCATGAGTCATATCTATTGTCGAACATGGTTTCCTACTACATTTAGGATAGGATTTTTAATTTTATACTTCTCCTAGAATTTTTTTATTACGTTATGCACTTTATTTGGAAAACATAGTTTCATAAATTGCTTGTAGCAACGTCGATAGATTTTCTCAAGTAATTCACACTTTGGTTCTTGATTATCGTTTCCAAGTTGATAATTTAAGATTTTGAATTTCAATCATTCTCATGTAAATTAGTAATTATGAATTATAATACAAATTCTAATTTTGTTCTTGCGATAATGAGTAGCTAAATATAATAACTAGGATTGTAAAAACCATATATATTAATATATGTAGACTAAGCAATTAGTGGTTCTTAAATGGTAATCTTGCATATATTGTTAATCTATTCAGTTTAACTACTTTTTAATAGTGTACAACATTAGAACATGTTATTAATCTTTACTTGTCAGGCTAAGGAAGTTTAAGATTAGGAAAAAAGCAATAGAGATTTGAGGCTAGTAATCCTCATATAATGATTTGAGACAACAGATAATCAATTTGAGATAATTAATGAAGTTAAGTAATTCGAAACTTGTGAGACCGACCAAATATCAAGTGAACTTCCTTATAAGTAGGCTGATAACACCTTAGTTGGATCATAATGTATTGTTAGTTTTACATACATATCACCAAGATAGATAACT
This sequence comes from Solanum verrucosum, assembly GCF_900185275.1. Taxonomy (NCBI): domain Eukaryota; kingdom Viridiplantae; phylum Streptophyta; class Magnoliopsida; order Solanales; family Solanaceae; genus Solanum; species Solanum verrucosum. Next base: position 2,255,937 of record NW_026020343.1, on the reverse strand, counting down.
AGTTGTGTATACCTACTAAGTTATGAAATCATGGAGAACACAGTTCTAGTTCATTCTCATAATCGAATTAACTCTTATTTACTAAAACATTAATAGTTACAAAAAAAACTTTGGAAATAATCAGACTAAAAAGTTTAAATAGTTACATTGACCTGGTTTCAAGCCATATACCATGTGGGATCGACCCCAACTTATTTAGATTTTATATTTGACCAATGATCGTTTTACACTTCATTGGGTGTGATTTGGGATTATCAATTTTTGGTGTCATTGACAGGGAATACGATTTAGGAATTAAATTCAATTGTGATTATTTGACTCGTATTCCTTATTTCTTAATTTTACTTTTGTTTGTTGTTTTTGTTTTCTAAAGGGTACATCTTAGTGCATGTCAAACACCAATAGTAAGGGTAAACCACTAACACCGTACAACCCTGAGATTGAGAGATATACATAAAGTGCAATAATTGAAAATAAGAGTGCAGCGATTAGGGCTCAACAACTTGGTAACACCTAAATAAGGGAAAATATTCGTGATGCACCGCAAAATGAGGATGATGTTGTTGTGAAGTTGATGACAATTTCCTCGCAAGTCGTTGTGCACCTCAACGAGCTAAAGGACAATAGAGACCTCTGATTCTTTTTTACAATAATGAAGAGGGATAATGCATAAGTACCCCCCTAGACTATGACCGAAATCTCAGAGACACACCTAAACTTAACTAGAGTCCTAGTACCCCTCTAAACTAATTAAAATGGAATAAATACACCACAAATACTGACATGTCATAGAGAGTGTGCACACTCTTTTGAAGGCAAGTGATAAGTGCACAAATTGGACACATGTTATTTTTTGATTGGTAACTTTATAATTAGTTAGTACACATATTTATTGATAATAAAACTTATATATATTTAATTATTTTTATTTCTTTCTTTGTAAAATATTTATTTTAATTTCTTTTCACTTTAATTTTTCTTAATTAATTTATTATCTTTTCACTTTTAATTATTTTTAATAAATTATGTGTATTTTCAAAAATAATAATTTAAAAGTGTCCTTTAATTTTAATGCTTTAATAATTTTAAGTTTTATTTGATTTTCTTCACTTATTTTGATATCCTTTCAAAAATAACTTATTTTAAATACAAGACATTTGAAATCAAATAAAAATGAAAGACAAAGAAAATAAACTCAATAGAAAAATAAAAGAGAAAAAACAATGAATGTAAGTAAAAAAAAAAATAGTTTCGATACAAGGTAAAAAAAGGTTTATTAACTTAATTTAAATACAAGATAAAAATATAAGAATATTTTTTTAAAAAAAATTATGAAAAAATTTCAATTTTTTATATTTTTTTTAAAAATAATTTTTAATTAACAAAATAAAAATAATAATATTTACACACATAGCGGGCGATTGTGTACAAACACAACCAACTTGGGTGGTTGAAGGTGCCACGTCAGCACAAAAGGTGCACAAAAATACAAAAAAATGAGTTCAATGGGATAATAGGATCTTAATTAAGTTTAGGTGTGTCTCTGGGATTTCGGCCATAGTCTGGGGGGGGGGGGTACTTATGCCTTATCCCTAATGAAGAAGATGAGGCCGACTTAGATGGAGTTGGTGCGACCGAGCTATTATTCCCCCACTGTTGGTTGCAAGGGAAACGTGTCATATCACAAGTACCACGATCCAACTGTTGAAGTTAAATGACTTATTTAGAGGTTTAGTTGGGGATGATCCAAACTTGCAACTGATGAAATTTGTAGGTACTTGCAGGTCTTGTGAGATACTTGGAGTCAGCCAAACTGCCCTCCTTGTGAGGTTGTTCTCACTATCACTTTCAGAGGAAACAACTATGTGGTTGATGAGTTGCCACATGATCCTATACAATCTGGCAACAAATGAAGGATGCATTCCTTGAGAGGTTCTTCCTATCGTCCAAGATGTTACAGTTGAGGGAAGAGATAAATAATTTGCAGGTAGCTACCTTCTGAAGCTTTGTATGAGACTTGGTTGTGGTTCAATAAGAAGTTGAAGCATTGTCCCAACCATAAGCTATGTGATGATCTTTTGATGAAGACTTTTTATGTCTTTTAATTCTGCAACAAAGTATATTGTTGAGGATAATTTGTGGTAATCACTTATCTAGAGGCAATAGCTATTCTAGACATGGTTATAGATACCAACAGGGCGTGGCACAAGAGAGAGTCTAAAGTCTCAGGTAACTATATGTAGTAGGTATGTCTGCCGAACGACGAAGAAAGGAAGAGGATTACAAACAATACATTGAAGGAAGAGGACTGCGAACAAGACACTGCACAATAAATACCATATGGATATTTTGATGAAATAAATAATGGGAAACACTCATGCAAAGGTGAATTTATTAGGTAAGAAAGGTGCAATGTGTAGACTTAATGAATGTGATTCTAAGCTAGAAGAAGAGGTGCATTATATAAATAAGCAATATGGCGGTTTCTACACCAACACTCAAGGATCTAATCAAGAACCTTGGTGTAAAGGTTAAGGAAACCAAGGTCGGAAAAACTACAAGGATAAAAACTATGATCAGGATGGTTGGAAAGACCAAGGAAACTAGAAGGGCAAAAAAGGATAAATAATGATCGTAATGGTAACTATGTTCCTCGATAAGACAGAGACCAAGGTGAGCCAAACGGGTGTAGGTTGGAAGAGATGATGGCACGGGTATTGAGTGGGTCGAATCAACTGATGTTGGGCTTAAAGAGCTGAAAAGTGAAATCTCTAACGTGACCTAGTTGACAAATTTGTAATCTATTGCCATCAAGTAACTTGAACAATAAATGAGGAAAATATTTGTCTCTGAATTCGAGAAAATATTGGACATTTCCTAATGATACATTAGAAAATACAAGGAATAATAATCATTGCATGACAGTCACAACTATAATTAGAAAACAAGTTGAGGTACAAATAGAACCAATCGTTGTAGATGTTAATAATGAGGTGTTAGAAAAAAATAATAAATAGCGGGTGATCGCACATATGTTGATATCCAAATTGAAATGACCAAGTCCTCATATAGTACTCTGATACCAAGTAATGAAAAAGGGAATAAAAAAGAGGTTCATGAGATCTTGTCTCCTATCCCAAGACTTCATTCTCCTTTCCCGCAACATCTAAAGAAGCAGATGGAAGATGGGAAATTCCACATGTTCATTTCTATGAGGAAGTTATTTGTGAACATCCTATTGGTTGAAGCACTTAGCAGATGCCTGGATATGCAAAATTTATGAAGTTCCTGGTTACTAAGAAGTGGACGGTGAACTATGAGCTAGTTGATAACTTACACCAGTGCAGTGCAATCGTCTTACGTTCTTTAATCCAAAATAAAGAGAATCCTAGGGCATTTACGATACCATGTACCATTGGGGCATTCAATTTATCCAAAGCATTATGTGACTCAAAAATCATCATTAATTTGATGTCACTAGCTATGTTCAGATAGTTGGGCTTAAAGCCCCTAAACTGACTACCATGTGGCTGTTGATAAGAGATCAAAGTGTGAAGAGGCCAGTGTGCATTTTATATGATGTGCTAGTGAAAGTTGATTCTTTTCATATTTCCTACCGAGTTTGTGATCCTGAATTGCGAATTTGACTTTAATGTTCCGATTATTTTGGGGAGACAATTCTTGGCTATCGGAAGGCTCTTATCTATATAGAGATCAACTTAAGTTCCCCAGTTAAGTACTAATAGAGTGAGTTTCAATGCAAGCCGCTCATTGAATTAGCCAATTGATATGAGTGTGAAATCAGTGATAGATGTGATGGATGAGCCTGAGATATATATTCTTATTGAAGAAATATTTGTAGTAGAAACTTTGGCAGCTGACATTACAAATGTTAAGGGGATTGATGAGAAATAATATTTGGAGATAGTAATAGTATTTGTTAGTAGGGGATCTTACCCTGGATGAAAGGAATTCATTAGTAAAATTCCCACATACCTTGGTGATCAAGTCCCTAAAGATTGAAGAAAAACTTTGAAGCCTTGAAGAAGCCCTAGATTTTCCTTGGGGGCTTTTGAGAGAAATAGAGAAGAACTCCTTAAGAGAACTTTAGGGTTTTGAGTGAATGAGAGGAAAAGAGAAATTTTGAAGAGTAAAAATAGTTACAGGGATTATTTATATGGTCAAAATGACACAGTTGTAGAATCTCTTACTAAGGCCCAACATTTTGAAACTTTTCACGGACCTTTCCTACGGATTGTCGAACTTTCTACGGCTCGTAGGACCCCTTTGTAGAACCCAAGTTCAAATCTAAAATTTCACCAAGACTGGATCACTTTTACGGGTACTTGCTACGGCCCATACAAATTTCTGCGGACCATCCTTGTCACACCCCGAGCCTACACCCTGGGCAGGACTGACACTCTGGAACCATTGCAGGCCCCAAGCGAACCCTCGGCATGGCTTACTACTCAGCGGAAAACTTTACTCAACAAAGATAAATCTATGAAATAAACTAGAATGTTATAAAGGAAAATATTCAACTGGCCATAAAGACAACTCAAGTCTTATAATCAAACAACTGAAATGAATAAAGACAAATGAACTAACTAGCTTTCTATGAAGCCTCTAAACTATGAGGGATGTCGGGACAAGACCACCGATCATCCTAACAACTGAAAGTACTAAAAAAAATTAAATAGGGATCCTCCAGAAAGCAATGAGGCTCACCAAATGACTCTGAATGCTCAACTGGATCAACGAGGTGCTGGATGCTGATTTCCTATATCTGCATCATAAAATGATGCAGGCCAAATGGCATCAGTACATTGAATGTACGAGCATGCGAGGGGAAAACTAAACATGACATAAGCTTGAGCTGAATTCTGAAAGAAACACTTACCTCAACTTTACTCAACTCATATATACTCAACTCAATGCAAAAATAAACAACAATAAAGATTGCAATTTATATAAAGCATTCAAAACAGTAAGTAATAACTCAATATACATATATAATAAAGTAATATAACTCTGTGGGAGTTTCTCTAACCGACAACCATCACTATGAGTATGTGATGATACAACGTCTCGCCCACGCTGCCAGAACTATCCTATAACTTGTCGGGATATAGAACGCCTCAACTAAGTGGATCCACTAGTCTATGCTAAAAAGCATTAAGAAATTATCTAAAAGTATGACCCTTTCTACCCACGTTGGCTACATGGTTTATGGAGACATTGAGTTATTATGAATTCGTCCCCACATTGGGGCTCAATAACTCCCAAAATATACTCAACTCATATGTTTTGAAAAAAACTCTTTCTGTGATTTGAGATAATTACTCAAAAACTAGCTCAAAGGCTCTCTTGAAAATCGGTGTTTCCTCTCTTGTTTAAATGTGAAAACATTTACTCTTTGGAAATACTTAGTTCCCATATACTTTTTTTTGAAGAAATGAACTTCATTTGTTACTCTTACTTAACTCAAAACTCAAGTCTTAAAACAAGTTTAAAACATCTGCAAATGACTTCTTGAATGGACTCTAAGAACTCTAGACTTGGTTGTTAACTTTCCTTGAATTTGAATTTATGGGTTCAAGGTTATGATTCATGTTTCTGGATGATTTCTAGATGTTTAGAAGTCATTTAGAGTAGTTAGAATCGATAGGAAGTGTTACTACACTTTAGAAGGACTTAAACGGGCTAAACGACGAAAAATGGGTTGAGGCGGATGACCCTAGCGCATTGCTGGCACGCCACGTCAGCCCCAAAGTTCAGAGAGACATTTATGGTGACTGCTGGCGCGTTGCCCTAGCCTTCCTGGCGCTACGGGGGTGCACCACGCCAGCATCCCCCAGGCAAATCTAACGAATTTTTCCTCTGACCTTAATTCAATTAACTTCGAATCTTCTTCTCAATATATCTTTAGATTTAGGTACCCAAAATATATACACAAGAATTTAACTCAAATCAACTCTGACAATCAACATTAAACTCTCAAGCACTCATCAATCTTATCCCAAATTCAAGAACGAAAGCAATTGAAGAACACAACTCAAGAACATCAAATTCGCAATCTTTTAGGACGATATTACACTTAATTAAACATGTTTTGCGTGTAAGTGAACGAACCCAACGCTATGTGAACTCACTTACCTTGTAGGGTTGAATCCATGGCGAAATCAACAATTAATTCTTCACGAAAACGACGAATCTTGACTTTTCTCTTCTCTTCTCCACTTGAGTTCTTGTCTTTAAAACCCTAGCATGAATTTTCAATTGTGTAAACTGAACCAATTCAGTTTAGACCCCAATTTAATTGCCAAAAACGAATTAACTTAATTAGGTATGGAAAGGCCAAAATACCCCTTTAAAATCCGGTTTTGACTTTCCTTATCTAGACATCCCGACTTCAAATGGGCATATCTCCCTCATACGAACTTAAAAATGAGCAAACTTGGTGGCGTTGGAAAGATAATCCAAAGATATTTCCTACGGTATCTTTTAGGACACCTAACTCATCCTGTCCTAGGAGTTATGGTCTTTTGAAGTTGACCCAAAACTCATACTTAACATAACTTAACCAAATTTCAGATTTTTAACTCTTTCCAAAAATGGATCTATCTAATTATAGCTCTTTCACTTAGTGAGGTGTTGTAGTCCTGGTGGTCTGTAGGAACTCAACTGGGACTTGACATTTCTAAAATCTCAACTCAGTTTCTATGACACTCGTCTACGGGACATAGAACTTTCTACGGAATGTAGATTGGTCCGTTGAAACTCGCACCAACAACCTTTTCTGCAAATTTCCTTTCCGAACTCAACTTTCAATTTCTTGAGTGTTACATCGGGGTTGTGACAATCCTATTCTGACGGGTGACCCTTATAATTTGAAGATGGCACTTAATTCTAGGACTTAGGATTTGCTACTAAAGGTTTCAGTCCTTAACTGATGAGTGAGCCTTCGTCTCTAGGTCCACTTGGTGCTAAGTCAAACTTTTTACGGAAACATGTTGATTAACCAAAAAATCAATTCAACTAAAAATACTGATTTATACTGATAAACTAATAACAACTTAATTGCTCATAAATTATGATAAAAACCGATAATATTCGAGAGATACTTTTTCTGAAAGTATCTACAATTTTATAATTTGAGACATGCATAGAAATAATATAGTTATGAGACATGAAAGCATATGTGTTCTCAGGGTTCATAAAAATACCGTTTAGAAATACTGAATTATAGTATGAAAACACATAATTAAACTATTCATCATGAGAAATAGAAAATATGGTAGGAATCATGCTTTTGATAAAATCCTATCTACTGTAGAAATCATGAACTTAAAACTAAGTTTACTTTAGGACTCAATTAGTGAAGGGATATCCATTGATGAAATCTCACATACTTGGAAAGAAGACACTAGCTTGAATTCTTGAAATGAGAGTTAAAGATGAACCTTAGTTCTTGCTTGAGACGAATCTTGAGCATACTGATTTTGGATTTTGGGAGTTATGCGTGAGAGAAAGGTTTTGGTCGACTGATTTTCCTTTAAATTTCACTTAAGATAGACTAAAACTACATAGTATAGGAATCAAAGGAGTCGGAAAAGACCACAATGCTCCTGATTGAAAACTAATATCGACAGTTTCCACGAGACCATCTATGATCCGTGGATTGATCTACGGGCCATGATGTCTCTCGTGGGAATCATGCCCAATTTTTGAGTTTGTGAAGTTCAAACCACAAGATCAATCTACCGTCAGTGGTTCACCTTAAGATTCATAAAATCCATCCGTAGAAATCATGTAAGTCTGGGTTTCAAGATTTTATCCACGAGATCATCCATGAGCCGTAAACTATCTATGACCTGTAACCCTTATCATAAAACTCAGGCTATCTTTCCTTGCTTCTAAAGTTGATCTATGAGCGTCATATGCAACTCCTGATTTCATCTACAATCCTTAGATGCTGCTCGTAAATCCTAAAAAAATTAGACTTAAAATTTCTGAACTTTCTTGATCTAATTCAGACTTTGAAGCTTCTTGGGTGTTGCATATGGTCACATTTTAACATACACAGAAAATTGTATGCAATATTTAGGGATCACTTGGTAGAGTGTTTAAAGGTAGAAATTGTTTTCACCCCAAATTTGCTTATAAAAACAAACTCTGCCTTCAACTTTGAACCATAATCAAACTCTCCCCCTTTATCCTAATTAAAATTTAAAGTGTCTGTTATACCTTTTCTTTATAAACATTTTATACTTCTTTAAAAATCAAGATATTTTTAAAGTTTTTTGTTCATGTAACAAATTTGTCATAATGGCATAAACATTATCTTTTGGACAAAAAAGTGAGAAATACTAATTAAGTATATACGCTAATGATGTAGTAGTAGTAGTAGTAGTAATATGAAACACATGGAGTAAGAGAGTGGAGAAAGACAAAAATATACGCATGCATACACACACACTTAATGCATATTGTATTAAAATAATGGTCAAACAAATAATAGTTAATTCTATGACAAATTCATAAAAATATTATTTTACTTATAATGTTAATGAAGTTAAAGAAAAAGTTATAAAATACCTCGATTAAAAAAATAAATTATATAATATAAAAAGGTATTACATATATGAGACATAACAAGCCTGTGAACTGTTACACCACCATCTGATATGCTCATAAGACGAACTCTTAAGCGAGCAAGTCTGTGAACATCCCTTGCTAGCTCCTTTTCTTTCTTCCTCAACATGTGCTACACTACCCATAGATAGTCTACTAAGAGCATCTGCTACTACATTGGCCTTGCTAGGATGATAATGCACACTCATATCATAGTCCTTGAGGAACTCAAGCCATCTCCTCTAGCGAAGATTCAACTCTTTTTGGGTGAACACATACTGAAGGCTCTTATGGTCTGTGAACACATCTACGTGAACACCATACAAGTAATGTCTCCAAATCTTAAGTGCAAACACCGTTGCTGCAAGCTCGAGGTCATGAGCTGGATAGTTCTTCTCATGCACCTTAAGCTATCTAGAAGCATATGTTATAACCTTACCTGACTACATCAACACACAACCTAGGCCGACTCTGGATGCATCACAATAGATAACATAACCATCTGAACCCTCTGGTAGAGTCAAAACAGGAATTGTAGTGAACCTAATTTTCAGTTCTGTGAAGCTCTTCTCACAATCATACGATCAATGAAACTTGACCTTCTTCTACGTCAACTTAGTCATTGGAGAGGCTATGGATGAAAATCCTTCCACGAACCTTCTGTAATAACCCGCTAGATCCAAGAAACTTCTGATATCTGTAGGAGAGGTAGGTTTGGGCCACTGTTTCACTGCTTCTATTTTCTGACAAACCACTCGGATCCCTTCGCTAGACAAAATATGCCCAAGGAAAGCAACATATTGCAACCAAAATGTGCACTTGCTAAATTTAGCGAATAACTGGCGATCTTTCAGAGTTTGCAGAACAAACCTCAAATGATTCGCATGTTCTTCCTCATTCCTAGAGTAAATGAGGATATCATCAATAAAGACGATAACGAACAAGTCCAGGTACTGCTTGAACACTTTGTTCATCAAATCCATGAAAGGTGTAGGAGCATTAGTTAGTCCCAATGACATAACTACAAATTTGTAATGACCATATCGAGTTCTGAAGGTGGTCTTCGGAATGTCACTATTTTGATAACTTGATCTGAGTTTTATCTTTGAGAAATGACTAGCACCCTGAAGTTGGTCAAACAAGTCATCAATCCTGGGTATGGGATACTTATTCTTGATTGTGACCTTGTTCAACTACCTATAGTCAATACAAATTCTGAGAGAACCATCTTTCTTCTTTACGAACAATACTGGTGCACCCCATGGGGAAATACTGGGTCTAATGAAGCCCTTATCTAGAAGGTCTTTCCACTGCTCTTTCAATTCCTTAAGCTCTGCTGGAGCCATTCTATAAGGAGGAATAGAGATAAGCTGGGTATCTGGGAGGAGATCAATTTGAAAGTCGATTTCCCTTTTGGGAGGAACTTCGGGAAGATCTTCTAGGAACACTTTTGGGAACTCATTCACTACTAGGACTGACTCAAGAGTTGGGGTTTCGGAGCTTGAATCCCTAACCCGAACTATATGATAGAGACAACCCTTAGAGATTATCTTTCTGGCCTTAAGGTGAGAAATGAATCAACCCATAGGCTCTAAACTACTATCCTTCCATTTTAAAATTGGCTCATATGGAACTGAAAACGAACAATCCTAGTTCTACAATCGACTGAGGCATAATAGGAATGTAACCAATCCTTGCCTAGAATGACATCAAAGTCTACCATTTCTAACTCTACAAGATCTGTTAAGGTGACTTTCTGAGAGAGCGTGACATTACATTTTCTGTACACCCATCTAGCTATAACTGGGTCACCGACTGGAGTAGAGACTGAGAAGGGTTCTGAGAGAGTTTCTGGACTAACACCAAAGTTGACTGCTATATAAGAAGTTACAAAGGAAAGAGTAGCTCCTGGATCTAACAAAGTATAAACATCTAAGTCAAAGACTTGTAATGTACCAATGACTACATCAGGAGAATCTTCCTGATCCTAGCGAGCCTAGAGGGCATACAACCTATTTTGGCACTGACCGCCACCCGTACCAGATGAGTTACCCTGTTGAGTCGGGCGACCTACTGGTGTTGCTAAAGTTGTGGACTGAGCTCTACCATTGTTACCACCTTGACCCTGTTTAGAAGGACAATCTTTCAACATGTGACCAGACTGACCACACCCAAAACATCCTTCATTTTCTTCAAGACACTCACTCGTATGGTTCTTACCATACTTTGGACAAGTTGAGTAGGTTCTGGTGCCTGGAATGCTACCTTGAGACTTGGAGCATGATGCCCTACCTTTCTGATCAATTCGAAACTTGGAGGATGGAACACTAGCTGATGAAGGCGCTGGAGTTGAAGACTTCTACTGAAACTGCAAGCGATTCCACCACCCAATTTCTGTTAAGAATAGTCATAGTTGTCGGTCCTAGCCTTCTTATTCTCCTTGGCCTGTTCCCTAAGCTTATCACCCTCAACCTGCTGAGCATGAGTCATAAGCCTAAAGATGTTCATATCTTCCAGCAACATAGCATTTCTACACTCTGTTTTCACAAGATTGGATACCCCATACATGAATTTGTTCATTTGAGCCCTGGAATCGGCCACAATATGAGAAGCATACCTGGAGAGTTTGGCTGAATTTGAGTCCATACTCTTGGACTGTCATGGAACCCTGTCTCAAGTTCATAAACTCCTGAGTTCTTGCCTCCCTCAACTCTCTTGGAAAGAACCTGTCCAAAAAGGTTTCACTAAAGCATTCCTAAGTGATAGGAGCTGCATATGTACCTATGTTCTCCTTCTATTGAGTATACCAGATATGAGCTACATCCTTAAGCTGGTAAGATTCCAACTCAACCCGATCATTCCTAGTTACCTGCATCACTCCAAAGATCTTCTTGACCTCATCAATGAAGTTTTGGAGATCCTCACCAGTCTGTGATCCTAAGAACTCAGGGGGATTCATCTTAATGAAATCACGAACTCTAGCTGCAACTGACCCACCATTAGCATTTGTCAGAATTGGAACCTGCTGATTGTTCTGGTTGGTGACACTCTGAGCCAACAACTGGATAACATTTCGAAATTCAACATTCGAAACTTCTTGATCTGGGACTTAAGGAGCTGTGTTTGTGTTTACATCCCTACTTTATTCAAATAGGGTGAAACGTCGCGGTGACTCAAAAAATAATCAAATAACTCAATTTTAAAAGAATTTTAAGAATAAACGAATTTTAAAGGAGTGACCACCTAATTTTAGGAAAAACTAGGAAATCAATTAAAAAATGTCTACGAAACCATCAGATTCTAGGTAAGGGGTTCAACTTAATTCGAAGGGAAGGTATTAGACATCCTTTGAAATCCATAAATGTGGGTCCCGACTTAATTAATTTTTTTCAAATTGAGGAGGATATAAAACTATATACAAGTAAAACAAGCATACAGTATACACAGTAATAAAGTAAAGAAGTAATATGAGAAACGACCTAATGTTTGTCTGTCGTGAACAATATACACAATAATAAATAAAAAATTATAATTCGAATTCCATTGGAATAGCTTCAATGGGAAGCAACTCTATGTACCTGTAAAGATACTTAGTAAAAGTGTTAGTAATATATAAATATGAATAAATCAAATAATAACTTCAAAATAAAAATCCATCTTATTAACATGTGAGGCCTTGGATATCGACGGTAATTTCTTCATCGGCCAATTCTAACATACAAAGTATAAAGTTAAACTAAATTTCCGTATTTTAAAATGGGGAGGCCTCAAAAACCGATGGAGAAATTTTTTCATTGGCCATTTAAATTTTTCATCAATGTAGTAAAATATGGAAAATTAATAGTAAAATATATAAAATTGTCTTAAGACATCCATTACTGTGCCCCCAAGAAATGAAGCTACATTACCAAAAACCCAACAAGTCACTAAGAATATCAATTCACAAATAATAATAGAGATAATAATAGAACTAAACAATTATAAAAAGGGAAAACGATATACAATAATAATAATACTTAATAAAATAAATCAACGAAACAAATGAGTAATGTAGACCATCAACAAGTGAAGATAATAATTAAAAATAGGATTAGTCAATAACAACAACTTAACAAATATTAAACCAACAAAAGATAATGCAAAATAAATGCAATAATTTGCAAACAATATTTAAATAGCAACAATCAATACAACAACACAATTTGCTGGAAAATAATTCTAGAAAATGGATGAGATTAGTTCAACTAAATTAAAACCAACTATAAATGAACAAAACAGAGGGGCAATGACTGAGTTAAAGCAAACATATATCTAAAGACATAAAAAAATGAAGAATAAAAATAACAAATGCAAAGCTATTCATACCACAATCATAAATGGGGTAAATACCAATGATAAATGTGGTAAAAAAGAGTAAAAATAAAGCTACCATGTAAATGAGACAAAATAACAACTGAAATAATTATAAAATCGCTCAAAAATATAAATAAACAGTAGCTAAATAGAAACACCAAGTGAAAGTATAACAAGAAATACCATAAGCACCATGACTTTAATAGTGTTGCCGGAGTAACAATGAGAATGTAACTCGGCTAGATCTGGTTGTGCTGTTGAGTCGTTCCATGTCGAAGCTTGGTTGGTTGTTGTTTTGAGCTCACCGATGGTTCTCGTTTTTCGTTGGAGTGGCTGTTTGTCTAAGCTGTTGGTGCCATTTTGATTGTTGTTCATGGAACAGTGGCTGGTTGTTTTGGTTGGTTTCAAGCGAGTTTGGGGTCAGTGGTTGCTCTGTTTGAGCGGCTGTTTCAGCTGGGTTTTGGTCGGAGAAGAAAGGGAAAATGGGGTATGTTTGGGGGTCGGAAAGAATGGAGGTATGGGTCTGTTTAAAGAGAAGAGAGGTGGTGAGAAGTGGTCTAGTTTGGTGACGTTTTCCGATGGAAAAGGTAAGGAACGAAAGTGTCTTGCGTAAGCTCGAGCTCGCTGGTTTTAGCTGGGTTTTTGGAGGCTGTTTGGTATTTATTTGCTGGTTGAACCTGGCCGAAAATAGAGTTCGGGAGGTGATGAGGAAGGAGGGTGGTGGCATGTTTGAGAATATGATAGAAAAATATCTTAGGGTTTCACACGTTTTGGAATTTTTCACCACCTCCAAACTTAGTGACTAAGAAATAGGTTAAATAGAAAATCAAAAACCACCTATAATACAATACCATTATCAAAAAAATCATGAGCCGAAATCACTAGTTAATAAAATATCTGTGTACGAAACATTATCTATATTTGAATGAATTTCTAGACTGTGCAAAATCTCAAAATGAATATTAGCAAATGTAACGAATAAAATCAATATAAAAAACTATAGTAAACGTAACCAATATCATGTAAAAAATGAAATTTAACTAAAATAATAATTTATAATGTAATTAACATTAACTGATAAAAAATTTTAAATTTTGACAAATAAGGATAGTTATCTATAAACTTATATAAAATTATAAAAATGTATTTTCAACTATTAAATAAATAAACTTAAAAGTTACGAATTTTGAAAATGTTAAGCCAAAATTGGGTGTCAACAGTTGTTCCTTTCATTGGATATGATTGATGAAAGAAATCATGGACAATAAAAATTGACAAACTCGATTTTGGCCGAACACATGACCTTCATATAAAGTGTGGCTGGAGTGTGGTGGATGTCAATCCTCTACTTGCTTCTAAAAGGTTCCACGTTGTACGACATCTTTGTTAACGTAGTCCACACATATGGCTTAATTGAGAATGCATCCTCTTGGATGTTTCTCGAAACACAAAAACTCATTAGTAGAGACAAAATTAAAGAAAAAAGGTAGTATCTTCTACGATACGACGTATGAAAACGATTCATCGGTAGGATATAAATGCATGTCCATCAGTAGGACGAATGAAGATCATCCATCGAAAGGATTTGAAAGTATGTCCATTGGTAGGACCAATGAAAATGATCCATCAGAAGAATTTGAATGTATGTCCATCGATAGGACGAATGGAAATGATCTATCGGTATGATATGAATGTATGTCCATCGGTAGGACGGATGAAGATGATCCATTGGTAGGATATGAATGTATGTCCATCAGTAGGATGGATGAAGACGATCCATTGGTAGGATATGAATGTATGTCCATCAGTAGGACGGATGAAGATGATCTATCGAAAGGATTTGAATGTATGTCCATCGGTAGGACCAATCAAAATGATCCATCGGAAGATTTGAATGTATGTCCATCAGTAGGACGGATGAAGATGATCCATCAAAAGGATTTGAATGTATGTTCATCGGTAAGACCAATGAAAATGATCCATCGAAAGGATTTAAATGTATGTCCATTGGTAGGACGAATGAAAATGATCCATCGGTATGATATGAATGTATGTCCATCGGTACGACCAATGAAAATGATAGGGTGCACATCCTTCACCTCCGAATAGATGCGACTTAAATGCAAATATCTTTCAACGCAAGTCTTTCCGACTTGAACAT
Organism: Solanum verrucosum; assembly: GCF_900185275.1. Lineage (NCBI taxonomy): Eukaryota > Viridiplantae > Streptophyta > Magnoliopsida > Solanales > Solanaceae > Solanum > Solanum verrucosum. The sequence continues at coordinate 2,240,789 of NW_026020343.1, read as the reverse complement.
AGAATAGATAGGGTGCACATCTTTTATCTCCGAATAGATGCGACTTAAATGCAAATATCTTTCAACGCAAGTCTCCCCCAACTTGAACGTGGAATAGATAGGGTGCACATCATTCACCTCCGAATAGATGCGACTTAAATGCAAATATCTTTCAACGTAAGTCTCCTCCGACTTGAACGTGGAATAGATAAGATGCACATCATTCACCTCTGAATAAATGCGACTTAAATGCAAATATCTTTCAACGTAAGAGTCCTTCGACTTGAACGTGGAATAGATAGGGTGCACATCCTTCACCTCTGAATAGATGTGACTTAAATGCAATGGCCTTCTCGGTGAATGAAAATGCAATGGCCCTCTTGGCAAATAAAAATACTATGAAAAATACAAATGATGGATGAACCAATGATTTTCCACTGTAACGAGATGGATGGCTCGATGATTGTCCACTGTAACGAGGTGGATGACTCGATGATTGTCCAACTGTAACGAGGTGGATGGCTCGATTATTGTCCAACTTTGACGAGATGGATGATTCGATGATTGTCCATCTGTAACGAAGTGGATGGCTCGATGATTGTCTTAAAAGTGTCATCGCCTCAATGATTTCACATGTTCATGTACTTGTAAAGGAACAATTAGTAGACACAATGTCGCCTTATCTAGCGACTTAGTCAAGAAACCTTGAGAAAAGATTCTTTAAAAGAAAATGTGTACAAAATGCCTGATCACTTTGACACATGTGAGCAACCAACGTTTTACTCTTGACCATTTTGTGATTATTGTGACTCATGTCTTATTGGGGATTTGTACGAGGAGCTGCTTGCTCGCCATGACAATGTTGGAGATTTGCAAGTTGACTTTGAACTTCAAGCGATGTTGGATCATTTGAAGTTGACTACCAAACTTTTGATAGTACTTGTTAGAATTTTTGAGGTCTTCCTCAAAAAAAAAAAATCCCAGTTAGAACTCTTGGCAAATCACAAAATGAGTTCCATTCTTGACTTGACGGAGATAGCATCTTTATTGTGATTTTTTGAGATCTTAGATCTCAAAAATTATGTCCCAGTTTTTAGCACAAGGAGAAAAGAAAATCACACTGGGTATATGACTGAGCCGTCGTGGCGCCTATATATCATGTTGAGCCAGGAATCAGGTCAAATGTAATTCCAATCCTGTAAATGATGAATATTACAAAGAATCTGAGACAAGATCATCTGTAGAAAATGTAGAATATGAACATGATGAAATCGAAAAATAATATTCCTTGCGATATTCAAAGTCTAAAGACAAAATACATGTCATATCTTTTGGGACGAATGACCCAATGAAGTAAAATAGGGGTCTCACAATAACATGATTAGCCTAATGTCACATTTTACTGTGAACAAACCTAAAAGGAAATACCTCTTTCTTTTTTTTCCTCATAAAATATAGAATGTGAAGAGATAGTCAAGTCTTGACTACAACTGGTACCAAGAGTTAGGATCGCATGTAAATCTCTCTTTTTTTTTCTTGTTTTTTTCTTTTCTAACTATGATTGAATTCAAGGTAATTCCTACAGCTTCAAGTAGTACCTCAAACATACTTAAGGATTAAAAAGATATGTTCATCTTGTTTCGAACAAAGGTTTTGAATTGCACCAATCCCCATGTTTCAAGTGCCCTCACAAAAAGAAAAATCCTATTTCACACATATTTGAAGCGTTTGATTTGAGGACATTTTTCAAAGTGCACTCACACTTGCAAGAATGTTCAACGCATGTAACTGTGATACTATATGCTTGTCCCTTATGTAAATCTCCACTAATATGAAAACATTTGGAATGAGATCATGTAGGGCTTGTCATTGTCTTGTAATATAGGCTTAGGGACAGGTAGGATATATATATTTGGGATAAGAGCGACTTAATTCCTTCTTGAGCATCACAGTGAATTTGTGCTTTTGATGATTGATACACCTTTGACATTTGATCCTCTTCATTGTGTCCCATTTTTCCGACTTCTTTTGAATTCTCATTTGTTGGAGCTTTTCTTTTATTTCACCCCTTTCTTTTGAATTTTTCTCCTCTTTTGTTGGTGCATTTTCATTTCCATATTTCATTGATCTTGTAGGGGTGTTTTTGTCTTTCTTTATTTCTTTCCACCTTTTTTTTCCATTTTCTAGAAGTCATTTTTTTTAGCTTCCTTGACTCTGGGTGACCTTGCCTCTTTCGCCTTTGGCATCTTCAAATTTGGATCATCTCTTATAGTTTGCACATCTTTGGTGCGCTCAAGAAGGTTGGGTCAAGAGAGGGTAGTGCATGTAAGCACTCAGAAAGGTAATGGCTAAGATGTGGTCATCCAAAGAAAAGGCTTCAAGTTCGAAGTGGGAAAACTAGGGATTAATGTCATTTGATAGGTTTTGAAAGGCACAATCGGGTCAAATAATGCCTACAATCCTTTCCCAAACCAAACATAACTCAGGATTTCACTTTGATAAACATTCAAGCCAAGTTCTAGATCAATAGTGCGATGCAAATTAATTTTGATCTTAAAGCTCACCACACAATGCACATGAAACCATGATGTTGGTTTTATTCTTATCTTGAATGCATGCAAGAGAATTTTCAAGAATCACAAAAGTACAAATGAGAGGTACCACGGGAATGTATGGTTTACCACGAAGTCAGTCCTCTTCATCATATTGAATAGTTCGCATGCTCCTAACTGTATTGGTTCCAACTGAGCTGAAGATATGACTCTTACAATATATACACAATGTTTTTCTTAAAGAATGAATACCGAACCCAAGAAGGGTTGCCTAAGTATCTCATTGAGATAAGAATCAGGTGCGCGTAGTTCATTCAGATATGTACTTGAAAATATGCACAAACTATTTGAATCTTTTATTTTTGAATTTAAAAGAATGAATACCGAACCCAAGAAGGGTTGCCTACGTATCTTATTGAAATGAGAATCAGGTTTGCGTAGTTCGTGAAGATATGTCTCTAAAAATATGCACAAATAATTTTACTTTATTTTTAAAAATTGAATTAATGAATACCGAACCCAAGAAGGGATGCCTACGTATTTCACCAAGATGAGAATCTAGTTCGTGTAGTTCGTGTAGATATGACTTTGAAAATATGCTCAACTATTTTACTTTTTACTTTTGAAATTTGAAAAAATAGATACCGAACCCAAGAAGGGTGCATACGTATCTCACCGAGATGAAAATCAGGTTCACGTAGTTCGTTCAGATATGACTTTGAAAATATGCACAACTATTTTACTTTTTATTTTTGAAATTTGAAAAAATAGATGCCGAACCTAAGAAGGGTTGTCTACGTATCTCACCGAGATGAGAATCACGTTCGCGTAGTTCGTTCAGATATGACATAAAACAATTTTAAAATTTAAACAAACTTGGAGCGATTCCTTGTATCCTCTTTAACTGTCGACCTTTGTACTACCTGTTGAATGTGGTCTCCCATTTTAGTTTTTTTTTACAGCAACCACTTGTTGTTGTATATTGTTTTTGAATGTCTTTTGGCACTGTGTCTTCTCCAATTATCTACGAGAACCACAAATTGTTATGACCATCCCCGACTGTTGTCGGGAATGATTTTCCTAAAAAAATATGAGAAATGTGTGAAAGCAGGGCCAACATGCAAAATAATAAAAAATTAATGAGTTTGACCTTATAGTCAAAGACTCCCCTGATTTATCTTTTTGATTTGATACTAATGTCTTGTGAAATACAAAGACTCATATTTCGCGACTTCTCTTGTCCCTTGCAACTTCAGATGAACAATGACGTCCAAATTTGGAAATAAATCAGCATCTCGATTAAAAGAAAAATAAACTCAAACAGTAAAAATGTTAGATCGTGTTCATAATGGATAATGCAAAATATCATACACAAAATTAATTATTAAACACATAAGCACTGCTTTGATTGAAGACAAACTAAATTATAATATATAATATACAAATAGTTATTATGCGTCCTATACAAATATGTGACCCTTTTGTGCCAAGGGTAGGCCTACTGGTCTGAAGAATGTATTACGCCATTTGACAACATTGTCCCAAAATCCGAATTTATACAAACTTTATGAATAAAACTAAATGAGGATACATAATAGGGAAAAAGGGATACAAATAATCAGTCTGATGCAGGGGTACCATTCTAAGCTATGCCTCTATAGAGGATCCCTCTGTTTAATTTTTTGTCATCTCCGGATGTCCACGCTTTTGGATGACATGGTAACTTTATCTTTCTTCTGCTAGAACAAACTATTAAGCTCCCTACACCAATGGACATTGTTTTGCCAAATGACGTATACATCCTTCAAATTTAAACATATACGCGTGATTGTCTTTTATTAACCAATGGGCCAAATAGACACAAGTGAGCTTCTAATGGGCTCAACACGCCTTGGGTGTTGGGTCAACTTAGTTCAAATGCACTAAATTTGGGATTTGGTTTCGCTCTATGCTAGTTGACTAAGTGGCTTCAGAAAGACCGGGAACCCAAGCGGACAACTTAGGCTGGAACTCACGACAACCATTGGTACAAACCTCGGCTACGATTATGTACAAACCGTTCTTAATATACTATACATACAAGTCGGAAAATGTAATGAATGCAATGACAGTTTACATACAATTAAACAAATAATGAATAAACCACAAGTACAATATACAAACAATCAACAAAATATACAACACATAAGATATAACACAACAAAAGAAAGACCTCCTTAATTTGAAATAATTACTTCATAATGGTTTGAATCTCTATATCCCCAGCGGAGTCGCCATTCTTTTTACATCCCTTCTTTATTCAAATAAGGTGAAACATCACCATGACTAAAAAAATAATCAATTAACTCAATTTTAAAAGGATTTTAAGAATAAACAAATTTTAAAGAAATCACCACCTAATTTTAGGAAAAACTAGAAAACCAATTAAAAAAATGTCTACGAAACCATTAGATTTTAGGTAAGGAGTTCAAGTTATTTCGAAGAAACGATGTTAGACATCCTTCAAAATCCACAAATGTGGGTCCCGACTGAATTCCTTTTTTTCAAATTGAGGAAGATATAAAACTATATATAAGTAAAACAAGCATGTAATATACATAGTAACAAAGTAAACAAGTAATATAAGAAGCAACCTAATGTTTGCCTGTCGTGAACAATATACACAATAATAAATAAAAAATTATAATTCGAATTCCATTGGAATAGCTTCAATGGGAAGCAACTCTGTGTACCTGTAAAGATACTTAGTAAAAGTGTTAGTAATAAATAAATATGAATAAATCAAATAATAACTTCAAAATAAAAATCTGTCTTATTAACATGGGAGGCCTTAGAAATCGATGGTAATTTCTTCATCAGCCAATTCTAACATACAAAGAATAAAGTTAAACTAAATTTTCATCTTTTAAAATGGGGAGGCCTCAATGTAGTAAAATATGGAAAATTAACAATAAAATGTATAAAATTGTCTTAAGACATCCATTACTGTGCCCCAAAGAAAATGAAGCTACATTATGAAAAACTCAACAAGTCACTGAGGATATCAATTCACAAATAATAACAAAGATAATAATAGAACTAAACAATTATAAAAAGGGAAAAATGATATACAATAATAATAATAATTAATAAAATAAATCAACGAAACAAAAGGAGTAATGCAGACTATCAACAAGTGAAGATAATAATTAAAAATAGGAATAGTCAATAACTACAACTTAACAAAATCATATTGAACCAACAAAAGATAATGCAAAATAAATGCAATAATTTGCAAATAATATTTAAATGGCAACAATCAATACAATAACACAATTTGCTGGAAAACATTTTTAGAAAATGGATGAGATTAGTTCAACTAAATTAAAACCAACTATAAATGAACAAAACATAGCAGCAATGACTGAGTTAAAGTAAACAGAGATCTAAAGACATAAAAAAATAAAGAACAAAAATAACAAATGCAAAGCTATTCATATCACAATCATAAATGGGGTAAAAACCAATGATAAAGGTGGTAAAAAAGAATAAAAATAAAGCTACCATGTAAACGAGACAAAATAGCAACTGAAATAATTATAAAATTGCTCAAAAATATAAATAAACAGTAGCTAAATAGAAACACCAAGTGAAAGTATAACAAGAAATATCATAAGCATCGTGACTTCAATAGTGTTGCCAGAGCAACCATGAGAATGGAACTTGGCTAGATGTGGTTGTGTTGTTGAGTTGTTCCTTGTCGAAACTTGGTTGGTTGTTGTTTTGAGCTCGCCGATGGTTCTTGTGTTTCACCGGAGTGGCTGTTTGTCTGAGTTGTTGGTGCCGTTTTGGTTGATGCTCATGGAACAGTGGCTGGTTGTTTTGGTTGGTTTCAAGCGAGTTTGGGGTCGGTTGTTGCTCTGTTTGTGCGGCTGTTTCAGCAGTAGTTTCAGTTGGGTTTTGGTCTGAGAAAAAAAGGAAAATGGGGTATGTTTGGGGGTCGGAAAGAATGGAGGTGTGGGTCTAGTCGAAAAGAAGAGAAGTGGTGAGTAGTGGTCTGGTTTGGTAGCGTTTTTCGATGGAAAAGGTGAGGAACGGAGGTGGCTTGCCTAAGCTCGAGCTCATTGGTTTTAGCCGGGTTTTTGGAGGCTGTTTGGTTGTTATTTGCTGGTTGAAGCTGGCTGGAAATGGAGTTCAGAAGGTGATAAGGAAGGAGGTGGCGGCAGGTTTGAGAATATGATAGAAAAATATCTTAGGGTTTCACACATTTTGGAATTTTTCACCACCCCCAAACTTAATGACTAAGAAATAGGTTAAATAGAAAATAAAAAACCACCTATAATACAATACCATTATATAAAAAACCATTAGCCGAAATCACTAGTTAATAAAATATTTGTGTACGAAGCATTATCTATATTTGAATGAATTTATAGATCAAAATGAATATTAACAAATGTAACGAATAAAATCATTATAAAAAAAATGTAATAAACGTAACCAATAGCATGTAAAAAATGAAATTTAACTGAAATAATAATTTAATCATAGATGAACAAATATTTGAACGTATTCAACCAGTTATGAAAAAAAAATAATGTAATTAAAATTAACTGAAAAAAATTCTAAATTTTGACAAATAAGGATAGTTCTCGATAAACTTATTTAAAATTATAAAAATGTATTTTCAACTATTAAATAAATAAACTTAAAAGTTACGAATTTTGAAAATGTTAGGCCAAAATTTGGTGTCAACAGTTTGCATTCATGTCATTCACATTTCTTGCATAAGCTCTACGAAGAGGCATGATCTGAAAGCGCATAACAAAGGATTAGCACGAGGAATTAGATCATACCTTACGAACGATAAGAGTAGCAAATAAATTGAAGTTTTCTTAAAACACCTCGTAGCCACCTTCTCATTAGATGTGGTGCACTTCACACCCATGAAAATGACTCTACTTAGTGCGGTCTTCAGAATGTCACTATCTTTGACTCTGAGCTGATGATAACCCGATCTAAGGTCTATCTTTGAGAAATGACTAGCACCCTGAAGTTGGTCAAACAAGTCATCAATCTTGGGGATGTGATACTTATTCTTGATTGTGACCTTGTTGAACTGTCTATAGTCAATGCAAATTATGAGAGAACCATCTTTCTTCTTTACGAACAATACATGGGACCTGATCTACGGACCAAGACCATGGACCGTGGCCTGGCTTATGGACCGTAGGTCCGACCGTGGGTCAGTCTTAACCGTTATTGCTGCGGCCTCTGGGAGGAGAGTCGCAGGTGCGAACCACGGACTTGCAGGACGAACCGTGGGTCCTCCTATGGTCCGTGGATTGTGCCCGTTGGTGCTACCTGCAACACCTAAAAACTATAATATGGTATGTCCTAGTATACGAGGTGTTACATTATTTCCCCCTTGGGAACATTCATCATTGAATGAAGACTAACTAGCTGAAAATGGAGGGAAAGAGTTGCAACCCTACCACAAAAAAAATACTAAGACTAATTTCTGACTGAACTGAGTTCCAAGAACATGCCAATACGCTGAAAATGCAAGTACAAATCGAAGGAACATAGTACTAAGACTGAAACTACACATGAATGACTGAAAAACTTAAGAGGAATTATTACCTCGAGCTGGAATGGAATCGAAAGGAAAGAGATGAGTATACTTGGCCTTCATAGCTACTTCTGCTTCCCAAGTAGCTCCCTGTACGGACTGACTCCTCCATAAAATCTTGATTGAAGAGACTTCCTTGTTTCTCAACCTTCGAACCTGATAATCAAGGATTTTAATTGGTACCTCTTCATAAGTGAAATGCGGAAAATCGGATGCACTGCTGCTAGTTTTGCGGGCAACTCTAACTCATAAGCCACTTTACCAACCCTTTTCAAGATATTGTAAAGGCCTACATATCTAGGATTGAGCTTCCCTTTTATTGCCAAATCTCATCACCTCTTTCATAGGTGACACTTTCAGGAAAACCCAATCATTAACTTGGAACTCTAGTTCCCTTCTCCTTACATCTGCATAAGACTTCTGGCGACTCTGGGCTGTCTTAAGTCTATCTCTAATGAGTTGCACTTTCTCCATAGCATCATCAACTGAATCTGGCCCTTTCAAGGCTGCGTCACCCACTTCAAACCAACCAACTGGAGATCTACATCTACGCCCATACAATGCCTCATAAGGGGTCATCTGAATGCTGGAATGGTAACTATTGTTGTAAGCGAACTCAATAAGCGGGAGGTGATCATCCCAACTACCCTTGAAATCAATCACACAAGCTCTAAACATGTCCTCTAAGGTCTGAATGGTACGCTCTTCCTAACCATCCATCTACGGGTGAAATGTTGTGCTAAGGTTAACCTGAGTACCAAGACCTCTCTGAAATGACTTCCAGAAGTGAGAGGTAAACTGAGGACCTCTATCTGAGATGAATACAAATGAACCCCATGCAACCTAACTTTCTCATTAATGTAAAGCTTGGCATAGTCCTCCGCCGAATTTGTAGTCTTAACTGCCAAAAAACTTGAAGACTTAGTAACTCTATCAACTATCACCCAAATGGAATCATGATGTCTGCGAGTACGAGGTAAACCTGTGATGAAGTCCATGTTGATCACTTCCCACTTCCAAGTAGGAATGTCGATCTCTTGAGTCATACCTCCTGGTTTCTAATGTTCTACCTTGACTTGCTGGCAATTGGGGCACTTAGCCACAAAATCTTCTATATCTATTTTCATGCAATTCCACCAATAGACTTCCTGCAGATCACAGTACATCTTAGTGGTGCCTGGATGAATAGAGTATCTGGAGTTATGGGCTTCTGCAAGAATCTATTGTCTCAACGATCACCCACCTTAGGAACTCATAGTCGACCCTGATAGCGAAGCACACCATCTCCCTCTTGGGAGAAAACCTTAACCATCTGCTGGTGGATTGCACCCTTGAGTTCAAGCAATATCGGATCGATGTCTTTCTTTTCCTTCACCTCCACCACCAAAGAACATTTTGACCCATTCTGAACTGTTACACCACCATCTGATATGCTCATAAGACAAACTCCTCAACAAGCAAGTCTGTGAACATCCTTTGCTAGCTCATTTATTTCTTCCTCAACATGAGCTACATTACCCATAGATAGTTTGCTAAGAGCATGTGCTACCACACTGCCTTACCAGGATGGTAATGCGCAGTTATATCGTAGTCCTTGAGGAATTCTAGCCATCTGCTATAGCGAAGATTTAACTCTTTCGGGGTAAACACATATTAAAGGCTCTTATGGTCTGTGAACACATCTACGTGAACACCATACAAGTAATGTCTCCAAATCTTAAGTGCAAACACCACTACGGCTAGCTCGAGGTCATGAGTTGGATAGGTCTTCTCATGCACCTTAAGCTATCTAGAAGCATATGCTATAACCTTACCTCGCTGCATCAACACACAACCTAGGCCGACTCTAGATGCATCACAATAGATAACATAACCATTTGAACCCTCTGGTAGAGTCAAAACAGGAGTTGTAGTGAACCTAATTTTCAGTTCTGTGAAGCTCTTCTCACAATCATCCGATCACTGAAACTTGACCTTCTTCTGCCTCAACTTAGTCATTGGAGAGGCTATGGATGAAAATCCTTCCATGAACCGCTAGACCCAAGAAACTTCTGATATCTATAGGAGAGGTATGTCTGGGCCACTGTTTCACTGCTTTTATTTTCTGACAAACCACTTGGATCCCTTCGCTAGACATAATATGCCCAAGGAAAGCAACATATTGCAACCAAAATGCGCACTTGCTAAATTTAGCGAATAACTGGCGATCTTTGAGAGTTTGCAAGACAACCCTCAAATGGTTCGCATGTTCTTCCTCATTCCTAGAGTAAATTAGGATATTATCAATAAAGACGATAACGAACAATTCCAAGTACTGCGTTAACACTCTGTTCATCAAATCCATGAAAGCTGCATGAGCATTGGTTAGTCCAAATGACATAACTACAAATTCATAATGACCATACCAAGTTCTAAAGGCTGTCTTCGGAATGTCACTATTTCTTACTTTGAGTTGATGATAACTCGATATGAGGTATATGATGAGTCCACGATTTGGACTCATTTGGGGATTTGTTTTAATAGATTTAGTGTCCTTAAATGCATATATTTTGCCAATAACTTATGTAAATCCTTGAGTTTCAGGTATTTTGATTTGGAGACAAAGCATAGACACTATTGGAAAAAAATGAACAAGGCAGCTAAAATAACGAAGAAAATACAGCCTGAGGATCGCCTAATCAATTAGGCGACTCACCGAATGGCCATGGTCTCACCTAATGTTTCAGTGTGCAAAGATCTGAAGGAGAAAATCGAGTCGGCAAGATAAATGAGCAGTCGGCGAGTCGCTGAACAGTTCCGCGATGCAGTGTTATATCGCCCAAAGTTACAGAACTTGAATTTGCTGAAGGCCAATGAAGAGAGGCGATGAACCAGACCAAATGGCAGATCGCCGAGTGAACGGTGATCCCGACTAACTACGCCGAGTGGACCTTCGAAGCACACTTTTTGACAACTATAAATACTTGTTTGAATTTTTAGTCTAGTATGCAACCAGTTTATGAAATTTTAGAATTACTCAGTTTTAGAACTTAGTTTTTTGGAGACATTTTCCCTTAGCTTTGGAGGTTTTGAAAATCCCCATTTTGAAAAAAATGGAAGTGGGTATTGAAGATTTTTCATCTTAGACGTGTGTAAAGGCCATATCAATCGTACCCACTTGATGGAAACACTTTTCGGTATCGATTTCTCTCTCTTTACAATGTCTAGCTAAAACCCCAATTCTCTGGGTGTGATTATGTGAATATGGTTGAATTTACTGTTGGGTATTACTAATTGATAGTTCATTTGTTGTTTAAAGGTGATTTCGTTCAGTGGTTGTGTTGAATTTAATGGGGTTGTAGTTGCAAATACAATTTAACTTCGTATTTTTTGCTTGCTCGGGAGAGAGGTTTTAAAACCAAAACTACTGAATCGATGGTCTGTGGTTATTGGGTTGTCGTGGTTTCAGCTCGAGAGAGTGAATCCTAAACCCTTTCCACACATTCAGCTCGAGAGAGTGAATGAACTAAGGCAAAGGTTGTGCTTCATTACCGCTTATTGGTGTTCGAGAGAAACCGATTTGATTCGGGTAAATTGTTCGAGAGAAAGTTTACACCCACTATAGTCTAACTTAGTTACCAATTTACAGCGATTTACTATCAATAAAAATTACCCGGTTGTTTACCTTAGCCCATAATCCTATCACATCCCAAGAATCCCGTCTCCATATTTGTATTTTCATTTTTAATTGTCGTTTTAGTTGATAATTGATTACAAAACCCCCTTTTAATACTTGACACTTGTGTCACCCTTTAATTTATCTTGTTTTTCTTCGTAAATGTTTATAGCTATAATTGACTTGAACACATTTATGCTTTTCTATTGATTCTTAATTACGAACTGCTCCCTTGGGACTCGACCCCAACTCACTAGTTGGGTTATATTACTACTCACAATCGTTGGCACTTGAACTAGAAGTAGTGTCCTAATACATGAAATCAAAATGGCACCGCTGCCGGGGAGTGGTGTTAGTTGAGAAGTTTTAGTTAAGTAAATTTTGTTCTTGTTAGTTAATTTTTAGTGTTGTTTTGTTCGTTTGTGTTGAAACAGGAAAAATGAGTGTGAATGGTGACAATGGTTACCAAATGGACCATCCCCTTTTGAGACTGTTGAATCTTAGGGATAACCTCCTAATGTTCAAACAATTGGGAAGTGAGACTATCCATGAGATGTGGTCAAGATTTAAAGCAATACTGCAGCAGTGCCCATCTCATGGAATGCTAGATAAATTACTACTAGAGTGCTTCTACAGAGGTCTTGGTACCGAAAATAGAAGCGCTGATGATGCACTGTTTGCAGGTTGTTTGATCTAACAACCTTATGAAGTAGTAGCCCAACTCATTGATGGTATGGTTAAAACCAACAAGGAAACAGAGAAAGACCGAGAATGGGCAACATTGTTGATGTAGTTGGATGTCTTGTCTAAGAAAGTTATCGAGTTAGAGGCAAGGTCCAACAAGAAGGACAAGTACCTTCCTCATCACGAGTGTCAAAAGATAAAGCAGCAGGAGAGTGAACAAAATCAAGAGACTCTCTCACTCATTCTAAAAAAAATCGAAGAACAAGATAGAGTGTTGAATGAAATGAAAGAAAATGTCCTAATGATTAATCAGATGATAACCTCGCATTCCATGATAATCAGCTGCAAGACGCCCAAATAGACCAAGTGATGTTGTATGTCTACTCAGACTCTAAAGAGGGTTTGTCTAGTGTTACTATGGCCAACTCCAAGAATGAAGGTTGAAGGTGGACTTACGTCATGCCACGACGTTAACTAAGGCACTACTTGGGAGGCAACCCAAGACCCTTTTTCTTGCTTAATTTTTGTTTTAGAAATAATGGTGTGTTGATTGTGCAGTTTAAAGTGTGGCAAATGTTTAAAAGGTGCAGATTGGCGAGCTAAAGTCCAGTCGGTAAAATGCCGAAGAGTCGGTGACCCCGACCTAGACCGTAGTTGGACTCAAGACAACTTTAAGGTAGAACCTGTACAACTTGGTGATCCCAGGTAATTATTGGCAATTCACTAATCAGGTCGGAGATCGTGATCTTTATCGCTGTTTGGACCCCCACATCAACTGATGGTCTTGTAAAACTCAACGAGATAACTGACCACTCGGCGCGTCATCGAGTGGGTCGGCGATCACGACTAACGTCGTCGAATGGGCGAGAACTGGACAGTTTATTAAATGACCAAAGGTTTAAATTTCAAATTCTTTCATTTTTCATCTTCCCAAACTTGCACCTATTTAGTATTTTCACATTTTCAATAGTATTTTAGTCGTCGGAGTTGTGTTCAGAGTGGATTACATTGCTGCCTAGCTTTTCAGTCATTATTATTCAGCATTTAAGGTTGGTTTTCTGAATCCCACATTTATTTTTAGTAATTTGTACTCTTATGCAAGCAATATTATATTGTTGATGTGTGTTGGGCCTCTCTGATATGATTAGTATGTTTAAATGCCTATTTTAAGCTGATAATCTTGCCCGTATTGTTTTGATTGTTGAAATCCCATATTCTTGTGCGTTGAAATGAATTAAATTTTGTGGGGTTGTGCTTGCATGTTGTTGGGTCTAGTTGGGTGAAGTCTGAGTAGCCTGTATTTGTGCCAACCGACATAATTTGCCTAATGATAGAGCGGGTGTCGTTCTTCTTAAGGGCAAAAGTCATCAATTGGCCAAATCTGGCAAAATCGGGAGAAGTCTGAGTATCCCAGGGGAATGGATGTTATGGGTCTCGTTTGAATTTGAGTTCTGCATATTTTGATTTTGTTTTCGGGGGTTGTGAGGTTAAATTCAAGAAGTTGGGTTAAAAATAGGCACGTTGGGTTGTTTGGCGAGCTGGGTCGAGCTCGCCGAACCACTAGGTGGTTCGCGTAATGTCCCCACCTCGCCTTTAATTTCATGTTTTATGTGTTGTTGGGTTCTGTAACTTTCAGCGAGAAGCCTGAGGTCGCCAGGGTACTCGATAACTCGCTGAATGACTTCTCGATCACCCTTTGTCTGCACCCCTGAACCCTTTTTGCACTGTAACTCTTGGCGATCTAATTCTTGCTCACCAAAAGTTGTTGGTGATTCACCGAAAGACCCTTCCCTTTGCCGACTTGCTAAGAATTTTGAGCCAATCTTTTCGGCGAACCTAGCCTAGCTCGCCAAAGCGAGTCTGTCTGCAACTGTGTTTCTGTGATTTTAAATGAAATATTTCTAACTTTTTCCCGATGTTTTGCAGACATGGCTAGATCTAAAATTGCAGGAAGAAATATGCCACCCCGAGGGAAAGCAAAAGGGATTACACTCAATGAGGATGCAGCTGGATCCAGAGGAAAGGCCACAAAACTCACCACAACTGGTGGGAAAGGCAAGGGTAAAGGCAAAGCATTTGTGTCACTGGAGGCAAGCTCCGATAGTGGTGGCATCTATGATACTTACCTCACCACCTCTGAGAGTGAGGGTGAGCATCAGGAGCCTCAAACTATAGCGTCTAATGATGATGAGCTGGTAGTAGCACGGAGGGCAGAGCTACGTTCAAAAAGAATGAATGATCCGTCTAGGATCCAGACTCCTCCGGCTACAACTCCTCCTCCAGTCCCAGAACAAGCAGTAGTGCTAGCACCCCCAGTACATGGACCTCCTCAAAAGTCGATTAATAGATTAAAGAATGAGGGGTTGAGGATAATTATTGAGGAAAAGCGTCTATCCACGAATGAAGTGATTGATAGGTATCTAGAGATTATGAGTTGCCTTAAGTATCATGATTTCCAGATCTTCACCAAGCCCCGTGTCCCATACATTTCAAATTGGGTCCGGGAGTTCTATGCTTCTTATGGGACCATGATACCATAGAGGAAGAAACAAGCAACAACATTCAAACCGGTTGACTATGTAGTCGTCCGGGGAAAGAAGGTCAAGTGTGACCATGTCATTATTGATGCTATCCTAGATCGTCCTGATGACATTAATGATGATTGTCAGAGCATGATTAGGACTAAAATGCTAGACAACATGAAGAAGTGGTTAGCTCCGTTGATCTCAGACAACACTCCCAAGTGGCTTGAGGTTGGTACTGTTATTGAAAAGAAGGACCTTAACGTGGGGCTCGGTATTGGTTTGGTTTCATCAATAGTACGATCATGCCATCCCAAAATGAGTCTATTCTCTGACATGCCAAAGTAGCCTGTCTAGGTTACATTATTGATAAACCTCAGCTAAATTTGGAGATGATCATTGCTTCAGAGATTCTCATTTATGCAAAGCAGCACCAGACCTCACTTCACTTCCCGATATTGATCACCGAGATGTGCAGACGGGCTCGGGTACCTAGAGATGCAAAGAAGGATGTGAAAGTGATTCCCACATCCTCCATTGATATCCAGAAGATCGAAGCTGAATATCTTAAGGATAAGGCAGAGAAGAGGCAGAAAGCATCCCCGGTGGACCCTTCCTCGGTTGTGGACACAAACTCCATATCTGCAGAGGCATCTTTGCCTACTCCGGCCCATGGTCCTTCAGGCACCTCTACTGCTACTCCTTCTGATGTTCCTTGTTCTTCTGTTGCTGCACTGCCCCCTAGACTTACTGTTGTTGCTGTCTCTCGGACTCCGATCACCCAGGCTTCATTACTCTGGATGGGGCAACTTGCCCATTCTACTGATTGTCGAGCTGCTAGACTCGAGGCCTCCATTCTGGGCATGATTCATACTACCTTGGCTGATGTCGTGACACCATTGAGCGTTGCCTGATGCCCTTGCGACAAGGATAGTGGTGTGTGAGTGTGACCAAGGGGCCATCGAGGAGGTGATGACCTTAAAGGCCGCTATACATGTGTTGCAGAGCGATGTGGATCTGTTGAAGACTACTGATATGTCCATGATCTTCAGGACGGTGGAGATCCCAGATGTGCCAAAGATATCTCCAGCTACAACCGGAGATGAGGGTAGAGTAGAGGAAGCAGCTGATCCTGAGTCTGAGGCGGAGACTGATGAGAAGATACTCGAGGTGGCTGAGGAAGCTTCATATGAGGGACTTACTTTGACTGAAGAGGCCATGTAGATATTGTTGTGCATGCTTCCTTAGTAGATACTCCCTTGGCTGCTCCTAGTGCAACTGTTGTTCTTTCTGATGTGACCCCAGGAACGGAGGCCCGAGACCAGACTGATGCACCGGGCACTGATGCCCCGATAGATGTAGCGACTGCGTAGACAGGATCCCCTCTTTACCTCCCTCTCTGGGTTACTTTTATTTTAACTTTTGGATATTTTTATTTGCATTTGAGGACAAATGCGTTTATTTGTGGTGGTGTGAGGCCTACCTTTTGTGTGACTTTTTGTGAATAGTGATGCTTTGTTTATATATTTGGGCTTTGAACATGATTTTTGAACCTTCCAAAAAAAATTTGGGCTTTGAACATGATGTTTTGTGGATGTTGAGCTTGTGGCTCCTTGTTTTTAATTGAACATGATTTCTGACCCTTCTGAAAAAAATTTGCCACCTCTTATTTGTATTGAATGTGGTTGTTCTTGTGCAAATTTGAGTATCGGTTTTGATCAATATCGATGACTTGAATAGTGTTCATAATCGAACAAAAATGAATATGCGACTACGATGAAGCCAAATGAAGTTGCATAGCCAATATGTGAACTCTTTGCATTTAGTTGTGACTAACCAAGTATCGAATTGAGTCTCTTGTGATGAACATTGCACACTAGCGAAAGTGTGGAGTCTTGTTTGACTTTGGTGTCAATGCCTTGTGTGATGAGCTTACCGTGAACCATGTGTGATGGCACCTAGAATTTGCCCCATTGGTCCGGCTGACTAAGTGATGTGAACTCTTGATATGATCTTAGGCAACTTTAAAGAGTGTGAAATAATTTGACATTATACCTCTTTTTGTGGCCTACCTTGTGAGTGTGTGAAACCCTTTTGAGCACCCTTTGAGTCTTGACCTTTTCTTGGAAGCAACTTGATAACATTGTGACCTTTGATTGATCCATTACCCATAATCCTCATGATTTATGGTTTGTTTAAATAGCCAACTTAGGCCAAAAACCTAAGTTGGGGGTGTGGTGAAAAGATAAGGTAAATCAAGACGTGCAAGCAAGTCCACTTTTACCCATGTTTTGAGAAAAATGGAACCCCTCCATATAAAAAAAATAAGAAGAAAAGAATGAAAAATTTATGGAATAAAGTTGTGAAAATACAAAAAGAAATGGGGTTTCGAGCAGTCCATTGAAAGTGAATAATAGGATGACTTGTAAGCACAAATGAAAAATGATGAAGAAAAGGAAAGAAAGTGTTGTTCACACCACGTTTCATGAGGACTATAGCCAATGAGCCTAAATGACCATACCTTTACACTCAGCCCTATTACAAGGCTTGAAAAGACCTTTTTGATCTTGAGTGAGCTGAAACAAATGTTGTTGGAAAATACGGGAAAACCTATGGGTGAAATCATACATTGTGTTCATATTTATGAGTGTGAGCGTTGCATTTGATTCTGAAACTTTAAATTGTTGAACTATTGTGTGGGAATATGGAATCATTCTTTGTGTGAGGGCATTTGATTTCCTTTGTTGAGCTTAAACTTGCATTTGAAACAAGTATTGTGAACTTGAGATTCTTTGATAATGGTGAGTCACAATTGGAAACTTTGAGTGCATATTTGATCCTTGCATGAGTAAGTTGAGTCTTTTTGTGTGCATTCATGATTGAGTCTTGTGTACCACCGTTTGAGACATCCTTTTTAAACTGCTGAACTTGAGATTTACTTGAGGACAAAAAAAAGTTTAAGTTGCGGGTGTTGATGAGTCCACGATTTGGACTCATTTGGGGATTTGTTTTAATAGATTTAGTGTCCTTAAATGCATATTTTGTGCTAATAACTGATGTAAATCCTTGAGTTTTAGGTATTTGGATTTGGAGACAAAACATGGACACTATTGGGCAAAAAGGAACAAGGCAGCTGAAAAAATGAAGAAAAGACGGCCTGAGGATCGCCTAATCCATTAGGCGAGTCGCCGAATGGCCATGATCTCGCCTAATGTTTCAGTGTGCCAAGCTCAGAAGGATAAAATCGAGTCGGCAAGATAAAGGAGCAGTCAGCGAGTAGTCGAATAGTTCCGCGATGCAGTGCTATATCGCCTAAAGTTACAGAACTTGAATTTCTTGAATGCCAATGCAGAGAGGCGATGAACCAGACCAAAAGGTGGATCGCCGAGTGGATCGATGATCCTGACTAACTGTGCCGAGTGGACCTTCGCAGCACACTTTTTGACAACTATAAATACTTGTTTGAATTTTTAGTTTAGTATGCAACCAGTTTATGAAATTTTAGAATTACTCAATTTTAGAACTTAGGTTTTTGGAGACATTTTCCCTTAGCTTGGGAGATTTTAAAAATCCCCATTTTGAAGAAACTGGAAGTAGGTATTAAAGATTCTTCATCTTAGACGTGTGTAAAGACCATATCAATTGTACCCACTTGATGAAAACACTTTTCGGTATCGATTTCTATCTGCTTACTATGTTTAGCTAAAACCCCAATTCTTGGGGTGTAATTATGTGAATATGGGTTGAATTTACTACTGGGTATTGCTAATTGATAGTTCATTTGTTGTTTAAAGGTGATTTCGTTCAGTGGTTGTGTTTGAATTAAATGGGGTTGTAGTTGCAAATACAATTTCAACTTCATGTTTTTGGCTTGTTCGAGAGAGAGGTTTTAAAACCAAAACTATTAAATCGATGGTCTGTGGTTATTGGGTTTTCATGGGTTCAGCTCGATAGAGTGAATCCTAAACCCTCTCATACACATTCAGCTCGAGAGAGTGAATGGACTAAGGCAAAGGTTGTGCTTCATTGTCGTTTATTGGTGTTCGAGAGAAACCAATTTGATTTGGGGTAAATTGTTCGAGAGAAAGTTTACCCCCACTATAGTCTAGCTTAGTTACCAATTTGCAGCGATTTACTATCAATAAAAATTACCCAGTTGTTTACCTTAGCCCATAATCCTATTACATCCCAAGTATCCCATCTCCATATTTGTATTTTCGTTTTTAGTTGTCATTTTAGTTGATAATTGATTACAAAACCCCTTTTTAATACTTGACACTTGTGTTACCCTTTAATTTATCATGTTTTTCTTCATAAATGTTTATAGTTATAATTGACTTGAACACATTTATGCTTTTCTATTGATTCTCAATTACAAATCGCTCCTTTGGGACTCAACCCCAACTCACTAGTTGGGTTATATTACTACTCATGATTGTTGGCACTTGAACTGGAAGTAGTGTCTTGATACGTGAAAGCATTCTATCTTTGAGAAATGACTAGCACCCTGAAGTTGGTCAAACAATTAATCAATCTTGGGGATGGGATACTTATTCTTGATCGTGATCTTGTTCAATTGCCTACAGTCAATGCACATTCTGAGATAACCATCTTTCTTCTTGACTAACAACACTGGTGCACCCCATGGCTAAATTCTAGGTCTCATAAAGCCCTTAGCTAGAAGGTCTTCCAACTACTCTTTCAATTCCTTAAGCTCAGTTGGAGTCATTCTGTAAGGAGGAATAGAAATAGGCTGGATATCTGGAAAGAGATCAATTCCAAAGTCGATTTCCCTTTCGGGAGGAACTCCGGGAAGATCTTCTGGAAACACTTCTGGGAACTCATTCACTACGGGAACTGACTCAAGAGTTGGGGTTTTAGAGCTTGAATCCTTAACCCAAACTAGATGATAGAGACAACCCTTAGAGATAATCTTTCTGGCCTTAAGGTAAGAAATGAATCGACCTATAGGCGCTAAGCTACTACCCTTCCATTCTAAGACTGGTTCGTCTGGAAACTGAAAACGAACAACCCAAGTTCTAGAATCGACTAAGGCATAACATAAATGTAACCAATCCATGCCTAGAATGATATCGAAGTCTACCATTTCTAACTCTATAAGATCTGCTAAAGTGACTTTCTAGAGACTATGACCTGGCAATTTCTGTATATCCGTCTAGCTATAACTGGGTCACCGATTGGAGTAGAGACTGAGAAGGGTTCTGAAAGAGTTTTTGGACTAACATCGAATTTGACTGCTATATAAGGAGTTACAAAGGAAAGAGTAGCCCATGGATCTAACAAAGCATAAACAACTAAGTCAAAGACTCATAATGTACCAGTGACTACATCTGGAGAGTCTTCCTGATCCTGGTGAGCCTGAAGAGCATACAACCTGTTTTGGCGCTGACCGTCACCTGTACCAGATGAGTTACCCTACTGAGTCGGGCGACCTGCTAGTGCTGCTGAAGTTGTGGACTGAGCTCTACCATTGTTATCCTATTGATCTTGTCTAGAAGGACAATCTTTCAACTTGTGACCAGACTGACCACACCCAAAGCATCCTTGATTTCCCGCAAGGCACTCACCCGGATGGTTGTTACCAAACTTAGGAAAAGTTGGGTAGGTTTTGGTACCTGAAAGACTCCCCTGAGACTTAGATCCTGACGCCCTACCTTTCTGATCTTGTCTAACTTGGAGGATGGAACACTAGCTGATAAAGAGGCTGGGGCTGAAAAGTTTTGCTGACCCTGCAAGCGATTTTCACCACCCGATTTCTCTTGAGATTACTCATAGTTCCCAGTCCTAGACTTCTTGTTCTCCTTAGCCTGTTCCCTAAGCTTATCTCCCTCAACCTGTTGAGCATGAGTCATGAGCCTAGAGATGCTCATATTTTCCAGCAACATAGCATTTCTACACTCTGTCTTCACCAAGTCTAACACTCCATATAGAAACTTATTCATTTGAGCCCTGGAATCATCCACCATGTGAGGAGCATACCTGGAGAGTTGGGTGAACATGAGTCCATACTTTTGGACTGTCATGGAACCCTGCCTTAAGTCTATAAACTCCTGAGCTCTTGCCTCCCTCAACTCCCTTGGAAAGAACCTGTCCAAAAAAGTTTCACTAAAGCATTCCCAAGTGATAGGAGTTGCATTTGTACCCCTATTCTCCTTCCACTGAGTATACCTGATATGAGCTACATCCTTAAGCTGGTAAGATGCCAACTCAACCCGATCATTCCCAGTTACTTGCATCACTCCAAAGATTTTCTTGCCCTCATTAATGAAGTTTTAGGGATCCTCACCAGTCTGTGATCCTAAGAACTCAGGTGGATTCATTCTAACGAAATCACAAACTCTAGCTGCAACTGACCAAATATTAGCATTTGTCGGAACTAGAACCTGCTGATTGTTCTGGTTGGTCACACTCTCAGCCAACAACTGGATAACGTTTCGAATTTCAACATTCGAAACTTCTTGGTCTAGGACTTGAGGAGCTGCGTTTGCATTCCTGGCATTCACATTCCTTGCATAAGCTCTACGATGAGGCATGATGTAAAAGCGCATAACAAGGGATTAGCACCAGGAATTAGATCATACCTTACGCACGATAAGAGTAACAAAGAAATTGAAATTTTCTTAAAACACCTCTTAGCCTCCCTCTCATTAGATGTGGTGCACTTCACACCCATGAAAAAGACTCTACTTAGTGTAGCTTTTCAGACATCCTAGGACTCTTAAACCTAGTGCTCTGATACCAAGTTTGTCACACCCCAAGGCTACCCCCTGGACGCGGACAAGGGACCTAGAATCACGAGTGACCCCAAGCTAACCCTACTGACATATCATAAGCATACTAAAGAAAACTGAAGTAAAGAAATACTGCGCGGAAGCTAAATCATCATGTACACTGAAATGATGGGGAAATATCCATATACTATCTGAATAAATGAAAACTGAGAGTTCAACAACAACTAAAAAGTCAAACTCAAACACTAAAGTTGAAACTAGCTATACCTGAAATAAAGCCTCTGTTGACTAGAAATGTTGGGACATGCCCCAGATGGATCTACCAAAAATGAAACTAAAACTAAAAGCAAGAAACATAATCATGTCACTAGTCCTCCAAGAATGAGAACTCACCACTGATGCTGCTGAATTGAAGATCGGGAACCGATCTATTCGTGATTAGACTGCTGAGGACCTAAACCTACATCACGAGAAAATGTAGCGGAGAGTATGCGTCAGTACTTGAAAGGTACTGAGCATGCAGGATGGAATAAAGTTGAACAATAAGCATAACTGAACGAAAGCATAAAACAATGATATAATTTGAACATTTTAAGGATACTGGAAATACTAAAGATGGCTAAACTAAATGCAATGACCAAGTTATAACATGCTGAGACTAATATTGAACTACATTGATAACATGGTCAATGCAATAGAATATGGCTGAACTGTTAGGGAGCTACTAATAACCGACATAAAACCACATGAGCTCAATGTGAAGTTTGATGTATAGCCCCATCGAGAGGACCCAATATACCCTGTCAGAGGTATAGAGACATGCTAGCGTGATCACTAAATGTTGCCCGCGGAGGAGACTTACAACCTACGGGGAACGTAGTTCTGGGACTTGCGGGTGACTGACCCTAGTCCACTCGGTATTAAGCTTCTCCCAATTGATTAAGTAATTAACACTTTATGACTGAAATGTTGTAATACTGGATAGCTCAAAATACTGACATGCTAACTGAGAATGCAACATTAATATACTGATAATAATGCATTCGAAAACTGAGGTATGTTTATATATATATATATATAACAGAAATAACTTACCTAGCATGGGTAATTCATGAACTAAAAAGAACTACATAGCTAGGATTCTAAGTTTATGCATGAATCTGGGAAATAACAATACTACAACATGATAATACGATTTGGATCCTCCTAACAGCTAAAACCCAACAATTCCAGAATTCAAGAAACCCTAGGTCTAGATAATATTAAGAGAATCAAGATTCTGACTAAAATCTAGGGACCTAATGGGTGAAAGGAAAGCACTAGTGAAATCCCACATACCTGGTGACGAATTCCATGGAGAAATCTTTCGATTTCGGGGCTGAAACTAATGAAAACCTTGTTGTGTTTTGGAAAGATCTAGTCGACTCTTTCTCCTCTCTGGTTCTAAGTTTGATGAATGATTTGACTTAGGTAAGTTCTAGTTATGTTTCTAGGCTACAATTGACCAAAACTACGTAGTTTAAGGTTCCAACGACGTAGTTTAAGGGTCCAACGCATAAGGTAAAGACCGAACAACCCCTGACTTAAAAGTTGTTAGGGTCACCGACGAACGGGACCGACGGACCGTCGATCGACTGAAGGTCTATGCTGGTCAATCGTCAATCGTGACTGAGAGCTTAAATTTGGGGGTCTGATCCACGGACACGGACCACGGTCCGTGGGTCTGGCCGTGGGTCAACACTTAGAATATTTTTCTGGGGGTTTCTGGGGAAGGGTCGCAGGAGGTGCACCATAGACCTGCAGGACGGACCGTGGGTCCTCCTACAATCCGTGGATAGTGCCCGTGGGTGCCACCTGCAACACCTAAAATTTGTAATCTGGTATGTTCTAGCATACGGGTGTTACACTTTCAACATCCATTTTGATGCTCGTTGGATATTGTGTTTGCCTAGGTTTGTATATAGATTGTGGTTGTCGATGCATGAACTAAATTATTATCAAATCGTTATCTTTCAATTCGCTGATTCTGGATAGTGTGGTTTTCTTCCCTTTAATCAGTTCATGAACCTTGGTATTTGGTCTTCGCTTAAGATTTTTGCATGCTAGACTGATCTTCATCTCGAATCATCTATAAGCGGCCCAAATAACTTTTAATCTTCTGCGAGCATTTGTTGATTTTTGGTGATTGTTTATTATAAATTTTCTCCCCTTAATTGATTCTGATGTCATTATATATTGTCAATACAATTCGGTCGGTTAATGAAATGATTACAGATGTTATAGCCCCAAAATTAGTCTTTTGTGATGAATGACCTTTACTTGCTTACTTATATTTATGATAATTTCCTGAATATTTACCTTGTTAATATTCAGTCTTGCCATTAAATCAATATAATTTGCTCACAGATTTTCATATATAATTCTTGTTAGTTTTGAATTGAACTGAAAAGTATTCATTTCCTTAGATAATTAATTATTTCTGCCTAATTTGTATATATTAATAGCATAGTCACTATCCTTAATTGATTTCCTTGTCGTAATTAGGATTTAAATTGATTCTTACTTGTTTATTTTTGATAGAATCTTTACTGTTTGGTAAATGACTTGGCTGATTTTGTAGCCCCTTTATTTTAGGAAATAATATTAGGTAATTGATCCCAAAATTGGGTTTTTCCCTTTATTGTGTGCCCTCTTATTCACTATAAAACAAGACCCCTCCTTTCATTATTTTCTCATGCTTAAACACTTTAACAATAAGGAAAAAAAAATACTCTCCACTCTTAAAAAGAAAATAAGATTTCTCGCAAAACTCTGTTCCTTCTTGCTCTGTTGCTATTTTGGTTTGGATTAAGCTTGTCTTCTTTGCTGATAAATGTATTCTGGTTAATCGGTTAGTTTTTCTTCATTAGATTAATTTTCATCTTGCATCATTTATTATGAATATTGTTGTATATTCGAAATGATTTAAAGGAAGCGTCCGGGTCAGTTCTCTTCTTCTTTCTTTAAGTGTGATGTTATATAGGTTTGTTTCTTTACTTGTTTAAACTCTCGTATGTGTGCCCATGATTTAGCTTATGTGTATTGAGGCAGCCATGAAATAATTAATCTTATGTGTATGTAGGTTTTGACAAGTATTTCCAGCACGTTAATAATTGAATAATTATTTCCTACATGTTTGTTTCTGCTTTGTTAATTCTTAATTATTCACTGTCGGTTAGGAGTTAAAAATTGGTATAGTAATAGTTTCTGATTTATAATCTAAATTGTTTAAAATACTGATTTACTATAGTTAAATCATGCCCAAAATAATTAATTTATGTATTATGGGTAGGTGCTTGCCACTTAAAATCAATTTATAAGTTATTTTTTCCACTGTTTGAAATTAGTTATAGATCTAGATCAAGTTTTGCACTGCTTGCCATTGTTAGTATATTTGTTTTTGTATGCTCACACACTTCGCATGAATCCTTTCACAATTACTTGTGTTTTCAAGCATGCTAATAACCTAAACCTAGAGGTCAACTTGAGATTTATGTGCTAAATGCTCGTCCAATGTGTTTTTCTTGACGTTTAGTGGCCTAATTAAGCATCTTACATTTTATTTTTAGTCTAAAACTACCTTAATAGAAGTCCACTGCCTCTTGGACTTTAAGTGGTACGCTAGACACCCTTTAGGACATTATGCATGTGAATGGGGGGTGGTAGGGGTAGATATGACTTTATCGGACATGAGTGAAGTTGACTCGAGCAGAAAATGACAAAACTTTGATTTTTTCTTCCAATTAATAAGCCGAGTGCTAATCCGATTAGTGGTATATTAGCGGAGTTGGTGCTCCTTTCCCCTTTTTCCCTTTATGTGTTTCTAATTAATTGTTTGGGGTAGCTTAATAAAATAAAAAATTATTATTCGCCTATCCATTTGTGTATATTCTTTCTCCTCGTTTGTCTTCTTTAATTGTTCCCATATTAATTATTTGTATTAAAGTTATTTGTTTCGCCGCTTAGTTTAATTAATTAATAAATATGGAATTTATTTGCCAATTTGTAACTCCCACATAATTATGAGATACGACCAGGACCCACAATTGTGGACCTCGAGGGATGCTTAACACCTTCCTCTCGAGGTAATTTGAACTCTTACATGATCTATGGTTCCTTGACCTTTAATTAGAATTAATTAGGTTAGATAGGTGCCCTAATGCTCCTTTAATTCATTAGGTGACGGCTCTTCTTTAAAACAAACCTAAAAGAGTTGTTAGGTCGATGCACTAAATCCATTTTGAGAAAAATGGGGCGCGACAAAATGACGAATCTGCTGGGGATATAACTAGGTTCTTACCATTACGTCTTTCATGATTTATGTCGGGTTTACTTTATTTGTTATTTTGTTTGTTTTGTTATTAGCATGTCTAAATTGTTATTTTCTCTTTTTTTTTTTGTTTATTTCAATGTTTAATCCTCTTTCCTTGTTTGCTTACTTCCATGTTTAATCCCTACCCTTTTCCCTTATTTGTTACTTCCATTTTTTTTTATTCTTGCCCCCTTTCATTATTTGTTTTCTTATGTGTTTACAGGCTTATTTCCTTTTATTCATGCATTTATTTATTTATTTATTGTTTTCATTAATTTGTCTATGTGTTACCGCTTTCCATTTAATTTCTAAATGTTACCGCTTTGATAACTTGCATTCTGTTCATACTTCCCACAATTGGGATCCTTTTTTATTTTATTTTTCTCGTGATGTTGGGTCATTGCACATCTCACAAAGTTCTCTTCAAACACCATATATTAGAGAGATGGATGATGCATGGCAGAAACAGATAGTCTTACTACCGTGGAACCATGTGCCTTCTCACATAGAACTTTGTCAAATCTGTGTCTACCCAACTCTTAGAAATCTTAGTTAGGTCATACATGTTGCATAAACCCTAGGTGGTTTGACCTATGGTATCAATTCATACTATTAGTAGCCACCCTATCGTCTAAAAGGGCCCTAACACCCTTTAGACAAGCTGCATTTTACGCGTCAATATGATCACTATGATTAATTCAAGCCAAATTATGTCAAATTGAAGTTTAGAACTTGTATGTTATTTTTTTTGTAGAGTCATAGCCTCTCCATATGTCGTCAACCCGCAAATGGTCATAGAAATAAATTACAAATTAAGAGATTGGTGGAACGATATCATGAAAGACCATGAAATAGAGATTCGTCATTTGTTGGGAGGCCTTACTTATCTTATTTTTGTCATACCTGACCATCACTTGATTAATGCCTTGCTGCAATTCTGGGACCCCTCGAGAATGGTCTTCAAGTTTAGTAATTTCGAATTAGTACCTACAATCGAAGAGTGTAATGGCTTCATTGATTTGACGTACCATGAGTGTGAAATGATTGTACCCTATAATCCATCATCAAGGGATTTTCTAGAAAGTCTGGGGATGAAGTACAATCCAACATTAACCTGTTTGGATCTTGGGTGGATTTCTTTCGACTTTTTGTATTCACTCTTTGGCCATGAAGGTAGTTATTTTTATTTCTATGAGGAACTTGAGTGCTCCGTTGAGATATGGGAAAAGTATCGTGTGAATTCCTTTGCCATATCATTATCGGGTTCTCCAGTTTTTCCCCAAAGAAAAAAGAAAGATCGATACTCATTTGGGGTATGTGGTTCATACATTAGCTCAAGGAAGGGATGAACCTAAGAAAACTATAGACCCATGATATTAGCAGAGATCATGAGGAGTCTGTCTGCATGTGTCAATGGTAGAATGTTTTCCGAAAGATTCAACATTTTGCTACAATTGTGGGCTATCGAACACTTCTATAGACGACATGACAGGATAGATCTTCTCAATGGTATATGCAACAAAATTGATAATCATCCAAGAAGGATGGAAGGTTTCACCGCCCCTGTGGGATTCATAGATTGGCAGATATTTTTTAGAGAACTCAGCGACTATCACATTCAATGGAAACTCCATTGGCTAGCTATCTTATGCCATAGTGAGAGGTAATAAACACTATTTCATTGAGCTTATTGGCTTAAAAGGTGTCCAACCATATGCTCCCCTTTAGAGTACTCCGTTAGTTTGGACAAGTTCAATTGATACCACTGTGATCCAATGGATCACTATAAGTATGATTTTGGACAAAATGTTCGAGAAGTCCATAACATACTTCAAAGATGGGAAAGGGTGATAACTATAAATATGGGTGCACGACGTTCCTTTTGTACATCTGAATACAACATGTGGATCCTAAAAGAGGCTGATAAGAGAGAATTTAGTAAAGAGGTTATCACGGGCTCGCCGATAAGAGAGAGAATATACGAGCACACAACTTGTGGAACCTTGAGTATGAAATCACTCCATATACAAAAGGGCAAATGGCACCAAGCTCTTGGGATCGATATCTTAGAGATTTCAAAATTTTAGGATAACTTTCCCATATTACCCAATTGTTCCCTTTAGTTTATTTGTATTTCTATAATGTAATAGTTGAATTCTATCCAATAAATGAAAGTTTGTTTTTCCTTTATTTCTCTAACTCAAAAACTCCAATTGACAAAGATGGCTTGAGAAATTATTGTGCATCACTTATGTCTCTATAACACCCCGAAAACTAGTAGCCTAAGCTAGGGTTTGGTGTCAGGGTTCAAGCCAAGGAAGAGGGCAAAGGCCAAGGAGAAAGGACCAAGGTTGCCAGAGCACTACACCAACTTCAAGACCACCACCACGGTTAGTGGTAAGGACCATGGCCCGTGGTGTCATCCATGGTAACTAGGCAGTAGCTTCCCAAGAGGCTACCCAAGTTGGCTCACCTTCACGAGCCACTTTACGGCTAGTGGTGAAGACCACGGCTCGTGGGAAGGATCGTGGTGATGCCTTCAACTCATAGAGGCCAAGCCAAGGTGGCCTAGCTACTGGTACATGACCACGAGCAGGACCACGGCCAGTGGTGAGGACCACGGCTCATGGAGCCTTCCGTGAAGCTTGGACAGTGGGCTGCCAAGTGGGGCTATTTTGGGAAATTTCAATTTGAGTTAGATTAAAGTGAGGTCGTTTTGTATAAGCCTAGTACACCTATATAAGTGATTTTAACTCTTTAAACTCACCATTCATCCGTGGATATCTTCCATCCATGGAGTTCCTTCAAAATTCAATTTTAAAGGAAAGATACAAATCCCCAATTGTTAGGGTTTGATTCGAAAGTCATGGGTTCCTTTCAAACCTGATTCTAATGGTTGAATTATGTTATTATAAGCATGAATTGAGGATTTCCTATGGTTTTTATGATGTATCCCCAAGAACCCATGTAATTCCCATATTTCTCAAAGTTGATGATATGATGTGGGTCTTTGTTGATGAAAGAGGAATTTTATGAACTAATGCATGAGGTGATAGAATCACATGAATTATAATGATATCTATGTCTAATGCTTGAATTCTAGATGTGGTGATTGAAAGAGAGTTTTGAACCTCAACGAGGTAAAGTATGAGATTATGCATGTTATATGAAGTTTATGTAAATGCTTTAAGAACACTTTGAGAGTGAAGTGTTAATGATTATGTTGTTGTTGTGGGCTGATTGAAAGGTTATTCTCATGAACTCATATTGAACATGATGTGAAAGGTTTCTCACATAAAGAAGATTTTAAAGTTGAAAGGCTTTTCTCACCTAATTGAATCAAAGTCTCAAGAGCCATCATAAATAGATCATAGATGGTGATAGTTGCTCACACATGGTCTAAAGATTTAAAATAATGATCTACCTTGAATCGGTAGGCCAAGTGTGTAAGATCACGTACTTTTTCTCTAATCGTGCATAATATATGTGGTGTAGTATGGCATGGTTATATGAGGTGTATATGACTTTGTATCGTACATTGGAGATTAAAATTGCAAGTAGGTGACAATATCAAGGAACTAAACTAAAGTTATAGGTCAAAGGGACCCCTCAAACAAAGTTCATGATAAAAGAAATGGCTCGGGTAGAACTTCGCCTGTTTGAAAGGTTTAACATGTCCCATACCTTGTGGATAAGCCTATGAGTGTAAAACATGCTAAGAATAGTGTGTTATGAGGTATTATAATAGCACAAGGGTCGTATGTTAAGTTTGGAAGTCAAGAAATTTAGTGAAACTAAAGTCGGCAAAAGTTATCGAAGTTTCTCTAATAATATTTTCTTAACTTTGGATCAAATATCATGGATATTTTCTCCCAATATTTAAAGAGTTAGAAGACCTATCACACATTATATTGAAGGCCTATGAGTCTAGCTTGCAACGCACAAAATCCCGTATCCAACCAACATCAGAGTAAAAAGTTATGAGGGTTTTACTACGGACTGTTGGGGCAAAATCCGGGTCGGGTCAAAAATTTGTTATGTCGGCTCACTCAACGTTTTAAGCCATGAAAACATTTCATTTTACTTCTAAACCAGAAAGAAAGCTTAAGATAGGGTTCATATGGAATACTTGCATGATGAAGGTCAGTTTTTGACGATTTCTACCATTAAAGATTGCCCCCGTGCCTAGAAACGTGATCTCTACACGTGGCAATCGTTTTCTCCTTCTATTAGCTGCATTTGGAGCAAGTTTTTGAAGATATAAATTTGTAGTTATTGGTGTTTCTTCAAGTTTTACACTTGGTTAACTAAGGTAATCATCTCGGGACTCTTTTATGATTGTTTTTATGACGTTCTATGGACATTTCGTCAAGTTGAGGCCATTTGGCAAATCTGCCAATTTAAGAACAACTATGAATTGTTTATAAGTGTGTACCAGTTGTATATATATAGTTTTTGCAAAGTTTAGGACGTAAGGAAAAACTTTCGTGAAGAAGCTACGATCATTCGAGCATTCATTGAAAATGTATGTTAAGGCGAAGCTACATCCCTCATTTTAGCACCACTCCTAGGAAATCCCTAAAACGCCGAATGTGATATTTTGCTATTCTATTGCTATAAAGACCTTCAATGAAAGGCATTGGGATCTCAGCTGAATCATTTTCATGATTCTGTTATTTTGGTATTTCACTCGTTCGGATAAATAGAGTGTTCGACATCTACATGTCATTTTATCAGTTTTCTTGATTATATGTCCGCACATATGAATTTGTATTCTTCCTTGGGTGATGTGATTTAAAATATCACGCTAGACCCTTACTACTTGTGACCAGCCCTCTTTCTCCACTAAGGTTATTATTAAAAAAAAATCTTTAAAGTAGCTCACGACCTTCAAAACTCTCAAATATAATTTAAATGTAAACTATTAGAACACTTGGTTTTTGAAATATTTCTTTTATAAATTATCTAGGAACCAAGTTTGGAACTAAGTAAGTCACCTTAAACTTGTTATGAATATCAACAAGGTTAGGTTATCCTTCTAAAATTCGAGTTAACTTTTAAAGCTTATTTGGAAGAACTTATCAAGTTCCATGAGATTGTTATATGTTATACGAAAGTTATTATGGGATTATCAAAACAAGAGTAAAAATGGGCCAAGATTGGCAACATGACAACAATAACTCATAGGTGTTATAAATCCATGGCATGACATGTTATGCATTTTACTCCTGAGCTATAATCGGGAGGTATGGGGCCTATTGCCTATATTTCTACGTATGAGACATAGATGGCCCGAGGAGATGCAGTACCCAGCCTCACCAGTTCCATCGGTACCTGAGGAAGCTACGGACACAGGACCTCCAGTACCTATTATTCCTCCACCAGAGATCTCTGGGGAGCAGGGGATGAGAGAGGCAGTTCAGTTATTGACTAGGATGGTCTCTATTCATGAGCGAGAACTGGAGTTAGGAGTGATATATTCAGAGAGATCGGTCGAAAAGTTTGAAGGTATGCGAGTTTCTTCATTTGTCCCCTCCATTATTTACAGGATCTAGTCTTACTAAGGATCCTAGGACTTTATAGACCATATATATAAAGTATTGAGGGTGATGCAGGCATCTGTCACAGAGGATGTGGAGTTGGCTTCTTTTTGGCTACGTGATGTAGCCATCCTTTGGTATGAGGCATGGGAGAGATCAAAAGGACCTGATGCTCCGCTAGCAGAGTGGGAGGACTTCTCTGAGGCTTTCCTTGCCCACTATTTGCCACGAGAAGTTCAAGAGGCATGTCTTGACCAGTTTATCAATCTGAAGCAAGGAACCATGAGTGTGAGGGATTATAGCCATAGGTTTAATTCTTTGGCAAGATATGCACCAGATATTGTGCGTACCATGAGAGCCAGAGTTCATCACTATGTTGATGGTTTGGCAGATCATTTGATCAGAGATTGTAGGGTAACATCCCTATCAGATGATGTAGATATTTCCCACATACAAGCTTTCGCTCAGACTACAGAGGACCTTTCTAAATGGATTCGTGATACCCGCAGGGATAGGGAGCAGAGTAAGAGGGCCCGTACTATGGGGTCTTATAGGGAACCACATGGTGATTTTAGGCCCCTTTTCCATCGATATCCACCTCAGCCAGCGGGTAGTGCCTCACCACAGGTGTAGGGACCGCGGTTTGATCGTTATAGTCTGTCAGGACCAGGTCAGAGCTCGGCTAGCCTGAAGGTCGTCGATAGGATCGTTTCGTATAGATAAGACATCTCACTCCTCATTGTACACAATGCGGTAAGTCGCACACTGGGCAGTATAGACAGGGTTCAGGTGCATGTTATCACTATGGGCAGACATGTCATTTTATTAGTCAATGCCCAAGGTTGAGCAGAGATGATCTAGCTCAGCCTTCAAGATCCACAACAACATCTTCACCTTCAGTCTGTGCCCCACGAAAAGGACCACAGTCTACTCAGGGTCATGGTAAAGGGAGGGATGAAGGAGATACAGGTTCGAGCGGTGGTCAGAATCGCTTTTATGCACTCACAGGACAATAGGATTCAGAGACATCCCCTGATGTTGTTATAGGTATATTGACGATATCTTCTCAAGCTGTTTACGCATTGATAGACCCACCCTGGATCTATATTTTCATATATTACTCCATTTATTGCTAGTAAGATTGACATGAAATCTGAGTTGTTGCCACAACCAATTGAGGTGTCTACACCAATTGGCGATTCTATTTTAGCTAGTCGTGTCTATCGGAGTTGTACGGTATTAATTAATGATCGTCCGACTTTCGATGATTTAGTTGAGTTGATTATGCTAGATTTTGATGTTATCATGGGTATGGATTGGTTGGTAGCTTGCTATGCTAATATTGATTGTCGTTCAAAGATAGTCCGATTTTACTTTACAGGTGAGCCAATCCTTGAGTGGAAGGGTAATGCAGCCACACATAAGGGTAAGTTTATTTTATACCTTAGGGCTCGGAAGTTGATTGCTAAAGGTTGTATATACCATATGGTTCATGTACATGATATTGATAAGGAGCCAATGACTCTTCAGTCAATTCCTATCGTGAATGAATTTTCAATGGTATTCCCTGATGATCTTCCTGGAATTCCCCCAGAAAGGGAAATTGATTTCACTATAGTCTTGCTTCCTGATACGCAACCTATATCAATTCCTCCCTATAAAATGGCACCTGCAAAATTAAGAGAATTGAAGGAACAACTAAAGGACTTGCTCGATAAAGGCTTTATCAAGCCAAGTAATTCCCCATGGGGTGCCCTAGTGCTCTTTGTTTGAAAGAAAGATGGATCACTACGGATGTGTATTGACTATGGACAACTAAATAAAGTCGCTATAAGGAATAAATATCCTCTTCCATGAATAGATGACTTATTCGATCAGTTACAAGGTGCCAAATGCTTTTCCAAGATTGACTTGCGGTTTGGTTACCATCAGTTGCGACTTGCGAGTCAGGGAAGTTGATATCCCAAAAACATCATTTAGGACGATGTATGGCCATTTTGAGTTCCTTGTCATGTATTTTGGGATTACAAATGCCCCAGCAGCCTTTATGGATCTTATGAATCGGGTCTTCAAACCATTCTTGGATGAATTTGTGATTGTGTTTATTGATGATATTCTTATATATTCACGGTCGGAAGTAGAGCATGTTGACCACTTGCGAGTTGTATTGCAGACTCTCCAAGATTGCAGGTTATATGCTAAATTCTCTAAATGTGATTTTTGGCTTACCTCAGTAGCTTTTATTGGTCATGTTATTACAAGTGAGGTATTAAGGTTGATGGACAAAAGATTGAAGCAGTGATGACTTGGTCGAGGCCATTGAATCTGACGGAGGTTCGCAACTTTTTAGGCTTGGTGGGGTATTACCAAAGGTTTGTGAAGGGATTCTCTTCTATTTCTGCTCCACTGACAAAATCGACACATAAGGCAACAAAGTTTCAGTGGACCGAGGCATGCGAACAAAGCTTTCATGAACTTAAAAAAAGGCTTACCACAACACTTGTCCTAACTCTTCCAGATGGTAATAAGGGCTATGTTGTTTATTGTGATGCCTCAAGAATTGGCCTAGGTTGTGTTCTTATGCAGCATGGTAAGGTTATTGTATACGCCTCTAGACAGTTGCGGAAGCATGAGTAGAATTATCCTACACACGATCTTGAGTTGGCTGCAGTTGTCTTTGCCCTAAAAATTTGGTGACATTATCTATATGGGGTTCATACAGATGTGTTCACCGATCACCAAAGCCTTCAGTATTTACTTAAGCAGAGGGAGTTGAAACTACGACAAAGGATATGGCTAGAATTATTAAAGGACTACGATGTTGACATTTCATATCATTCCGGCAAAGCTAATGTTGCTGTTGATGCGCTCAGCCGAAAGTCCATAGGTAGTCTAAGTCATGTTGAAGCTGATAAGGCTGGAATTACAAAAGACATATGCCAGCTAGTTAATTTGCAAGTACGTTTGGTAGATGCAGGAGGCGGAGGTGTTGTTGTTAAGAATATTGGCAGAATCTTCCTTTGTGACTGAAGTGAAAAGGCGGCAACATGAAGATCCTGAGCTTAGGAAATTGAGGAAAAAGATTCCACAGCAGCAACACCCCTTATTTGACCTTACTGGAGATGGAGACCTTAGATACCAAGGTCGCTTATGTGTATCGGCAGTTGGGAAGCTCCGTACAAATATTCTTTCAGAGGCCTATTATTCTAGATATGCATCTCACCTTGGAGCGACGAAGATGTATCAGGACCTTCGACAGATCTATTGGTGGAATGACATGAAAAAAGATATTGCCGAGATGGTAGCTGAATGTCCCAACTGTCAACAAGTTAAAGCAGAGCATCAGAGGCCTGGAGGCCTAACCCAGTATATTGAGCCTCCGTTATGGAAATGGGATATGATAAATATGGACTTCATCACTGGCTTTCCTCGCACTCCATGAAGGTTTGATTCCATTTGGGTAATTATCGATAGGCTGACAAAATCTTCTCATTTATTTCCAGTTAGGACGACATATTCAGCTGAAGATTATGCTAGGCTTTACATTCAGGAGATTGTTCGACTTCACGGAGTTCTATTATCTATTATCTCAGATCGAGGAGCTCAATTTACAGCACATTTTTGGAGATTATTTCTGAAAGGTCTACGCACTCATGTAAATTTTAGCACCGCTTTTCATCCACAAACTAATGGACATGCAGAACGTACTATTCAAACAGTTAAGGATATGTTACGTGCTTGTGTGTTAGATTTTAAAGAAAGTTGGGATCAACATCTACCTCTTATCGAGCTCGCTTATAATAACAGCTTTCAAGCTAGTATTCAGATGGCCCCTTACAAAGCACTATACGGGCGAAAGTGTAGGTCCCCAATAGGTTGGTTTGAGCTCGGGGAAGTAGATTTGCTAGGTCCCAATCTAGTCTAACCAGCAATTGAAAAGGTTAAGCTTATTAAAGATCGGCTTCATACAACACAGTGTCGACAAAAGTCTTATGCAGATGTTCGCCGACGGAACTTAGAGTTTGAGGTAGAAGATTAGGTTTTCCTAAAAGTATCACCTATGAAGGGCATGATGCGATTCAGAATGAAAGGGAAGCTCAGTCCTAGGTACGTTGGATCGTATAATATTATTCGAAAGATCGGTATGGTGGCATACGAGCTTGATTTGCCTTCAGAATTAGAAGCAGTTCATCCTGTATTTCATGTTTCTATGTTGTGGAAGTGCATTGGAGATCTTTCACGTATTATGCCCATTGAAAATATTTGTATCGCTGAGGATTTATCTTATGCAGAGGTACCAATAGTGATTTTAGATCGGCAAGTAAGAAAGCTTCGAAATAAAGATGTAGCTTCTGTGAAAGTGGTATGGAGAAATAACAACGTTGAGGAAATGACTTGGGAAGCGGAAGAGGAAATGAGGAATGAGTACCCCCAATTGTTTACAAATTAAGGTGAGTCACATTTCGATTATTGGAAATTATTTCTTCACAACGACTTAGTTAGATTTTAAGTAGCTTGAAGGTGAAATTTATATGTCTTCTTACGAGATAGCTATGCAAAGTTTAGTAGTTAAAATTTTCAAACTTTGACTTCAGGTTTGCGACTGTAACAAATATAGACTCGCAAATAAAGTACTGTGAGAAGAAAAAGAAAATACAACCAAAGAATTGTCTAGATTCATTCGCGGGCAAATTCATAAGGGGGGGAGAATGTAAGATCCCGTACTTTTTCTCTAATCGTGCATAATATATTTGGCGTAGTATGGCATGGTTATATGAGGTGTATATGACTTTGTATTGTACATTGAAGATTAAGATTGCAAGTAGGTGGCAATATCAAGGAACTAAACTAAAGTTTTAGGTCAAAGGGACCCCTCAAACAAAGTTCATGATAAAAGAAATGGCTCGGGTAGAACTTCGCCTGTTTGAAAGGTTTAGCTTGTCCCATACCTTGTGGATAAGCCTATGAGTGTAAAACATGCTAAGAATAGTGTGTTATGAGGTATTATAATAGCACAAGGGTCGTATGTTAAGTTTCGAAGTCAAGAACATTAGTGAAACTAAAGTCGGCAAAAGTTATCGAAGTTTCTCTAATAATATTTTCTTAACTTTAGATCAAATATCTTGGATGTTTTCTCCCAATATATAAAGAGTTAGAAGGCCTATCACCCATTAAATGGAAGGCCTATGAGTCTAGTTTGTAACGCACAAAACCCCATATCCAACAGACATCGGAGTAAAAAGTTATGAGGGTTTTACTACGGACTGCCGGGGCAAAATCCGGGTCAGGTCAAAAATGTGGTATGTCGGCTTACTCAACGTTTTAAGCCATGAAAACATTTTATTTTACTTCCAAAACAGAAAAAAAGCTTAAGATAGGGTTCTTATGGAATACTTGCATGATGAAGGTCGGTTTTTGACGATTTCTACCATTAAAGATTACCCCCGTGCCTAGAAACGTGATCTCTACACGTGGCAATTGTTTTCCCCTTCTATTAGCTGCGTTTGGAGCAAGTTTTTGAAGGTATAAATTTGTAGTTATTGGTGTTTCTTCAAGGTTTACACTTTGTTAACTAAGGTAATCATCTCGGGACTCTTTTATGATTGTTTTTATGACATTCTACGGACATTTCGTCAAGTTGAGGCCATTTGGAAAATCTGCCGAT
Organism: Solanum verrucosum; assembly: GCF_900185275.1. Taxonomy (NCBI): domain Eukaryota; kingdom Viridiplantae; phylum Streptophyta; class Magnoliopsida; order Solanales; family Solanaceae; genus Solanum; species Solanum verrucosum. Next base: position 2,203,478 of record NW_026020343.1, on the reverse strand, counting down.
TTAAGAACAATTATGAACTGTTTATAAGTGTGTACTAGTTGTGTATATATAGTGTTTGCGAAGTTTAGGACGTAAGGAAAAACTTTTGTGACGAAGCTATGATCATTCGAGCGTTCATTGAAAATGTATGTTAAGGCGAAGCTACGTCCTTCATTTTAGCACCACTCCTAGGAAATTCCTAAAACGTCGAAGTGATATTTTGCTATTCTCTTGCTAGAAAGACCTTCAATGAAAGGCATTGGGATCTCAGCTGAATTATTTTCATGATTCTGTTATTTTGATATTTCACTCGTTCGGATAAATAGAGTGTTTGACATCTACATGTCATTTTATCAGCTTTCTTGATTATATGTCTGCACGTATGAATTTGTAATCTGCCTTGGGTGATGTGAATTAAAATGTCATGCGAGACCCTTACTACTTGTGACCAGCCCTCTTTCTCCACTAAGGTTATTATTAAAAAAAAATCTTTAAAGTAGCTCACGACCTTTAAAACTCTCAAATATAATTTAAATGTAAACTATTATAACACTTGGTTTTTGAAATATTTCTTTTATAAATTATCTAGGAACCAAGTTAGGAACTAAGTAAGTCACCTTAAACTTGTTATGAATATCAACAAGGTTAGGTTATCCTTCTAAAATTCGAATTAACTTTTCAAGCTTATTTGGAAGAACATATCAAGTTCCATGAGATTATTATATATTATACGAAAGTTATTATGGGGGTATGAGAACAAGACTACAAATGGGCCATGATTGGCAACATGACAGCAGTAACTCATATGTGTTATAAATCAATGACATGACATGATATGCATTCTACTCCCGAGCTATAATCGGGAGGTATGGGGCCTATTGCCTATATTTATACGTATGAGACACAGATGGCCACAAGTTGGCGAATATGATGTTGGTTCGCTATCGGAAAGCACCACCATTGCTAGCATTTGGTTGGGTATTTCATGCATTTGCATCTATATATATATCTATTCACGAAATATAATTATATGAGCATACTATGCATATTTAAGTAGTAGGGGCTAAAGGTCAGCCATGGAGATTATTTGGGTTTCAGTTTCAGGTTGTATCTCTATTACCCTTTTACAATAAATGTTTATGATTTTACTTTTCGCTTTACATACCAGTAAATTTTTATTCGTACTGACGTCCCTTTGCCTGGGGACGCTATTTTTTGTTTTGTGCGACCAGGTACAGGAAGAGACTCTAATCGACCCATCCGCTAGGATTCAGGTTCAGCTATGAGTTGGTAAGCTCCATCTTATCTTGGGGCTATTAGAGGATGTTTACTTTTGTTGTACAGTTTGGGTATAGTCGGGGCCTTGTCCCGACAGTGCTTATGTCACTCATAGAGGCTATTGTGGACACAATATTATGGGTTGTCTTTTTGTATGTTTCAACCTCCAGCCAATAGTCTTGGCATGTATATATGTGTGTGTGTAAGTAGGTATGTTTTCGGTTGTGGCCTCATCGGCTAGATAGTATATCTTTATTTATTTTTCGGCTTGTCTACCATCGTTTGTATGGTTATTCTCTTTTAGGTCATGACCTATGGGACCATGCTTCACATTTTAGAGGTTGTACTGCCCAATCTTTTTGCCTCACAAGTTTAGTTTAGCTAGTATGTTTCAGTGGGTAACTCGATGTATTAGGGTATCGAGTGCCAGTTACGCCCCCTATTTCGGGGCGTGACAAAGTGCACCTTTTCATGAGTAATGATGTTAATAAAGAATTAACTAATTATGGGATTTATGCTTAGCACCGAGTGGATATTGAAATGAGAGGGAGGCTCACACATAGTTGAGTCCGGGCTTCCAAAATGGGAACTCTCACCTAGTAGAGTTTGGGTTTCCCAAAGTATGTCTCATGAGATGGAAGTCTTCACTTAGTGAATTCCAGGTTTCTAGTAGCAATCTTCGTATCCCATAAACTACGTGCCCCCATAAGTTATTTAGCTAGTGAATCCACCTAAGCTAAAGAATTACCGATTTTACCTAGGCAAGTAGACCAACCCTTTTCGGTGAGGGAGTCACCGGATTCCATGTTAACACTCACATGGTCTCTTGTCGGTTAAGGCTAATCCCCCACATCAAGATTAATAATGAACTAAGACATGCTTGAAGAAGTATCTCATAGTGTTCAATGCAATAATGAACTAAGACATGCTTAAGGAAGCATCTCATAGTGTTCAAGGACAACAAGAACATGAATAACGAACTAAGTTTACTACATGAAGTATGGTATATGAGTTCAAAGATTTTAAAGATGATGCTAGCTTGAATTGAATATGATGATTATGACTTATGTTTTCCAACTATCTCTATGATGATGTTTAAACTTGGCAAATTTCATGCTTTGAAATGAAATGTCTCTTTTAGCATGCTTTAAGTGTTTTCATGCATAGTTATCATACTTAGTGCATTTTTTGTACTAACGCATACTTTTGCCAACATTGTTCCCAAATGTAGGGTCCGACAGTCAGGGTCAGTTTCGTGGCAAAGTGTTGATCTTGAGATTCCGAGCTTTGGTAAATCTTCATGCTTCGAGGACGGAGTTATTTTTTTAGTTTCCATTTCTTGTATTTCCTTTTTGGACATGATCTATGGGCTAGGCCTAATTTCATTCAATATTGTAATAGATGGCTATAATGAGACAAGTGTCTAGACTTCCTCTTTCTTTATGAAAAACTTTTTAAGACTTGAAATATGTTTTACTCTTATTGTTCTATTTCTTATGTTATGATGAATAAGTGGCTTGTATGAAGTCCTTCGGGTTTCTATACGCCTTGTTACGTCTAGGAGGTATCCATGGGTCGTGCAGTCTCCTCTTAGGCCCACATATAGCTCAACAAGGCTCCTTGCATTTTAGGGCATTTATTTTAGCAAATATGTGTGCCCATGATTTAGCTTATGTGTATTGAGGCAACCATGAAATAATTAATCTTGTTATATATACTTTTTTGTATCTTTCGTTGTGCTTTAATAGGGTTGAACTTAAAGTTCAAGTTTGAAGAGCCGCCATGGGATGGATCTTGGACGAGACTAATTTGTTTAAGTTTTATATTTTGGAATTTGTATTTCTTACTTATTCTTCATTTTTTATGTCGGCATGTAATTTTGTATAGCTCTAACCTCTCTATATATGAAATAAATTTGGGGAACAGTCTAGGAGAGGGGTATATGTGCTACTTGTTACTTTATCGTAATTTATTTGTGTTAGAAAACATGCCTATAGGACTGTGATTGCCTGCTTGTTCATATTTAATATTTTTCGCCACAGATCTGGTTAAGGACAAAGCAATTTTATTTATTGCGGTAAGTGTCTGTTTAGCTTCGTCTAATTTATCCATTATAAGATAAAAAGTTTTAAAAAATGATCCCTTGTTTAAATGTTGATTACATTGCCAGTTATGTGCATGACACCTTCTAGTACGTAGCAGTAATAATACAAGAAGCTTTTATGAATTTCCTTTCATGTTTGTTTTGAAACTGTAATTTCTTACTATATAATAAATAATTAATGTTGGCATTTTCATATCAGATTGATGTTTCTGCAAATCTAGAAATTCTGCCTATAGGAATTAAATAGATTTTGTCATGCTAAAACTGAAAAATATTATGTCAACTCTTGATTAAATAGATGCATATTTTAATTATTTCCAGCATGCTGCTAAATGTATTTTGGTATATTGTAGAAGTCAGTGCTATATGATTAATTAAAAAACCTTAGCATGTTAGTTTATTAGGTTAATGCTTATTTGATTAGACGCCATGCCTATAGGATCAAAAATAATTTAAACATGTTTACACTTAGAAACCATGTATTAAGGACTTAATTAATAAAACCAATGTTAATTAATCATATTAAATAAATCTAGCATGTTCTAATAAGTTAAACATGTCAATTAATTAGTTAGGTTTTAATAAACTTTAGCATGTTAATATTTTTATTAAGCTAGTCGATTAGAAGTTATGCCTATAGGATCTTAATAAATGTTTGCATGCTAATGAGGCTTAGAATATTTGTATGTAGGTTTCGACAAATATTTTCAGCACGTTAATAATTGAATAATTATTTCCTACATGTTTGTTTCTGCTTTGTTAATGCTTAATTATTCACTGCTTGTTAAGGGTTAAAATTAGTATTGTAATAATTTCTGATTTAAAATTTGAACTGTTTAAAATATTGATCTGCTATAATTAAATCCTGCCCAAAATAATTAATTTATGTGTTATGGGTAACTGCTTGCCACTTAAAATCAATTTATAAGTTATTTTTTCCACGATTTGAAATTAGTTTTTGATTTAAATCAAGTTTTGCACATCTTGCCATTGTTAGTATATTTGTTTCTGTATGCTCACACACTTCGCATGAATCCTTTCACAATTGCTTGTGTTTTCAAGCATGCTAATAACCTAAACCTAGAGGTCAATTTGAGATTTATGTGCTAAATGTCCATCCAATGTGTTTTGCGTGACGTTTAGTGACCTAATTAAGCATCTTGTATTTTATTTTTAGTCTAAAACCACATTAATAGAAGTCCAATGCCTCTTGGACATTAAGTGGGACGCTAGATACCTTTTAGGACGTTATGCGTGTGGAGGGGGGGTAGGGATAGATAAGCCTTTATCGGACATGATGGAAGTTGACTCGAGCAGAAAATGACAAAACTTTAAATTTTGTCTTCCGATTAATAAGTGGAGCGCTGATCTGATTAGTGGTAGATTAGCAGAGTTGGTGTCTCCTTTCCCCCTTTTCCCTTTATTTTTGTTTCTAATTAATTGATTGGGATAGCTTGATAGAATAAAAAATTGTTTTTCGTGTATCCGTTTGTGTATATTTTGTCTCCTCGCTTGTCTTCTTTAATTGTTCCCATATTAATTATTTATATTTAAGTTATTTGTTTCGCCGCTTAGTTTAATTAATTAATTAATATGGACTTTATTTGCCAATTTGTAACCCCCATATAAATTATGAGATACGGCCGGGACCCACGGTTGTGGACCTTGAGGAGGGCTTAACACCTTCCCCTCGAGGTAATTTGAACACTTATCCGATCTCTGATTTGTTGACCTTTAATTAGAATTAATTAGGTTAGATAGGTGCCCAAACGCGTCTTTGATTCGTTTGGTACGACTCTTGTTTAAAACAAACCTAAAAGAGTTGTTAGGTCGTTGCACTAAACCCGTTTTGAGAAAAATGTGGCATGACAATCGTACTGTATTGTTTTAATAGTACATTATTTGGATAGATTGTATCATTCTTTGTCGTTACATAATGTCACACATCCATAATTTGAGTGATCAACCTACAAGAAAAGTACGATACGTGGTATAGCTATTATGAAAAGGTAGGATAAAAGATGAAATATGATTATTAAATAATAAATAAAGATAAAATGAGAAGAAAATATTAAGGTACCGACACGGTCACACCAAATCGATCGTTATATAAAATTGGTCTTTTACGATACAATAAAAATTAAGTAACAATCAAAATGAACATTGTATTTAAACTAACAAATACAATACAACACAATACAACATGTAACAACTATCCAAACAAGGTGTAATGCATGCATTATTTCTTCTAATAATTAGTATCATTACCTTGAACTTAACCACCTTGTTTGGATGGTTGTTACCTGTTATGTTGTATTGTATTGTTAGTTTAAATACAATGTTCGTTTTGATTGTTACATAATTTCTATTGTATTGTATCATTTAAATTCATCATTAGGTAACAATGAAAAGATTCATTTTATGTAACGACCGATTTGGTGTGACCGCATTGTTACCTTAATAGTTTCTTCCTATTTTGTTTTTATTTATTATTTAATAATCATATTTCATGATTTATCCTATCTTTTCATCATAGCTTCTATTTCACACTTTACTTTTCTTATAGATTTATCATTCAAATTATAAACGTGCATCACTAGACGGTAGGGGTGTGTAAAAACTGATTTAACCAATAAATCGAACCGAAAAAACACTATTGGTTTATTGATATTGGGTTATTGGGCTAACGGTTTCGCAAAATTTTTTATTGGGTTATTGGTTCGGTTTTCGATTTTATGATTTTTGTTAATGGTTAAACCGATAACCCAATAAGACTATACTAAATTTACTAGTTTATCCCTAGACCAGTAAACACTACTAAAAAATTGTCAAAAAACGACGGCCAAAAGCGACGGACTGCGTCGCTTTTTTGGTCAAAATTGACGGAAAAGCGACGCAGTCACTTCCGTCGCTTTTTAGCTCGCTTTTCAAAAATCGACGGACTGCGTCGCTAAAAAGTGACGGACAACGTCGTTTTTCAAAAAGCGCGGACTGCATCGCTTTTAGAGACGAACTGCGTCTCTTTTAGCGACGGACTGAGTCGCTTTTCGACTATTTTTTTTTTTGAATTTTTTTTAAAAAGCGACGAAGTCCGTCGCTTTATTTTTATTTTCATTTTTTTTAATTTCTAAAGGGCGACGCAGTCCGTCGCTTTTCTGGAAATTTATTTTTTGAAAATCCCAGAAAAGCGACGGATAAAAGGACACTGTCCGTCGCTTTTCTGGAAATTTTATTTTTAAAAACCCAAAATAGCGACGGAAAAATCCACGCTGTCCGTCGCTTTTATGGAATTTTTTTAAAAAAACCTAAAAAAGCGACAGAAAAAACCACGCTATCCGTCGCTTTTCTGGGTTTTTAAAAAAATTAAAACTCAAAAAAGCGACGGACTAAACCACGTTGTCCGTCGCTTTTTCTGCAATATTTTTGACAGTAGCAGATCTCAGCTTCTGCTGCCTACCTTCAAATTCAATTCAATTCAATTCTACACTATTCAGCTCAATCAAACACACACAATTATAAACAGTCTAAACAAAACATAAAATAACAAACTTAAAATAACATTCAAAAGTATTTAAATCATAAATTAAAGACTTATAAAGTCTTTTAAAATTCGTTTTAAAATTTCAAAAAGTTCATAAATGTCCAAAGATCTAAACTAGGGAGTGAGATCTACATAATCATCATCATCACTCTCATCGTCGGTGTCATCGGTGTCATCGGGAGCCGAAGTAGTAGGTCGACGAGCGAGGTTCATCACTTGTTCTTTGATTTGTTGAACGGTCTCACTCATGCTTTGTTGTTCAGCTACTCTTTTCCGCTCCGACTCTGCTAGTGCCGCTGTAAGTTTAGTTATTTGATCCGACATAGCAGCAATCTGAACACGTCAAGTGCCTCAGCTTGATGTGACGATCCAATACCTTCTAAGCCTGACTGAAGGCGTCTAACATCGTTGAGAGAGCCTAGACCATAGCATCTACCCTTGTGTGTCCCCCCTACCACTTTTTCTTTCCAAATCTGAGTGGACAGTTCAGGTGTCAATTGAACCGAACTATCTAGATTCTCAGCGACGCACTTATGAAAGTCATTCTGCATATTAAATATAAATATTGACATCAATATATATACATATCATAAATATATTCGCTATTGATATATATTTTTCATATTAAATAACTTACAAAAGTTCGTTCGGCCCTTTCCTCCACCCACACATCCAGATCTGACTTATCTTCTTTCTTCCTGACATGAGTCTTTTTGAAAACCTCTGGTTCAATGGGAGTGCGTCCCAATTCTTTTTCCTATAAATAAAAACTGAAATTTATAACGATATATATGTATCAACTAATTATTTATTTAAAAGTTTGAATTTGACTTAATACAACACTAAATCCACCAACTAAACCACATTAATTAATTTAACTTATTTAAACAACTTTAACTCTTGAACTAGTTTAGTTTTGACTTAATACAACACTAAATCCACCAACTAAACCACATTAATTAATTTAACTTATTTAAACAACTTAACAACTTTAACTAATTTAGTTTTGACTTAATACAACACTAAATCCACCAACTAAACCACATTAATTAATTTAACTTATTTAAACAACTTTAACTCTTGAACTAGTTTAGTTTTGACTTAATACAACACTAAATCCACCAACTAAACCACATTAATTAATTTAACTTATTTAAACAACTTAACAACTTTAACTAATTTAGTTTTGACTTAATACAACACTAAATCCACCAACTAAACCACATTAATTAATTTAACTTATTTAAACAACTTTAACTCTTGAACTAGTTTAGTTTTGACTTAATACAACACTAAATCCACCAACTAAACCACATTAATTAATTTAACTTATTTAAACAACTTAACAACTTTAACTAGTTTAGTTTTGACTTAATACAACACTAAATCCACCAACTAAACCACATTAATTAATTTAACTTATTTAAACAACTTTAACTCTTGAACTAGTTTAGTTTTGACTTAATACAACACTAAATCCACCAACTAAACCACATTAATTAATTTAACTTATTTAAACAACTTAACAACTTTAACTAGTTTAGTTTTGACTTAATACAACACTAAATCCACCAACTAAACCACATTAATTAATTTAACTTATTTAAACAACTTTAACTAGTTTAGTTTTGACTTAATACAACACTAAATCCACCAACTAGACCACTTTAATTAATTTAACTTATTTAAACAACTTTAACTCTTGAACTAGTTTAGTTTTGACTTAATACAACACTAAATCCACCAACTAAACCACATTAATTAATTTAACTTATTTAAACAACTTCAACTCTTGAACTAGTTTAGTTAGGACTTAATACAACACTAACTCCACCAACTAAACCACATTAATTAATTTAACTTATTTAAACAACTTAACAACTTTAACTAATTTAGTTTTGACTTAATTCCAACAACTAAATCCATCAACAAAACCACAATTTTTAATTTAAGTTATTTCTAAATTTAAAGCTAAGTGTCAACACTAGATGGACACAAATCGATCTTGCAAGAAAATCTATTTTGTCATCAATAGGATCAACTAGTGTTGGTACTCATGCTTAACAAATATATTATTTATAAATTTAAAGCTAAGTGTCAACACTAGATGGACACAAATCGATCTTGCAAGAAAATCAATTTTGTCATCAATAGGATCAACTAGTGTTGGTACTCATGCTTAACAAATATATTATTTCTAAATTTAAAGCTAAGTGTCAACACTAGATGGACACAAATCGATCTTGCAAGAAAATCAATTTTGTCATCAAGAGGATCAACTAGTGTCGGTACTCATGCTTAACAAATATATTATTTCTAAATTTAAAGCTAAGTGTCAACACTAGATGGACACAAATCGATCTTGCAAGAAAATCAATTTTGTCATCAATAAGATCAACTAGTGTTGGTACTCATGCTTAACAAATATATTATTTCTAAATTTAAATTAACTGTCAACACTAGATGGACACAAATCGATCTTGCAAGAAAATCAATTTTGTCATTAATAGGATCAACTAGTGTTGGTACTCATGCTTAACAAATATATTATTTCTAAATTTAAAGCTAAGTGTCAACACTAGATGGACACAAATCGATCTTGCAAGAAAATCAATTTTGTCATCAATAGGATCAACTAGTGTTGGTACTTATGCTTAACAAACAATCGATGGACACAAAAATATTATCATAAAATTAAAGCTAAAATATCAATACTAGATGGACACAAACACATTATTGAAAACAATTGTACTTGAACTTTAGAAATTTAGAAGCACCAACCTTATCTCCTACTTTGATGAAAGAAGCAATATAGTCTTGTATCAACTTTTTTAGATGTTGAGCTTCCTCAGTTGCCTAGCACGAAAAGTTCTAAAATTAATTAAATTTCAAGTTCAAGTTCTAATTCTAAGTTCAAGTTCTAATTTCAAGTTCAAATTCTAATTTCAAATTCAAGTTCAAATTCTAATTTCAAATTCAAGTTCAAATTCTAATTTCAAGTTCAAGTTCTAAGTTCAAGTTCTAATTTCAAGTTCTAAGTTCAATTTCTAATTTCAAGTTCTAAGTTCAAGTTTAATTTATAATTTCAAGTTCAAGTTCTAATTCTAAGTTCAAGTTCTAATTTCAAGTTCTAATTCTAATTTCAAGTTCAAGTTCAAATTCTAAGTTCAAGTTCAAATTCTAATTTCAAGTTCAAGTTCTAAGTTCAAGTTCTAATTCAAGTTCTAAGTTCAAGTCAAAATCTAAGTTCAAGTTCTAAGTTCAAGTTCTAATTTCAAGTTCTAAGTTTAAGTTCAATTTATAATTTCAAGTTCAAGTTCTAATTCTAAGTTCAAGTTCAAATTCTAATTTCAAGTTCAAGTTCTAATTCTAATTTCAAGTTCAAGTTCAATTTCTAAGTTCAAGTCAAAATCTAAGTTCAAGTTCTAAGTTCAAGTTCTAATTTCAAGTTCTAAGTTCAAGTTCAAATTCTAATTTCAAGTTCAAGTTCAAGTTCTAGTTCAAGTTCAAGTTCTAAGTTTAACTTCAAATTCTAAGTTCAAGTTCAAGTTCTAATTTCAACATCAAGTTCAAGTTCTAATTTCAACATCAAGTTCTAAGTTTAACTGCAAATTCTAAGTTCAAGTTCAAGTTCTAATTCAATACACTAATTAACAAATTCAATACTCAAATTTCAAGTTCTAAGTTCAAGTTCAAATTCTAAGTTCAACTTCAATAACTAAGTTTAAGTTCTAATTTCAAGTTCAACTTCAAATTCTAAGTTCAAGTTCTAAGTTTAAGTTCAAATTCTAAGTTCTAAGTTCTAGTTCAAGTTCAAGTTCTAAGTTTAACTTCAAATTCTAAGTTCAAGTTCAAGTTCTAATTTCAACATCAAGTTCAAGTTCTAATTTCAACATCAAGTTCTAAGTTTAACTTCAAATTCTAAGTTCAAGTTCTAATTTCAAGTTCAAGTCAAAATCTAAGTTCAAGTTCAAATTCTAATTTCAAGTTCAAGTTCAATATATATAATTTAGTGACAGGATGAAATCAAGGTTTACTAATAAGAGAGAATGTTGACTAAATTCAGCAAATTGATTTAGAGATTATTGAGAATTGGAAGAAACGAACATCAATCCGATTTACCAATTTACCTACGAAATTGCTATCAAATCAACAAATACTACTAATTAAGGGCAATTGTCAATTAAGGAGAGGGCTAAATCAATTGTTAATATACACATGCCACATTAACTTATGGTCAATCAAGACTTAAACAAGTTGATTTCAACACATAAATTCACGCACTAGTTCTACCACAAAGTTAACACATTAGTTCAAACACAAAAATGAATGAAATTGGAATGACACTAAAGCATTCTAAGGAATTGCAATACCTTATTTATACAAGAATTCTAGGTAAGGAAGAACACCAATGAACAAAACAACCCACCTGTATAAAGATTTAAGGCTTAAAATAAATATCCATACATGGGGCAGATCTGTAAAGATCCATCCCTATCAAAAAATTTCATTTTCGATGTCACAACATTGCTTGTTTGCTGGAGTTTGCTGATCGGGGGTGGCCTGGTCACTGCTTGTTCGCCGCCGGCTGCTGCTGTTGTTGTGACGGAGCTCGCTGTCTCGCCGGCGTCGATGGAGAAGAGAGATGGAGGAGGCGGCTGATTTTGGGAGAGGAGAGATGGATGAGGCGGCTGATTTTGGGAGAGGAGAGGAAGAGAGGGCGCCAAGGTTGCTGCTGGTCGCAGTTGCTGCTAGTCGCCGAAGCGAGGAAGAGAGGAGAGAGAGGGAACAGCGGCGGCGGGGCGGCTGGAGAAGGAGAGAGGAGATCATTAATTTAGGGTATTAGTTTTGATATATTAGAAGGAAGGAGATGGAATTTAATCTGGACCATTGAATAATATAAGATGTAGGGCTGAGATTTGATCTAGGATTTAATTTAGAGATGGACGGATGGGATTAAATCACTTGGAATCTGAAATTGAAATAAGAATGGGCCTAAATTGAAATAATCACTTGCGACTAAATTGAAATTAGAGGCTAAAATCGAAAGAGAATTGCATAGAAAGAGGGTTAGAATTGAAATAAATTGGAATAGAATGGACTATAATTTAAATAATTTAGAGGAAGAATAAGGAAATGCTATCCGATTAATAAATACTACATATTAAAATATTTTCACACATTATTAAAAACATCTAATATTTTAAAATATAAGTAAAGTAATTATTTTGAGTTTAACTATCGATAAATATAATAATTTAAAAATAATAATATTTTTATAAATCATGCATACTAAAATATATAATTTTTTAGACAACCTTAATTTTTATGATTTGTTTTTATTTATGTTTTTCAATTGCAATTTCTTATTTTAAAAAAATAGACGTGTGCCTGTTAATTAAAATAGATGCAGAATTTCAAATATTAACCATTTTTTATATGTCTCTATAATATATTAAGTTGTTAATTATTGTATTTTATAGTACATTTTGAACCTAATTTTTTAATAATATATGTTATTTGCCATGTCCCAATTTATGTGGCATTAATTGATAGATTTGTTGGAGTCGAGAGATTTATTTTGTTAATTATTGTAATTTATAATTTGTTTTTCGTCAATTTCGTCGACTATTTATTTTATTAATTATTGTAATTTATTGTTTCTTTTTCGTCAATTTCAAACAATATATGTTTATCATATAATCAATTTTATGTGGTACCAATAGAATTTAGAGGGTCAATTAAATTTTGTATATAAGTTTTAAATAATTAAGCTGTTAATTATTGTAATGTATAGTATTACTTATATTATTTTTAATTATATTTAAATATTATATGTTATGTTTTTTATCCTAATTTATATGGCATTGATAGAATTGAAAGTGTCAAATAATTGTTAATTATTGTAATAGATAATATGGAGTATTTAAGTCATTTATAGTATAGTAATTAATATATAATATGTAGTATTTAAGTGTTATATTATGGAATTTGAGAAGTTATTGAAATTTTTATATGATTTTAAAAATATTTTAAATTGTTAGCTATTGTGATTTGTAGTACTTTTTTTTTTTACATAATTTTGAAAATAATATTTATTACTCTGTTTGTTCTAATTTATGTGGCACAGACAGAATTTCAAATATTAGCCCTTTTTTATATGTCTCTTTAATATATTAAGTTGTTAATTATTGTTTTTTATAGTACATTTTGAACCTAATTTTTTAATAATATATGTTATTTGCCATGTCCCAATTTATGTGGCATTAATTGATAGATTTGTTGGAGTCGAGAGATTTATTTTGTTAATTATTGTAATTTATAGTTTCTTTTTCGTCAATTTCAAACAATATATGTTGTTAATTGATAGATTTTTTGGAGTGGACTATTTTTTTATTAATTATTGTAATTTATTGTTTCTTTTTCGTCAATTTCAAACAATATATGTTTATTATATAATCCATTTTATGTGGTACCAATAGAATTTAGAGGGTCAATTAAATTTTTTATATAAGTTTTAAATAATTAAGCTGTTAATTATTGTAATGTATAGTATTACTTATATTATTTTTAAATATATTTAAATATTATATGTTATGTTTTTTATCCTAATTTATATGGCATTGATAGAATTTAAAGTGTCAAATAATTGTTAATTATTGTAATAGATAATATGGAGTATTTAAGTCATTTATAGTATAGTAATTAATATATAATATGTAGTATTTAAGTGGAAGGTGGTGGGGTCCACTTATATAGTTTGATAAATATATTGGATATTAGTAGTGATTTATAGTATAGTAATTAATAATATATAATATGTAGTATTTAAGTGGAAGGTGGTGGGGCCCACTTATATATTTTATAAATATATTGGACATTAGTAGTGATCTTATTGGCAAAATGGTAGTCATTCCTAGAGTCTTCTATAATATAGTAATATATATAATTTAACTACACATCAACAAAAGTTTAATTTAATAAATTTAATTTATCGATCAAGTTAATTTTATAAATTTAAATTATATACCTTCTAATTATATAAATTTAATTTTATTGATCAACAAAAGTTTATCAATATCAAATTTAATATATAAATCTCCTTGAATTGATCATCGGTATTTCTTTAATTGATAATGTATTTCATATCTGAACCACTAGTATATAAGACTTGATTTGTTAAACTACTCGAGGAATATATATATAATTAATCAACGTATTTCATACTCCGATGAAGTATCCTTTACATGTCATCATAATTAGGAGGTGATCACTATACTTGACATCCATTCAAGATCGAACGTATATAATAATACTATCTCGCATTTCATACTGGAATGGATTATATGTTAGCTCTTCACCTCTACTACATCATGACATGAGATATTAAGTTTATGATTAGACGACGGACTGATAAGATTTGTACATTACTCTATAAATATAAGTATAATTATCTCCTAATTCATATCAACGTAGTTTCATACTCTAAATATGGATTATAGATATTTTTTTATTTATTTCACGAATTCTAACATTTTATTTGTAAAAGGATACAAAATTGTTACACTTTTTGAACAATTAATCGTAGGTGTAAAATGAAATTTTAATATTATGCACAATAGCAAAATTATGATTAATAGGAATATTTTAAACATACCGACCTCCGGATGTCGCTTTAATTAAAAGTAATTAGATATAATAAAAAATACCGATCTCATGAGGTCGGTATCACATTAAATTTTAAGATAAATAAAAAGTAATCATGTTAATTAAATAATATTGACATCGGGAGGTCGGTATTTTATATTAAATTATTTTTTAACTTATATAAAACCGTCATTCGGAGGACGATTTATTTAAAGTTAATTGAAAATATTAATTTATTACATACTATTTAATTTTACCGACATCTGAAAGTCGGTATTATAATTTTTTTTGTTTTTAATTTTACACAAAACCATTTTCCGGAAGACGATTTAAATAAAATTAAATCAAAATATTTCTCAATTTTGTTTTTTATATGGAGAAATAGGGAAAATTGCGTCTGCTAGTGCAGATATTTTTAAAAAAGCGACGGACAACGTCTCTATGTTCGTCGCTTTTTAAAAAAAATGTTTGACCAACATTTTGACCAAAAAGCAACAGACTAAGAGACATTGTCCGTCGCTTTCTTAAAATATTTGACCAGATATTTTGACCAAGAAGTGACGGACATAAAGATGTTGTTCGTCGCTAATTTAAAAAATAATTAAACAATTAAAATTAATAAAAAGCGACGGACGGCGTGACTTTTTTAAAATTAATAAATAACTGTTTTTAATAAAAAGTGACGGACTGCGTCACTATCTATATAAAATAATTAATTAGCAAAAATACGCGAAAAAAAGCGACGGACTATGAGACGCTGTCCGTCGCTTTTTAAAAATGTTTGACTTGATATTTTGACCAAAAAGCGACGGACTAAGAGATGCCGTCCGTCGCTTTTTAAAAAAATTAATTAATAAAATAAAATAAATTAAAACGACGGACAGCGTGGTTATTGTTTAATTTATAAATAATTATTTTTAATAAAAAGCGACGGACTAAGAGATGCAGTCCGTCGCTTTTTGTAAAATAATTTTAAAAGTAATTATTTTAATTAAAAAGCGACGGACGGCATCTCTTAGTCCGTCGCTTTTTTAGAGCGACGCCGTCTGTCGCTTTTTCTTCCGTCGTTTTTTAGCAGATTTTTAATAGTGAAACCCTAATTATAACATTTTACAAACCCTATTACTTTAATCTCAGTATTACTTAAAACTCTAATTATTGTTTCATTCTGTAATTGCAAGCACACTTCTAACTTGAATGTGCCAATTGCCTAGACTTGCTGAAAATCGATTGTTACTTTCACACTTTTTCTTTTGAATGTGTCTAGTGTCTAAACTTGCAAGAAAAATGATTGTTACTTTTATGATTATTACTTTCATGCCAAATGCTAGAAAAATCATATGGTTTATATGAAATTTTTCTTATTGTGAATATTAATATATGAGTATTTTTTTATTGGTTAAATTGAAAACCGAATCGTTAAGTATCATAAATCGATTAACCAAAAACCGATAAGAAATATGTTATTGATTTGGTTATTGATTTGACGTATTTACAAACCGAAAACCGATAAATCAAACCAATAACACATAAAATCGAACCGAACCAATCGATGAACACCCCTACTAGATGGAGAATGATACAATCTATCCAAATAATATATTTATTAAAATAATATAATACAATACAATACAATACAATACAATATATTATGAAATAATAGGTAACAATCGTGTATATAGCGATCCTTACGGGTCAAGAAGGATGAGTGCAAGATGGAATAGATCCTCCTACATCTCTATGCATATTAGCCCTAAATATTCCTTCCTCAGTCCTCAAACGCCTAAAGCCTTCTCTCTTCCTCCTCTGCGCCTCTTCACTCTTCAGGTATCAATCAATCTTTAATTCTTCAATAACAATAGCTAGCACTTCCTTTTTTCCCATATATTCGAGTTTTTACTTGGATTTTGTTGCTATTTGTGTATTTTTTTTGACTTACAAATGTTTGATTTCTCTTTGTTTGTCAACAAATTCATATTTATATGTTTCAGAAGAAAAGGTCAATTTTTTCTTTCTCAGTTCTGCCATGTTTAGTCTGTTCAATTTGTGCCTCAGGCTGAAAGATGATGCATTTTTTGTACCCGAGATATCGTGTCAATTCGAAAGAAAGGCGTCCATATTCTGCTGTTCCATATCTAGTATTGGTATCAATTTTGATCCATAAATGTGCCCAATCTTGAATGGGTTGGTTTCATCTAGTGTTAATATAAGACTAATATGGGTTCCCCCCCCGGATCAACCTGCTCAAATGGTTGGTTTCAACTTGGGCTATATTACCTGCTTAAGAAAAAATGATTTTGAACTTGCGATATAATTTTACTTTATTGCGAATAAATAGCTTTTTTTGCAACTCAATAATAAGCTATCTTGCCTGGACTCTTCAAAATCCTTGCCGAACCCATGTTGACAACTCAACATGGGTGTGGGATCCACACCTAACTTGCTCAACTTACCTTGAGTGCTTTGATAACATATATGACTGCAAAGTATAGATTGATTGGGTATTTGGTTTGTTTTTGGATTTATATCACATATATAGTTATATAAAGTATGAGAATGTTTTGCTTATACCACATATCTTATGAAGTAAATATTACGTGCTTATAAAGAATTAATTTTTTATTAGTTTTAGTTCAATAGCTCTAATTAATCGAGATATATACTTTATATGTTGTACTGTACATTTATTAGTTGTACCCCAACACCATTATCCGCACTTGGCTCCATATATGGGATGAAGAATCTGACCTTTAGATCTGCACTAATATTAGGTACCCTCACCTGAGTCCAAGCAACTTAGGTTATGAGTGTGTGACCCACTGCTCATCCGTTCCTACAAAATATTTGTGATCCAAACAAACTTGTGATAGGTTGAATCATTGATTGGTACATTCCATTTTAAGCCATCCATTTAAGAAACACGAATTCCTTTCCTTATGATTCAAATATTGTGTTAATAATGAAACTTTGATGTAATGATAGTTGGGTGTAGGCAGTACTGGGTAAAGCTTTTTTTTTTTTTAATGTTAAAAACAATGGAATATTGGTTGTCTGCAAGCTTTTGCATTCTTTTTATTTCAGAATGTGATTATTGGGAATGATCGTTTGGGCTTGGCTGCTTTACAGTCCAATAATTGTAGGTTCTACAATAACATTTTATAAGACAGGAGTGAATTCTTGTTTGAACTTTGCTGCACCTACTTTCAGCCCCTTTTCTATTTGCTTGTAGTCTTCAACTTTTTGATTATATTATTCCACATTCAATTTAGATTTCTAGAAGCTTCATTTTGCAAAACTCAAAACTTTGTACCGAAACAAAGTGTCATAGCATTGATGAAAATTACATAAATGAATAGGATAACATGATATGTATGTTCACAGCACATATTTGATAAGTGGAGGCATAATATTCTTTTTAACTAGACCAAAGCATGATACTTTTGTCTTGTAGTCTCTACATCTTCAAAATAAAATTTGTCCAATAGATCAGTTATTAGGAACCCACGCCATTGATGATTACTTGAAACACTTTTTAATATGTCTTTTTGAGACTGAATGTCATGTAATGAAAAGAACATTATGTTAATTTTGCCTTGATGTTTTCCAGCTCTGGTTCATTCTTGATTTTCCTCACCCCCTCTCCCCCCTTCCATCTTTCTCTCCATATATTTTCCCTTTCAGTAGGAAAAAGCTGATTGAAAAATGGGGGAGGATGACGAGTACCGCTGTTTCATTGGTAACTTATCATGGTCAACATCGGATCGAGGGCTAAAGGATGCATTTAGGAAGTTCGGCAATCTTCTTGACGCCAAGGTAACAATTAGTTATTCTTTACAGGTTGTCTTCTTATTCTTCTATCTGTTTGGGCTTCTTTCTCCCACCCCCACCTCCAATGCCCACACAACTTGTACTTCTGTTGTGCAAACTGTTAGGTTGGTCCATTCTTGCCTTTTTAATGCCTCCCCTATAAGAGAAAGTGGTATATTTAATATTTTGCTGGTATAATTTCCTTTCCCCATGCCTGTTTTTGCTGAAATTCATAGAAACTATTTGTTAAACTCTTTTGAGTTAGTTTCATTCTAATCATGAAAACAGTTTTTCCAAGAGCTCTTGCACATTGATTGTTGTAGGATGTTATGTACTATTATTTTTCTTATTTACACATAGTGCTGTACTCCCTTCTCATGCGCAAGGGAAAATCAAAGAAAAATGAGGTTTCCCCTCTGAATGGCTGGAGGATCTTTTTTAAAGAGCGCTAAAATGCAAAATGAGCAGGAAAATATATGCTCAACCGCCGCATCAAATGAGTAACTACTTATTGAAAAAAGAAGAAGTAAATGTGAGTAGTTACAAGAGCTTGCTAGTCTATTTATAAGTGAGATGCCCCCATAGTCTTTTTGATAAGAGTGTAGCTTTGTATTCATTGAATAGAAAAGCTGTGCATCCCACATACAGTCTGGGAATTCTGGAAAAAGCATCAGTTTCCTTTCTTAGATTAATGGAAATCCTACAAATCAGTGGTCTTAGCAAGAACTAATAACTAACACTCCAAAGCCTGTAGGATAGTTCATCCTAATCATAACTGGAACTCAGGGGCCTTGTAGGAAAGAACTAAGTGCCCGTTTGGATAAGCTTATAAAAAGTAACGTAACTTATAAGTTAAAAGCTAAAAGTCATAAGTAGGGGATACCCTACTTTTGGCTTATTTAATACTTTTTTGGCCTAAAGGTGAGTGTTTAAAAGTACATTTTAGCTTTTTCAAACACCTCCAAAACTAAAAAAGTGGTTAAAAATCAAAAGTACCTAAATAAAAGCAAATCCAAACACCCCCTAATTCATTTTATTTTGGAAGATGCAATTTCAGCCACTGCATGAAACCATCAGCGACACAAAACATCTCACTGCAGGAATAAATAGTAATATGCTACAGTCATGTTGTGAGCACTTCACTGACAAATTTTGCAGAATACAGTTTGGATTCTGATTAAGTCTGGCGCAACACTGTGACAACCTCTTCGTCTTTTTTCCTTTTCCTTATTTGTTTCCCATTTTCTCGCACGTTATCTGGATATAGATTTTCACATGCCCCACATCTCTATTGTCTAAACTCTCTTTCTGTTTGGTTCAGGTTGTAGTTGACAAGTTCTCCGGCCGATCTAAAGGATTTGGTTTTGTTACATTTGATGAAAAGAAAGCAATGGAAGAGGCCATTGACGCAATGAATGGGATGGATTTGGATGGCCGTGCTATCACTGTGGACAAAGCCCAGCCTCAACAAAGTTCAGGTAGAGATTATGATAGTAATCGGCCCCATGACCGTGACCGAGATCGAGGTCGTGATCGCAGTCGCAGTGATCGTGAATACGGAGGTGGGCGGGGATCTGGTGGTGGAGAGTGCTTTAAGTGTGGCAAGCCAGGACACTTTGCTAGAGAATGCCCTAGTGAAGAAGGTCGGGGTGGTCGGTATGGCGGCAGAGATGATAGGTATGGTGGTGGCGGAGGTGGTGGTTCTAGAGGTAGTGGTTATGGACCTGAAAGAAATGGAGATCGCTTTGGAAACCGCAGCAGCAGGGATGGTGGTGGACATGGAGGAGGTGAACGATATAACCGTGATCGTTCAGGTCCATACGATCGTCGGGGTTCTGGCTCTCGCACTGGTTAATGCTTTAAGGTGCGTAGGTATTTTGGACTTTCTGATTTCACTGTATGATATTCATGCAATCATTTAATTGTGGTAACTAAAGTTTTAACCTGTCGGTTGCAGCTGAAGGGCTAGGCGCCAACCAAGCTGGATACAGAGAGTTTGAAGTATGTTTCATGGCATCTTGTTTCCTTGGCCTGTGAGAAGAAGTGGATTGATCATTTGAACTTATGAAACCTGGCACTTTAGTCTACTGTTCTATGTCCATAAATGTTCTATAGTATGGATTGATTGGGATCTTATGCGTGCTTAATTCACACTTTTGAATGCTACTATGGCTGCTGGTTATTTGCTTTGTTGGCTTGGAAAGTAGAATACTGTTGTTTGCTGCTGGAATCATAATGGTCTCTTGTGTTCACAATTGTACCTCTGAAATTTTGTGGTGATAGATGGGTCTGATGAATTGCCAGAAATGTGTATTGGCGATAAAATTTCTGTGGTACGTAAGCGTGTTCCTGTCAAATTGGGAAGCGAGGGTGAATTAGAAGTGGTTTTCCTGTTGTGTTCTCTTAGAATCTCTTAACAGTTAATGGGAGTAAAAACGGGTAATGTATTGCATTATTCCTCCATTTAGTCAGTTCCTAATTTGCAGCTTTACAGTATTAATGATGTTAACCTTTTGACAGGCTGACTTTATTCAAATGGCCTTTTTTGAGTAC
Source organism: Solanum verrucosum (assembly GCF_900185275.1). NCBI lineage: Eukaryota > Viridiplantae > Streptophyta > Magnoliopsida > Solanales > Solanaceae > Solanum > Solanum verrucosum. Next base: position 2,182,569 of record NW_026020343.1, on the reverse strand, counting down.
ATGGTTGGGTCTCTTTGCTAGTTTGGGTGCATTTAAACGTAATTAATTTGAGAAAGTATTTTGGACAGCGACAATTCTTCTGCAAGTTATTACACCACTAATTGCTCTTGTGTTCGGGAAGGATTGCTGGAGGATGACCTTTAAGTTTCCTTTTAGATGGCAAGTTGTTAGATACTATTGAGTTCAGCAACAGAGGTCCATTAATTTTGTTCTGGTTCTGATGTTGCTCCTACACGGAGAAGGTTCTTGTTCGTAGTCGCAGTTTCCACATTTGAAACCTGGATGAGTGTCCTTTTGTTTCAAGTGAAGCTTCCTTTCCTTGTCAGCTTGTGGTTCTTGGTATTGCTTCGAAAGATGGTTCTGTTTTTCAATTTTTGCTGGAGGTATGGCTGATTTTGTTACCGGGTCCGAAAGTGGGTTGCTTATTTGAATATTTAGTACTTCATCCCCTTTTTTTTTTTTTTTTTGAGGTGGGAGAGGGAGTTGCCTCTTTGCTCAGTTACTCCTTTTTAGAAACATTGTAGAATTCTATTTCTTGTTTTGCTTTCATACCTGGGAACCCATTACCCATCATCTGCAGACAGATTTAGGAGTAGGGTTGAACCTTTAAGGTTCTTAAAACACTAATATGCTGTATTTTTTTTCTTTCTCAAACACCCATTGCCTGGTTGAATATCTCTATGTTTAGTATCCCAAATACTGCGAACGGAGGATTGAATATTGGTTGTATCTGTCTATCTGCCTCTAAATTATATACTTGCACCCTTGAGTACTTTAATTAGCCATGTCTAATGTTAGACTAATTATGGCTATCCTTACTTTCCATGTGTACTTTTTGGTCCAGGTGATGTTGTATATCTTTGTTTAATCGCCAACGAAGAAACTTGGCCAATAATGTGTTTTTCTACTTTATGAAGAGATGATGAAAAGTTAGTCGTTCGTCTGTGATATTAAACCTTACGAAATGTTGACAATCACAACAACTTTGAGCTTACCAAAGTCAAATGAATAAATGTTTTTTCGTATTTACCAAACATAAAAATATCTTACAAAACACGACATATTGGAGGAATAAAAGAAGTCTGCACTGCTTTTACAATCACAACAACAGCTTTGTCGTTCACAACTATTTGATCCTAATCCCTTATTTATCATCTACCTCACCTATTTTTCTTTCCTACTATAGCTATAGCCATCATAACACACCTGCACAAATCTGTTAAATTGTCAAATTTGGTGTTTTTAACAACCTTAAAGATCATAAAAATGAATCGTTCAAGAAATCTGATTTGAGAATATGCATGACATAGCATGATTTCATTAGCTATTGAGGGTATATCATGAGTTCATGGGATTAAGCATGTTGTGAAACACAAGTTCATAAATTCTGAGTTGTATATCATCTGAAGTAAGATTGAGGTCACTATATTAAAATTATTTTGCTTCTTATTCTAGGAACTGAGCATGGACGAGAATCAATATGAAGTGCATAAGCATGGGTTGATATGCGAGACATAAGTAGGGTTTTATAATGATTGAAATCTGAGGAATCACTATATTAAAATTATTTTGCTTCTTATTCTAGGAATTGAGCATGGACAAGAATCAATATGAGGTGCATAAGCATGGGTTGATATGCGAGACATAAATAGGGTTTTATAATGATTGAAATCTGAGGAATGCTCTAGAGTAGGAATGGATCGCTATCTCATCACAAGTCATTATGAACAAATCACTATATGATTTTCAAGACTTGTTTTGGCTCTTCACCCTATCATCTCCTCCTTGGATTCGAAGACGACATTCTAAGTCTCTGGACCTATTCCACACTCTTTAAACTAAACTATATTCACTTTACTCTAAAGGTTGGAGCATCACTAATCATATGACTACGTACTAAATTGTCTCTAATGAATCATATCTGCACATACTTTCTTCTAGACTTCTTTTTGAGATACTTGTCTTAACTTAATTCCTCCTGCCTCTATAGTCATATTTATGCAACCCCTACTCTTTGTGGAGTATAAAACCGCCTCCTCTGGCTCTTAATAATCTAGATTCTTCTTCTTAACCTGCTAACCTTACTCTTCTAAGTTCATATATGATTAACTAAAGGAAACTTGAACTTTATTGAGAGGCTCATTATCACCTCTCTGTAACCCCTTCGATCCAACTCTATAGGGTGATATAATGCTTACATTGCTCCTATTGGCAGCTCAAGGATACTAACTAGGTACATATATCAAGTCATAAACTTAGAGCCTCATACGACTATTACTATCTTGGATACAAATGTATCTTTCTGAGGCTTAAGTCTCTCTTCTAACCAAAGATTTTTCCACAACCTACTACCTCTCATAGGGAGCACATATACTTACTAGCTAGTTGTATCTCCACGCTCATTGAAAGCCTATCAACTTAAACTTCTTCACATGTTAACTTCCATTCACCTCCTAGACTTGATCAATATACATTAACGCGATGGCATACTCTTAAGTCACCTTAACAAATAACTCTTCTTATGATACTACATAAAATCTACACACATTCATTGCGCCTAATTAGCCAACACATAAGGGCATAACAACTTATTACTCACTTACTAGGTGCATGATCGTAACTACATACTTTACTCAATCATTATACCCACCCTTTTAGGTTATTACACTTCTAAATTCATGCTTCTAACTCTGGAAAACTCAACTACTTATGGCTCATACACTGTAAATCACATTATCTTTTGGGTGAAACACTACCAAAGAATTCTAAATCATACTCCCCCCTTAAAGGTATCATCTATTGCGAGGTTCCACAAGCTAAGGGGTATGAGAGCATATCATACTTTGGCTGAACGCACAATTTATGTGAACAAACAATGGTGCATCTTTTCGAATCGAATAAGGTTAAATGCACTTATAGGCTCCTCTTAAGCACTTGTGACCATAGTGAGAGGAATATGGAATTTATTGTTTCAACCGCCTCAAAGATGAGGCATAGTCAGAGGATTTGGAGCAACACATGAATCTACACAAGTTTCTTACGAGACCTTTGTTGCACGATCTAGAGTATGAAAGAAGGGAAACATTTTCTTAAATGTCTATAGTTCCTTTTTTGTAGAAGTGGGGCACATACAACCATAAATAAGATCATATTGATAGGATTTCATAGACTCCATAGAACACTTGAACTCTAGGCTCTGATATCAAATTTTTCATGCCTCGAGCCTACACCTTAGGTGTGGCCAACACTCGAAACCACGAATGACCCATGCATACCCTTGTCATGGCTGCCACTAATCTAAATGTATAACAACTGTGTGAAAGCTTTTAAATATGAGCATGTAATAGATTTAGAAAATAACTCAATAACTTTATAAATAAAAGTCTTGATAATAAAAATGTTTGTAAAACAACTAAAACAATAACTCAATAACTCGCCTATGAAACTTCTAATGTACTGAAGGTGAGTTGCCAGGACAAAACCCCTGGCTACCTAGATACTCTACTAGCAACAAATAACGACTACTAAATACTCTAGATGAACTACAGTCCTTCAAAAGCAAGGAGTCCTCATCAATACTGGAGGGAAGGTGAATCCCAATGACATGTCTACTGTCTATCCCGAGTACCTAAATCTGTATCAATAAATGATGCTATGCTGAATGACATCATTACATGAAATGTATAATATTTAAAATAATTGAATGAAACAACTGGGTGAAACTGAACATAATGAGTTGAATGAATAACTCTAAAGATAGACTAAAATAAGTTTACTAAATAGTATAAAATAAGATTTTTCAATTGAGAAGCTGGGATATGTTCTAAAACTGATTAATTAAAACATGATAGTTGAATACCTGAGATTGAGAAGAGAGCTACAAAAAATAGTATGCAAATATTTTTGAAGCACTTTTATCATCTGTCTTTGAGTTGAAAACATATCTAACACTATTAATCTGAGAAATTACCATATTTATGATTGTATAAATGGTAATACCAGTTGGAGTTGTAAGAATATTTATAAAAATTTTAAGTGGGAAGTTTCTTAGAATCGAGATACATCGTGTGAGCTCATGATGTCCAACAACTAACCTAGTTAGGAGGGATACTCTATACTTTTTTAGGGAATAAAACCTAACTATCTAATGTGGATCCACTACAGAGTCTCTTGGTATAAAGAAATTGATCGACTTGATGTGTGCTCGCTCAAATCCTACGGTGGCACATGGTTAAGAGACTTGTATTTTCTAAACCAGAGTCCTATTAGTGCTAAATAATCCCCCAAAAATAGATTCTCTTAGTATATCATGAAAATATATCTGAAATCATGTTGTGAGTCTTTGCTCAAAATATGTAAAATTGTATTACTTGTGAGGCCCAATGCTCACAACTATGTGAAATATACTGTTGTGTTGAGTTTTCGTGATAAAAGACATTTTTTTTTTGAAAATCATATCTAAGGAAAAGTTCTAAACTTTCATAAAAACTCTTTCAAGTGACTGAACCTTCTTTCAAATATAATCTGTGTAATAGGTATAAAGAAATTTCATGAAAATATGTTTTACTCATGAAAATAATGCATATGAAATATTATGATAGGTTTTTAAAAATAACTAAAGCTAAGAAGGATCCATATGGTAGAATAAATATAAACCATCACTAAAGAATCATCAATAAATATGAAATACAATAGTTTCAATAATATGATTCAACAATGGAAATTTCGAATTAGAGGGAGTTTGAAATCATAGACTTTAGGATAAAAACTCTACTTTTGATCTTACTAACTGAGTTCCTCACTATGATAATGTTTCATACCTTGAATCTCCCCAATTGAAACTCTAATGTTGAAGAGGAATCCCAAAAGCCCCTTCTTGAACTTTGAGATGAGTTCACTTAGAACCTTAGGTTTTGATGGTAGATTCTTGCTTAGGATACATAATCATTTGTTAGAATCACTTAGAAATCACAAGAGTATGATTGCCTTGATGTGGAAGGAGGTATAATCTCTTTGATAGATGGTGAGTCTTTCTCAAAACCAAGTCTTGAACTCTAGAAGTGAGTTCTTGGTTTTGCTAGAGATAAGAGGAGAATTTGATGTTAGAACTAAATATGAGTGTATTTATGTATTCAAACACCACCGTATTTTACCAGTGACTTAGCTAAATTTAATTTGCATATATCTTTTGAGAATTTATGTGTTTATTGAATATACTTTTTTCTCCCAAACATCAGGCTATGCGTGTGTATGATAAATAAAATTTTAGCCCTCATCTTTGCTATCACCTAGTGGTCTCACTACTTGTTGGGAAAACAGTTGTCAAACTTGATCAGAAAGCCCTAAAGTTTCGATTGCATCAACATATTCATACAAATTTCCAGGTGGCTTGTATCTCAAAGCTCATGGCTTTTGATTTCACTATTGAATATAAGAAAGGGGTTTAGAACAAAGTTGTTGTTGCTTTGTCAAGAAAAGACAAGGTTGAATTGTTGGCACTCTCATTGCTCACTCCTCATGATTCTTGACTAGATTAAATTAAGGCTTCTTGGACTACTGATCAATCCTTACGAGAGATTATTGCTAAGGTTCAGATAGTGTCTTATAAATCTTTCACTTGGCATAACAAGCAGTTGAGATGGTGGTTGATGTTGATCTTAACCTAAGGAGGAACACCACTACACTTTGGCATGACCCTACTCGGGGTGTCACTCGAGCATGGATGCTACAATGAAGAGGTTACAACCACTAGTTTATTAGAAACATCTTGTGTAGAATATCAAAGATTTCATTAATAGATGTAATATATGTCAGAGACATAAATGTGATGTTGCAGCAAACCTAGGGTTATTACATGTTACAGAATAAATGAGTCAGTAGTTAGTTTTGCCTTATGAGTAGTTAGTTATGCTGTTGGATTAGTTAGAAGCAGTTAGCAAGATAAGATTCTTTCTCATTTCTATATAAGGCATTGTATCATTACAGATTGAATCATCAATTGAATATACAAGTACACTTTCCGATGGATACTTAGACTTCACTGAGGGCCTGCCTAAGTCTAATGGTAAGGAAGTTATTTTGGTTGTTGTGGACAGATTAAGCAAGTGATGGCATTTCATGGCTTCTTCCCATCCCTACTCTGCTCAATCAGTAGCTCAGTGCTTCCATGGCAAGTTCTTTAAGCTCCATGGGATGCTTGTCACCTTGACTAGTGATAGAGATAAAGAATTCCTTAGTACCTTTTGGCAAGAGCTGTTTACTTTACAAGGTATTCAGTTACAAAGGTCTACTGCCTATCATCCTCAAACTAATGGTCAAATAGAAGTAGTGAATAGAATATTAGAAACATACTTGAGGTGTTTTTGCTCTAATTAGTCTAAAGAGTTGTTTTCCTATTTGCCTTGGCTAAATGGTGGTACAATACTACCGACCTTACAACTCTTAAGTGTACTCCCAATGAGGTTCTATATGGACATAAACCTCCTATCCATCTCCCTTATTTGGTTAGTGAAATTGTCACTTATATGGTGGACAAGTCCTTTAACTGCTAGTGAATCCATTATTCAGCTTTTGAAATTCCATACGCTCATAGCTCAGTAGAGACCGAGGGATACAACTAATAAGCATAGGTATGATATAGGTTCTTTTCAGAGGGAGATTGGGTCTACTTGAAGCTTCAGCCTGACAATTTTTTGTTGTTGTGAGGACATTTCCTAAATTGGCTGCTAAATATTTTGGCCCTTGTGCTATTGATGCTAAAATTGTAGCAGTTGCCTATAGGTTGTTGATAGCATCTGATGTTTTTATCCATCCAGTTTTCCATGTTTCACAATTGAAGAGATGCCTTTGAGGTTCCAACAATCATCAACCATCCCACAGTCTTTCATATTTCCATCCCTTATTGACATGTCCTTAATGTTGTCCAAGAAAGGAGATTAGTGAAGAGGGATAAACAAAGTTGTTGGCCAAGTCTTGGTGAAATGGTCTGATATTGATGCTATCAGGTTGCTTGGGAATATGTATCAAAGTTGCAGCACAGGTTCCCTACATTTCATCCTTGGGGTAATGATACAAATCTAAGCAAAGTTTAAAAGTAAACTAGCTGAGTTGGAAAGTTAGATAGGTGACATGACACATTAGTTAGAAATATTTAAAGTCGTTAAGACTGCAACCATTAGATTTCCAAATTTCAATTACTAGTTTTCATTTCTATAAATGTAGCCATTACATTATAGCATCTGTATAATGTTTTATTGGTCTATAATACTACAAAATTCAGCCATCAAGAGGAGGTGACAAACTGTCACTGAACATGAAAGAAACTATGATTACTTTAAGTTTACAAAGTGTTTATTCTTTAACAAACGCCACTCTATCTGATACATTAGAAAAAGAGAAGGTGCAAAGATGCTTTCTACAGCCATTCCTGCTATAAGTTGATTTTCATGTTCAGATCTGTTGTAATGACCCAATCACCTATACACATTTGGACATAATCAAATACAATATAACTGACTGAAACAAAAAAAGAAGGGAAAATGGTATGCACAAAGATGACATATACCAATTAACCCAAAAAAAAGAAAGAAAGAAAAGAAGATGGCATATACCGATTACAGATACAAGGATACAAAGAGGATTTTCCCTCAAAAGAGTCGGTCCTATATGTGCTACCGGCAGAATAAATGAAAGATCATCTTGGCCCTGACAACTCATCCGGTCGGATATTTGAAGTGGAGTCAGCTATTATCCAATCAGTATGGTGGTGGTGGACATGGTTGAAATCTTGCCGGAACATCTCCTCCTTTTGCCATTCCTCCCACCTCTCAGCAAGGCCATCACCTTCAAGCATTCTTACAACTTCTGACATCTTTGGACGTTCCGTAGGCGTACTCTGCGTGCAAAGTAGAGCTACCTGAATAAGCTGTTCCACCTCTTCTTCATTGTAATTACCTTGAAGATCTGCATCAACTAATGTTTCATATTTCTTGTCCTTCAGGAGTCCCTTCACCTGAATATCCAGTGGAATGTTACAAGTCAAATAATAGCCATGCATGCAACCATATGTGCCATCTCTAAGAGCACAGTCACTAGAAAAGCTACTAAGATCTGAAGGGAGACTAAAAAAACAGCACATCAGTGCATGAGGCTCAAACACAGCCAAGTGTTTCTGATTGACATTAGTGGCATTGCTGTCTATTAGTGTTCATGTTGCTATTACAGTTTTTGTATCCATCAGAGACACAAGAGGTTCAGAAAAGCTTTTATTTTTAATAGTCACTTCCTAACAGTTTGACCATCTCCTTTTCCTTCTCCAGGATGGCGATCCCACATAAGACTTGCCTTTCTCAAGGATGCTCCTGAATGAGTACCTGTCCTAAAGTATACTATATCTACCCCCGAATACAACATGACTGAAGTGACATTAATATGGCAGTTGCAGATACACCTTAGCTTATTTGAATGAAAATGAAAAAAGTATATTTTTCTAATCTTCAGATAGCATCAGAAATGAGAAGTGGAGATGCACATTTTCTAGATTAGTCACAAATTGAGGGGACGAATTTGGCAACCTAACTGTTGAAGCACCTGCAAGAATAAGATAATGAAAGTAATCCACTCTAATTATAACCTACATGCTCGTGCAATTTTAGCAATGAATGGTTAAATCCTCCTGAAACATCTAAACCTTTTTAAAAAAAAATTACTCACAGGGAACTGCAACGAATGTTACTTTCACACCACAAAACCACAATAAATAATAAGCAACGATGCAGGTCTCGTACCACACCATTTCTTCAGGATGAGCACATCAGTGTTCAACAAATAACACTACAGTAGAAAAAGACATCAAACTTTGACTTATAGAAGAGAAGAGAGAGTTGACTTGATCTTTTCAGAACATTCCAAGACTGTTCAATGATAGCAGAAGTGACTTGATCTTTAAGCAAATCCAAATTGCTGATTGATAGCAGAAGCAAAGTAACTTAAGCATACAGGACAGTATAAATGCTTACCCAATCTAGCAGCATGACATCATCATCATTCGCAAGTCGAGCAAGATCAAAAGCCCTTTGCCCAGTTATGAGCTCTAGAAGCATAACCCCATAGCCAAACACATCAGTTTTCTCAGAAGATTTACCAGTAGATAAATATTCAGGGGCAATATGCCCAATTGTACCACGTACAGCAGTGGTAACATGAGTATCCTTGTAGTCCATGAGTTTAGCTAACCCAAAATCCCCAACAACTGCTTCAAACTCCTCATCCAACAAGATATTTGCGGCTTTGACGTCACGATGAATAATTTTAGGATCACAATGATCATGCAAGTAAGCAAGGCCTCTTGCAGATCCAAGTGCAATACGCTTCCTTTTTGGCCAGTCAAGTGGGGGCTCTGATTCAGGCCTCTCTAGAAAAATGTAAATTATCCCATGAGCATAAATTCAAGCTATTCAGCAAACTGGAAACAGGTTCCTATTTAAGCTTGAATAAGTTATAAAAAGAAAACTGATCTTTTTGGGTCAATATCACTCTAAATCATGAAACGCCAAGTCATGAGGCATTACTTATCCAGTTTCATACAATAATAAAAATATGAATTCTCTTTCAAGACATTTAATTTTTTTGACTTTCAGATGTGCTCATTAAATAAATTTTATCATGACCTGCAGTCTCTATATTCAGTAAGATATCAAGGATAGCACCACTTGTGAAGTTGGTCCATAGAACACAAGCAAAATCATAAACAACATTGACATCTTGTTAAATATACATACCCATCATGAGAACTCATAAAAAACTCAATCACTATAATAACTAATAGCACAATGAAATTGATGTGAAGATTCCACCACTGGCTTACACTTCTGCAGTAACTTTTTCAAATTTGTTACAAATTTATGAAAGAAAAGTTAAAAGACTAAAGGCTTATCATTAACATTAGCTATTGGCTTTTTTTCTGTGGTTAGACCAGCTATGTTGTAACGTCAGAGTGTTGGCCAGTATTTAGAAGATGAAAGTGGCAGAGATAAGGATGTTGCGATGGATGTGTGGGTTTACTAGGAGAGATAGGATTAAGGATGAGGATATCCAAAACAAGGTGGAAGTGACATTGGTGGAAGACAAGATGCGGAAAGTGAGGTTGAGATTGTTTGGACATGTGATGAAAAGATGCACGGATGCCAAGGGCGGAGGTGAGAGAGGTTGGCTATGGATGGATTTAGGAAAGGTAGAGGTAGACCGTAGAAGTATTGGGGAGCGATGATTAGACACAGCATGGCGTAATTGCAGCTTACCGAGGACATGCCCTTAGATAGAAAGCTGTAGAGGACACAAATTAGGGTAGAAGATTAGTAGGTAAAAGTACATCCATACTAGTAGGTAGGAATGCATTATATTGTTGCCCTTACTAGTAGTTGTAGTACTATGCTTGTAGTTTCTTGTTCTTCGATTTTTGTTGATATTTGATGTTTTATGTAGTTCTATTACAGTATTACTTTGTTGCAGTACTGTTTTGATACTATCTGTTGTTTTTGTTGCTATCTATTTTCTCTTGTACTTCAATTATGTCTTTTTCTAGACTATTTTTGTCTTGAGCCAAGAATCTATTGGAAACAACCTCTTTACCTGACATCTGAGGTAAGGTCAGCATATGCTCGACCCTCCCCAGACGCCACTTTGTGGGTATGTTGTTGTTGTCGTTGTTGTGAGCCTGCCTAAAGGTGAGCAAAAAGTAGAGGCAAGCACATGAAAATTAAAAAAGAGATACCTCTTAAACGTGATGCAACACTTCCATTCTCCATGTACGGATAAACAAGCACCCGCTCAGTGGGTGTCATGCAAAATCCCCGTAAACGAAGTAGGTTTCGGTGTACAGCCATGCTGATCATTTCTACTTCTGTCTGAAACTGTAACTCTCCACCTTGAGTACGTTCCTCTTTTAGTCTTTTCACTGCAACTAAAGAGCCATCAGCTAACCGGCCCTTATAAACCTTACCAAATCCACCTCTACCGAGTATATTTCTGTTGCTAAAATTATCCGACGCAACTTGTAGTTCACGCAAGGAAAACCTTTTGAGTTGTCCCAGATGAACTTCTGGATCCTCCTCAGCTGCAAAAGCAGTTATAATGAGTGAGAACACATCAAGTTGAAAGTACAATTAACTCAGATTCAATGTGTTTTGACAAACCAGGAACATCAAAGAAGTGGTCTTGCGGTTTCCTCCGACGCCACCAAGCAATAAAAATTGCAGGAGCTGCAAATAGAAGAGCAGCGCCTGCAGCAACTCCTCCAGCGATAGCTCCAGTTGCGCTGTTGCCCACTGAAAACATGATTGAGTTAACTTTTTATTTGTATGACCTAAATTTTAAAATACAGGCAATTCTAAAAAATATATGGTACTTTTGACACACGTATCACTCGAACTTCAGAGTTTACAGTAAATCTAATTTCCAACAAAGAAAAAGATGTTGATAGTATCTTCAAGCTTATTTGAATTTTTTATTTTGGAAAGTCATGAATGCTGGATAACCACAAGACCCCAATACCTGTATAATTGATCTAAAAAAAAGTAATTTACAGTGCCTACAGTAATGGTAGTTTTTTTCATAAAGAAAGTGCTTTCATAAGGGAATCCAGTCTGGGGCTCATCTCTTCAGCTTTCCCCAGGCAACCAGGCCTTTCCTTTCTTACCATTGCCATCTCCCCTTATTGTGAATAACTTAAGGGATTTTCATGAAAACTAAATTGGAATAGGGAAAAAGGAGAGGTAGCACAATTTCATAACAGCATAAACACAAATTATGTCAACAAACCTGAAGATGACGATGAGGGCGTAGGAGGAAGAGGAGGAGGTGGAGAAACTGGAGGAACTTCCAACTGATTATTAGCAAAACTGAAATATAGGTACTCAATCTTTAGATATTCACTATTGTAACTTCAGGAACAGAAGGAACTACAAATTTATGCTTCCAACACACCTTATAGGAGTAAAAAGTGAAAAGGAACCGTTGACTGGAACTGGTCCTGTCAAATGGTTGTTTGAGAGATCACTGCATTGAAAGGCAATGACAATAAGTAACCCAGAAGAACTAGACAACACAGACAACATACAGCATTGATAAATAAAGGAACAACTTTATACTTACAGTACTTGAAGTGCAACAATGGTGGTTAGAGACACGGGAATACCTTCATTCAAACTGTTATTATTGAGCCTCCTTCAATTCAGCAAAGAAAAAAAAAGGATAAAAGGAAGGTTGATCAAGAGTAAGCAAGACAGGAAAAGAAGTTCGTCAAAGCGAATACTGGTCTAGATCTCATTACTCAGTACATGTGCTAAATGTAGCGTACATGTGCTAAAGGTAGACAAAGACAAATACATTTATATATATAAGACTAGATACTCCAGAAAGATTAATTCCAATATGCTAGGAAAAACTTGCTGATAGTGTTTGCAGGTTGAGAATCACCGTTCATACGTAAAGTATTTTAGCAATGAACTAAATCCACAGGCCATTTTCCTGATAAGATGAGAAGTATCTCAGATTGTCACTTTCAGTTGAGCTGCACGGCTGTGAGTCTATATCGAGAGAGACCAAGCAAGCACAACTTTGTTAATCAGATAATAATTGAATACTTTTAGAATATATTTTTATTCAAGTTGGTTCATATTATTCTTAACATTTTATATTATTACTTATTAATCTCTGTTTGTCGTACAAAAAAAGAGTCCAGTCCAGTCACCTGGTCTTCACTCAGCAACCATACAGTATTTGGGAAACAAGAACAAGGTTTGCCAAGCATGTCAACTAACTTTCCACTACAGAGCAAAGACAGAATGAATCATACAGATGTATTCCCTGTTGACCTCTCAAACTACAAAGGTTTATTCACTGACAGGAGTAGTGATTTTCATAATGCTTCCACACATCAATTTTTTTGGACAGAACCCATCAATGTAAACATAACTAACAGAAAAGTTACAGAACATCATACAGATTTGCTTAGAGAATTAGAAACTACAACCCCATTTGCATGATTTAGCTAGTGTTTAACCATAGATTTCCAAATATTTTTGGCAAATATTATTTGTGTTAAAATTTGGGTGAAATTTCACCATGTGTTTGGCCATAGTATTTGGGAAACATATTTCACTTTTTTAGGAAATATGATTTATAAAAGTTTTAAAAACTATCAAAACTAACCATAAGTTTATATTACAAGTCAATTGGATCTTCGTTGCAACAAATAACAAGCAGTGTCCATGACATTGGAGCAATATGGTAGTTCAGAGTGAGTGCAACAAGCATCATTCCATACATCGTCAAGTAGACAAAGATGTGACTTTGTTATCCTAAGCCGATTGTTTATCATTTTCATCAATAACCATATGATCACTTTCATATTCACTGAATATTTCATTACTTTAGTGTTTACGTAAAAAATTATGTAATACAACGCCAACAACTACTATAGAGGGTGTTTTTGTAAAAGATAAAAGTTTGGTGTAGCATTTAAATTTTTAAAAGACCCCAAATAATGAGATTTGGCCCAAATACTAGTTTTTTCTAGTATTTGGGAATTTGGGTTATTTGCCAAATAATGGCAAATTGTATGGACAAACATTATATGCCAAATTTTCCCCCAAATTTTACTTGGGAAATCTATAGCCAAACGGATCCTTAACATAGACGCTGCTTTCTTGATAAAAATAAAAATAGAAGGTGATCATTTCTGATTTAACTAAACTTCAGATATATATGCTAAAGATTTGAAACATTGAAAAAAAATAACCAAACCGAAAAAGAAACAAAAAGAGAAGAAAAAAAACGGAAGGAAAAAGAATGTATAACTCGTACAGGAAGCGTAGTTTCTGAAGCTTGCCCAATGAGGGAGGGATAGGACCATTTAAGTTGTTCAGGTAAAGATCCAAACTAACCAACTCTGTCAAGTTCCCCAATTCATTTGGAATTCTTCCGCTTATGTTATTACTATAAAGTTCCCTGAAATTAAAAAAAGAGATCATTAGCAAGTTATTCTGAGAATTTGCAGACCATGCCGCTTAAGATGAGACATGCCAACTAACATGTGCATAATTATGTTGCACATTTGAAGTGTAAATTACTTCCACAAGTTACACTCTTAGGTAAACATGAAAAAAAGAACAGATGTACTAAAGGGTCGTTTGGTAGGGGTATAATTAATAATAGAACTGAATAGGGTGTATTAGTAATAATGAGATTAATTATGCTAGACTATTTTTTGTCGACTATTTGGTTTGTTGTATTATATAAATTGGGTATATTAGAATACGAATAGTACTGGTATTGCTAATGTCATGATTTACTATGTATAAGAATAGTATTGAATAGGGTGTATTAGTTATACATAGTTTGAGAACACTACGAAACAAGGGATTAAATAATACCAAAGCTTTTACCAGTACTATTTTCTCTAACAACTCCTACCAAACGACCCCTAAAAGCAATAGGTAAGGTATAACTATAGTGTAGACTAGTAACTGAGGAAGTTCCCCACCCAAACAGAGAGTATTGTGATTTTAGCACACAACTTCAGAATTTGGCAAGCAAATAATCAGGTGGTAGTAAACAACACCTAGATCAAGTGGCAAGTTAGAGATCTCTGGATTTCAAGATTCAGGGTTCAATTTTCCTGGAAGGCGGTTTATTTTTTACCTCGTGTAGATAACTCTGTAATTGAATAATTGGTTCTATTTGACTAAATTAAACTTTCATTGTCAATCTGCGCGAAAATAGTTCAAAACACCATTAATCGCTTCTTAAAAAATAGAAGAAAAGAAGCTTGAGGGAATAAGGAGCCAAGTTAACATACTTCATGTTGAGAGGATTTTATGTTCAGAGGATTCTACCACCACAAAAACTACAACATCAATATAATGGAAGCAGGATAGGTTATTTGCACCAACTTCCACTGGAGGACTGGTTCGAAAGGGTAGCAATGAGAACATTACATAGGGCAGTAGAATGAGCAAATCAAATATCTGTTAACATCACTATATAAGGTATTAAAGAACAATCTTATCAATTAGTTCTGAGCAAATGTACCCTCAGAAAATGAATACATGGTTAATAAAGTAAAATGAAAATTATTCATATCACCAAAACCATAGCCTAATGTGGGAGCTGCAGATAGAGATAGATGGAGGATTGTCCCAGCCTGTATTTGGTGGACTGTTTGGAAAGAAAGTAATGCTAGATGTTTTGAGACCAAGAGCTGTGATCTTCAAAAGATCAAACTAAATTGTCTCAGGCTTTTTTGCTTCTGGTGCAAGCAGATGTATTTAGAGGACACAGAATCCATTATAGATATCCTAGGTTCCTGTTAGGATTCAGATTCAGTTTTCTTACTTTTTTGACAAGCTGTAAATATGGTTTACAGTGCAACCCATGCACTGGGTCAATGAATATACACAAATGTTACCTTCTCAAAAAAAAAAAAACATAGCATAATGTTGCATAACTCAAATAGGATAAAGTGACGGACTATCTACTATGAAATAACGTCCCTCCCTCCAAGTATAATATAGCTTCTTTCGCCAGTTCGGTTACAAAAAAAGAATTTGACCAGCATTGTCATATAAAATTTAACTTGAAAAAAAGTAAAATAGAATAGTAGTTGTTACTGTCATAGAGTGGAGTGGCCTTCAGAAAATATCAAGCAATACTATTTTGTAGTAATTTTAATTCTTGAATACAAAAAAGCTTTTTTATTTAGTAAACGATCAGGTAAATTGGGACTAGAAGGAGAATCACCAGCCAAACTGGTTTTTTCTTTCATTTTCCGATAACTAGTCAAATTTGCATCTTTGCGATCAAAAGAATATCCAAGTACATGAACAGAAATGCATTGGTTCCTCCTAGAAAAATTAAGGTTGGATATTTTAAATTAGGGTGTGGATGATTCATAAAATCAACTTGATGGGGCAGTACACTTCTAATAAGTCGAGAAGCTACATGAGCAAATTTTTATGCACACAAAATTGACCCAAAAAAAAGAAGGTAGTGTCGGCATTTATTCCCACTATAAAGTATAAAAAAATGCTACTCTCCACCTCACAATTCTTCAACCAAAAGAATAAAAATTAAGGAACGGAGACAGACCTTGGAGTCCAGAAGGTTGAGGTTAAGTAGGACCAAGACAAAATATTTGGAATGCAAGTTCAGTGACGTAACACGCCCAATGTTGACGTGGAAGTGAGGCTTGATTCACGAGTTATCCAAGGAAATGGGGAAATAGACGATGATGTCACATTTCGTATTGGTGCAGGGTGAATGAAATGAAGGCTCATATTCGGAGTATTGCATGATGAGAAAGTGCCACCAAAAGGTAAAAAGGCAAATTTTACAAAGTGGTGGTTAAACCAACTATGTTGTATGGGAAAGAGAGTTGGCCAGTCAAGCACTCTCACATTAAGGAGATAAAAGTTGCAGAGATGCGGATGCTACAGTGGATATGTGGGCATATTAGGAGAGATAGGAATAGATATCGGGAACAAGGTAGGAGTGGCCTCAGTGAATGACAAGATGGGGAAGCGAGGCTGAGGTGGTTTGAACATATGAAGAGGAGATGCATGAATGCCCCAGTACAGAGGTATGAGAGGTTGGCTATGGATGGTTCCGAGAGGGGTAGAGGTACCCCGAAGAAACATTGAGGAGAGGTGATTAGATAGGACATGACACAATTGCAGCTTACCGAGGAAATGACTTTAGATAGGAGGTTGTGGAGAACACAAATTAGGGCAGAAGGTTAGTAGGTAGTTGAGCTTTGTCTTGCTTATCATTCCTTACTAGTAGTAATAGTATTTCTCCTATAGCTGCTTCTCCTCAAATTTTTGTTACTAGCTACTATCTCTTACACTTTGATTATTGCACTATTTTGTTGTAGCTACTGTTCTTTTTTTCAGAATGCTTGTAAGAACTATATTTCAAGAAGATACTTGAACTTTGCGGGGCTCCTATTACCCCCCTCTAAAAATCTTTGAATTGGTATTATTACATTCTTCTATGACCAGTCCCGATTTTTAAAATGCAAGTGTTTTTACGCACCAATCATTACTTGACACGTGTTAATTTATTTTAAAGAAAGCACTTTTTTGTTTTTAAGTTTTTCTTTATACTTTTTCTTTCTTTTTTCTTTTTCTCTCTCTTACGCTTTTGACTTCTTTTTATCCTTTTTTACTTTAATTTTGACTTCACTTTAAATACATCACCTTAAAAACATAGCCCTTAATGCTTATAATAATTGTTTGGGGATATTAAAAACTTATTGATACAACAACATACGTAGTGTGATCCCACAAAGTGGGTTCTAAGGAGGATAAAGTGTACAAACCTTACCCCTACCTTAGAGGTAGAGAGACGGTTTCTGATAGACCCTCAACTCAAGAAAAAAACAGTCCAAAGTAGTATAGAGAAAGAAATAACGGAAATGAAGAAGTTATGGAAAAATACTACAGACAACGGAAGTCATAAACAGATAAAAAATAATCGAAGTACAAAATACAACAAATAATAACCAAACTCAAAGGACGAGGAATTACAAGAGTAATATTACGACTAATAGTACAGAAGAATAAGTGAGACAACGCTTAACTATCTTTAAGTAGACTTAGTACTTCCTCAGAATGGCAATGTACAAAGATTCACTTTTTCTAATAGAGATATTGTTCAGTCCCACTAGTGTGTGCCTCGATTAATCTACCGAATACCTGCTATTTTCCACTAGGCCACCAACTCTTAGGCAGATTGAAAGAATTCACCTACGCTTGCCTCTGCAAGGATTCAAACCTTGTGTCCAAGGTTGTTACTCAAACACTTGGACTGCTAGGCCACCCTTTGGGGTTGTTCTGAGATTAAGTTGTTTAGGACAATAATAAATTTGTAATACAAAACCATCCTGGGGACTCAAAACACTAGATACTTCCTTCTGTAGAAACAAATATATACATGCTCATTTACATTTATGTTATGAATATTGATTAACACAATTATAAAGAAAATTAACTGATTTCAAGAAACATGGTCTGGAGCAAATCGAACAATCAAAGAACAGCCTTTAACATCCTTGAGACATAATGATTCAATTAACTTACAAGTACTGCAAGTTCTGGAGTTGGCCAAGCTGTGGTACCAGTTGACCTGATAGATTTGCATTTCCTAGATCACTGTGTTAAAAAAGCAACCAAAATTGACAAATGAAACCACAATATGAAAGGAAGAAAAAAATAATTGTGTAGCTTACACTCTAGTCACACTATTTTCATTGTTGCATGTTACATGGAACCAAGTACAAGGATTAACAAGGGTTGCATCCCAACTCTGTAGAACACTATTAGGATCAGCCAAATTTGTCTTCAGAGCATTCAAGGCATCACCTGTCTTACATAAAAGATGATATATCAGTGATCAGCTCAACACACATTAAAACCAACAATTTCGAAATATTAGCTACAACATAATACATCATTTGCCAATCCAATTTTTTTTTTCTTTCTTTTTTTTGGGGGATGGGGGCAGCCATTTTCAGGGTTTACTCAATTTTGTGCTAAAATTGTCTCCTGCTAGAGCAAGACGAATCCATAAATGTGTTTAATTTCTGCACAGTGGCCGCACAAAAAATTTTCACCATCAAGTACTAAAAATTTAACTACAGGAACAATTTAGGCTTAATATATCAATAGCCCTTAAACTTATTAGTAAATTTCATTTAAACGGTCGAACTACGACTTATTCCAATTGATGAACACATGTACAGTATTCCAATTGGACAGTTCCAATTCAAATTATGGAAAGTCATTTGCACGTATTCTCAAGTATCCGTTACCTAGAGAATAAGTTAACCACTAAAAATACGTCACCTCCTTTAGTTATACACATCAAGTAAAGCCTCAAGCATGTTCCAGTTTAGTCTGATGTGTATAAATAAAGGAGATGACATAATCTATGTGGTTAGCTTATCTACGTAATGAGCACTTGAGAATACACATAAAATTTGAACTGAAAGTGTTTAATAGGAACCCTTTATCATATGTTCAAGTACTCAATTGGAATAAGCGGTAGTTTGACTGTCTAACTGAAATTTAATGACAAGTTGAAGGGGTTGTTGATGTATAAAGCCAACAATTTATAATAAGCCTCAATGAGTAACCTGCAAAAGCTGTTAGCAACCTGTTAAGTAAGGTTTATAATCTGAGACTTGATCAATAAACTGCAGTTCAAGATTTTATGTAATTGGGATCCCATAACCACCCAATTAAAGATTCAAAACTCCACATATATTTTAGCAGTGATGAAAAGGAAAACCCAAAAAGAAACAAACCTTCAGCGTTACCGGCGACCATTGACAAATTCAAAAGCAGCCCAATTAAGCAGAGAAATACCCAGATCGCCAACACCGACTGATCCATGATTCCCAGTCATCCACACCTTTCTACAACTAAAAACCAAGATTCTTCATTGAAACCACCCCGCTAAGAAAAAGAATCCTCCACCCAATGGCACTCAGCTTCAAAAGTCAAACCCAAAAAAAGAAGAAGACTGAAAGCCCTAATCCCCAAAAAGTGAAGTCAATGCAGTAATGAGACTAAAAATGAAAGCAAAAGGGTCAGGGAAAGAAGGTATTTTTGTGGCTAGTTACAATTCTCTTTGAAAATTGAGAATGACAAATGGAAGAAGAGATAGAGAGAGGAAAGAAAGTTGGCACAAATTTGATAAAATATGAATTATGAAATTCAACGGAGGAATGGTGTAGGTGAAGCAGTCGTTGAAGCAGAAGAGAGTTAGTCAAAGCTTCATCTGCCTTTCACTCTTGGACTATTCTTTATTGGAAACATACAAAATTGCAGGTTGGATTATACAATTTTTTATATCATCATTTGGGAAATTACAAAAAATGAATTTCAAGTTTTCACACACATCACCCTTTTAACACAGTCACGTAGTAAGTAAACACACAAAGAAGTCAATCAGATTACACACAAAAAGTAATACATCAAGAAGTTAATGGAATTACATGCATTATATGGAATTTAATGAACACAGACTTCAACTGTTTTAATTTATTTGTCTGTTTTTTATTTGGCACAAACTTTAATAAAATAAAAAGTTTTTTAAATCTTATGATTTTAAACTAAAAATATGTAGAATATATCAAAATGTTCTTTAATCTTGTATTTTTATATATTCATGAAAAAAAAATAGAATTAAAGAGTTGTCAAAAAAAAAGAAGAGACATTCTCTTGGACACCAAAAAAAGAGAGGATAGAGTGTTGGTAGGATAGCCATATGTGTGTAAGCTATGTCTTAATTGCAACTCCCCTCTCTTATGCGTTATAATAGATTTTCTTTTTCTAAAAGTAAGTTGTTTATGGGAAGATACTCTCATGTTGTGGAAGATCGTGAGCTAATTAGCACACAATACACATAAAGTAGATAGCAGTGTTTTTAAAAATGTTTTTGGGGCGAGTCCTAGGGTGAGTCTCGGGGCGGAGCGTATTAAAAACGCTTTAGGGTGTAAATTAAAGACGTAGATCCATAAGACGTAAGTTCTAAAATTTGAGGCGTAAACCTCGAGCATATAACGTAAGTCTTGGGCGTAAAAACGTAGGTCTGAGCGTTTTTAATTTATTTTTTAAAACTTTTTTTGCTTTAAATCATAATTTTTATTATTGGTGTAATGATATTTCTCAAATAGTAATTATAATATTATTTTTTCATTATTGATTATTAATACTTATCTCAAATAAAAATCATAATATAATTTCTATATATTATAGGTTATTTATAAAAAATTATTTGTAAAATCATTGAAAGTTTTACTTTTGCTTATTTTATTAGTAATAAAACTATAAAATTGAATATACATGAGACTACACCTCGTAGATCCATGAGACTTACGCCCCGTATCTTGGAACTTACGCCTCGCTCCGTACGGTATAAAACGCCTAGTCTTACGCCCCTGCCTTTTAAAACACTGGTAAATAGAGAAAGGAATTAACACATGAATTCAATAAAATTTGGTCAAGTCTAGTCCTCAAAACAAAAGTAGATAGAGTTTTTCATTGTGGATGAGAAGAATTAAATAGTATAAATAATCTCTCATTATAATTTTTAATATAGATTTCAAGTAATTTCTAATCCTACGAGCAATTATTTCTCAAATCTACAAGGACAATAATTTTCCAAGGAAAATAGGTCTCCTAAACCTATTTGGAAAGCTAACATAATTAAGATTCAAAAAACTCAAGGGTAATTTTTTAATCAGTTTGAAACAACATTCACTACCTTATCATCAGCCCTCACATGGGCTCTATTGTGATGACCCAGAAGGTTAATTTTTGAAATTTTTATAAAATTATTAATTTACCCCTCTTGTTATCGACCCCGAGTCATTTATGATTGATTCAAATCTTGAGTTAAAAGTTGTGAGTTATGAAAGTTTTTGAATTCAAAAGGCTAAAGTTGTTAAAAAGTGGCTTATGGTATTCATTTGGATTTTCGAGTCTCGGAATGGAAATCTGTGGATTTCATCAGTCATGTAATGTGGAAATTGGTCTAAGAGAATTGTCAGTTTTAGATTCAGAGTCTTTTCATGGATTTGAGGTCCTAAGTTGGAAATTTGTGAAATTTTAGCCTATGGGTTAACTTTGAAAAACATTTAGGAATTCAGATGCTCGGATTGGACTTCCGACAGTTCTGTTGGATTCAGGAGAAGATTTTAGTTCTAGGGGAGGTCTTGGTTGAATTTTTAGAGGTCTCAAGCTTGATTTAGCCTTTTTAGGAGTTATGTTGATTCTTTACGACTTTTACGAATTTTAGATCAAGGAGACCTCAGATTCATGTTTCGATGACTTCACTAAGTTTGGAACGTTGAGTTTAGTTGAGTAATATATTTTGATTGTGTGAACGGGATTTCGAATGAATCTTGATGGTCATTTCGAGAACATATTATGCCTTGTGTGATTGTTGCTTCGTTGTTTCTAGTGCAGTATTAATTGTTCATTGTGATCGTGTGGATGACCTTCCAGATTGTGAAGCTTTGCAGTTATGGTCACCCCAATCGCGTGGAGGTTTACCGTGATCAGGATAGTCAAACTTAATGAGTTGACCCGTTCAACTCATTGCAATCGTGAAACTTTGGTCAACCCAAGATAACTGGAAGTTCCAACTAATAAGAAGCCTAATGAACCTAAAAAAAGGATCAAGGCCCAGCAGAAATTACTTATTTTTCGAGACCCCGTTATAAGTTCTATCTATATATCGTCTGATCGCCAAGTCATACTTTACTCGATTGCATTTTATTGGAATTGAGATAATACCCCAGAGAAATTTGACTTTACTTTTTTGTTTTTGAAGTAACTTTCATCAACTAGCACTAGTTTGAGGTGAACTAGCACTAGTTTGATGTCAACCTTTAGGAGTAGATCACGATGAGCATTTTATACCTGGCAGAATATTTTTCAAAATCAGGGTTTTTGTCCCCCATTTCACCATATTTGAGTTTTCGGAGCTTTGGTGTGACGATTTGAACAAGGTTTTTTAGAAGAAACATTTGGGTTGCGATTCTTAATCTTAAATCTTCATTTACCGATTATTACTAATGAATTTAAGTGTTCAAATTAAGGTTTTTGGAATGATAATTTGGGGTTTCTTCAAGAACCCGAGAACTTGATAAAATGGTGATTTTGAGCTAAATTCTAATCTTTTTTCGAAATGATTTTCACCAATGAGTTCTAAATGACTTGGTTAATTTACTCAAGTAACGATTTTTGAATTCAAATATCATTTTGGCAATTGGGGTTTTTGAGTTGATTTGACTCATTTTTTGACGTGTGTGATATGGGTGTTGTTATTTTCAGAATCTTATTGTGATTACTTGTTGGATTAGATTGTGTGGTTTTGGACATTGTTTAGAAAGAAAAAACTCAAGTCTTAGATTGACTTTTGATTGAATTAAGGCAAGTAACGGGAATGAGGTGATGTGTTTAGTTACTCCACTTGATTGATCTTTAAAAAAGGAATAAATGAAAAAGGCAACGTCTTGATAGTTTGTATTTTTTGAATTGCCTTGATGTTGATCCTAATTCGTTGATTGGCGAAATACTTTGATGTTATTATTGTGGACTTGAATTGCTTGAGTTTATTGTCTCTTTCCTATGATGTGAAATTGCCTTTTGGCATTGATTTTGTGCACAGTGATGAAACATGTGGTAATTATACCAATGGAAAATGGTTCCGGCTAGTGATATTGTGCCGATGAGAAATGGTTCCGACAAGTGATATTATATAAAGTCGATTGGAAATGATTTTGGCTAGTGATATTGTGTCGATGGAAAATGGTTCCGAAAAGTGACATTATATTAAGCCGATGGAAAATGGTTCCGACTAGTGATACAAAGCCGATGGAAAATGGTTTTGACTAGTGATATTGTGCCAATGGAAACTGGTTTTGATGAGTGATATTGTGCCGATGGGAATTGATTTTAGCAAGTGTTTGGCTATTGTGATTGATCTACTTTATACTTGTGATCGATCTTCTTTATACTTGTGATTGATCTACTTGATACTTGTGATTGATCTACTTGATACTTGTGATTGATCTACTTGATACTTGTAATTGATCTACTTGATACTTGTGATTGACATTCTTGATACTTGTTGATTATTGGATTGATACGGTTGGACTATGATTGTTAAGCCTTGTGAGTTGTACATTGTAAACTGTTAGGTTGGGTGATTTCTATGCAGGTTGTAGTTAAGGTGGTTCAGTTGGGATGAAAAAAGTACTAGTGCTCCAGTTTAGTTTTGCCTTGTTTAGTGGGTTGTTTGATGAGTACCTTGTACTTTATACTCACTCGTTGCTTCTACATTTGTGTAGGTTCCGAGCCTAGACCCATGTGATGATCATTCTTCTTCATCTTTCTCCAAGGCTTTCAAAGGATTGTGAGAGGTAGATGTTTGTCATCCTGACGGACCCTTTTGTTCCTTATTTTATGCTTTGTTCTATTCGAGAAACAAAGACATTGAGACTTATATAAATCTTTCAATTATGTTTTCATACATTAGAAGCTTGTACATGTGACAACTAAATTATGGGGTGTTTATGAAATTGGCTAAATTTTTCCATACTTATGCTATTGTTGATATATTCTCAGCATTTCTTTTGTATTGTTGGGTTTTAGGCTGACTTGTCTTGGCGGGTTTAGACTAGTGTCATCACATTCATTTTTGGGTCGTAACAAATGGTATCAGAGTCCTAGGTTCATAGGTCTCACATGTGTACAAACCAAGTCTAAATAGAGTCTCGAGGATTGGTATGAAGACATTTGTACTTTTCTTCAAGAGGCTATGAAGACTATTAGAAAAAAAAATATGTTTATTCATTCTTTCTTATTGTGTGTGGTTACCTTCCCTAGTATTGAGTTACCGCGTGTTATTTTGGCAGATGTCGAGGACTAGAGCTTTTATTTCCAGTGGTAGGGGGAGGTAGTTGCTAAGAACTTAGCCAGGGTAAGGGTAGGACCTGAGCTAGAAGCCATGCTCGTAAAGTTGCACCGATTAGAGGTCGTGCCCGTGGAGCATCACCCGCTAGAGGCCGAGCTAGAGAGCTCTCCCTTAAGCCACAAGTTGAATTTATTGAGGACCAGGTTCCTTTTTGAGTTTGCAGCTCCTTTGTTTCAGGACACTTTGCTGAGGATGTTGGGTGTACTAGAGAGATTTTCTCTAGGTGGTGTGACAGGCACACCGCTGAGTTCTCAGACGAGAGTGGAGGCGTAGAACCTAGGTCAGCATTAATGTCCAGTTATTCATGATAGGTGGGTCAGCCACCAGTGGTGCAGACTGTTGGTATACAGATTGTTTCTGGGATTATTTTGACAACATATGATCAATATAGATATGAGAGGTTTCAGAAGATGAGACCACCCTAATGTACCGTGAATTTACGGTATTTTTAATGCATTAAACTTAGAGTTTTACATAAGTCTTAGGCATTTTGTTATTAGATGCGATGATACTTTGGTGTAATGTTGAACAAAATAGGTTTTGGATCAGTTAGTGTTCAAAGTGTTGAAATAACAGGAACTTGGTGACAGATGAACCCACCTACGAGCCGTCGTTCCATCAGCTAGAAGTAGGTGGAAGGCGTGGGTGAAATGCTAAGGAAAATTGATGAAGTGTTGAATGACGAAGGCGACTGATGAGCCATAAGTCCTACTACAAGCCGTCGATAATGAGTCGTAGATAACTTAAGAGAAGATGAGTTCCATTCCATGAGCAACGATTGAACAGGATGGGTCGTTGATATACTTACGGACCGTAAGTCAGGCCCGTCTATGGCACCCACTGGAATAAAGACTAACTCCTGATTGACGGTAGCACCTACGAGCCGTCGTTCCTTCAACGAGCCGTAGGTGGCCAACCGTAGGTTCACTGCCTAAACAAATTTCCTTAGTTTTTCTTTTGCTACTCAGTTTAGGATTAGTTTTCTATAAATATTACTTGAAATTTTCATTTTTGGGCGTTAGACCTTTTTTGATACTTTTGGCTTTGAGGATTATTTTGCAAACATTTTTTTGTATTTAATTCTTAAAGTTCAATTTATGAAATTTGTGTTTGTTCTTTCTTTCAAGATTCCGGATTTCATCTATTCTCATTGTAAGTTCATGATTTATGCTACTAACCCCAATATGAATTGTGAATCCTCAAGCATGAATAACTAAATCCACAACTAGAAATGTGGGAACCATGAGTAATTAACAACGTAAAACTAATAATTAAGTAATTCTGAAGTAGCGTTTATGCATGTATTATTAATCTCTTTGTTTTGAATTCTTTTTATCGGTGCGCAACGTTAGAACTCAACTCATTCCTACTTGCCCGACTAAGGAAGTAATGAATGAGAAAGAGGTCAAACAATAGAAATTTAGCATGATAATCCGCTATCTAATAGCCTAACCCAAATACCCAAGGTTTAATCTGGGTCAAGGGTAAGGGTTAGTAAAGCACACACTCGTAGACCGACCAAGTTGTGTGGTGAAATTCCCCTACTTGGACGACCAATCACTTAGGAGATACCTAACTTACCGACTTTGTATGTTAAACACTAGGAAATAGTTATTAGTATTAGGATAACTGCGTTAAGAACTTGTGGGGAACACATATGCCCTAGTTTCCTCTATATTGATTTTAAAAACTATGAATTTTGCTTACTTGTTACTACAAATCAATTAACC
Organism: Solanum verrucosum; assembly: GCF_900185275.1. Lineage (NCBI taxonomy): Eukaryota > Viridiplantae > Streptophyta > Magnoliopsida > Solanales > Solanaceae > Solanum > Solanum verrucosum. The sequence goes on along the minus strand of NW_026020343.1, from coordinate 2,156,293 downwards.
AACCCCTTTTTTTTTATATAAGTAATCGAACTAAACGTACAATTAATCATAAATTAACCTAAGTCTAGACCATATTCCTCGTGGGAATGATCCTAACCTCAGTTAGGTTCTTTATTTGACAATGACCACTTATACTTCTTTAGGGAGGTGTAATTTGGGTGTATCAAATTTTGGCGCCGCTGCAGTGGAATAGGATTTTAGATTAAACTAATTTCGTTATTGAACTTTAGTCAGTTATTTCTTGATTTAACTTTTGTTTTTGTTTTTGTTTTCTTCAAGTCTTATTTGTAGTGTATGCCGAGTACATAAAGTCAAAGCAATCCCCTAACCCCCTACGATCCCAAACTAAGAAAGACTCTATGAAGAATGACTGGAAGGGGTCAAAACCAAGGAATCAATGAAGATCCTATCTTGATGGGTGTCGTCATCGGAAGCGGAGGGTGGAACTCTGGGATCAGGGGCGGTTGATTATCTTGACCTGGGGTTGGAGCCGACGAGGAAAGCTTTCTTTTATTGATCCAGCCTCTACCTCATAGAAAATCCTCTGTAGGAAGCTAGCACCCACTCTCGCCCCAATATACGTGTAGGGGGAAGCACTAATGAAAGTGAACCTTTATTGTTTCGTATCCTTTTCTCTTCGAACCGATTAGAAGTAAGGCAGTAGCTCCTCCTACATACGAGTAGGGAGATCCTGAACTAAGGTATGATTCCATTTTACTTTGACGAGGGTCATGGGGACAATTAGATTCCCATCTCAAGGAGTAGTGGGAGTGCAAAATTGACCAACACCCGATATGCGTCTTAACTATATGGTGGATCATAATATTACATGATCAATAGGTGCCATCGTAGTACCTCCAATGTATGGCAGACATACATTTGTGTTACAAGCAGCCTGATGCAAATGCTCACAGCTAGATGGTTTTTTCTCGGGCTACCATCCCAGGATCCATATGCTCATCTAAGCAATCAAAAATGTTTGTATGAGTAGTTTGGGGCCACCAGATTTAGACATGGATGTAATTGGTTTAAGAGTGTTTCCATTATCACTAATAGGAGACACTACAATATGGTTGTCAAAGCAACTATATAACTCAATCACCATATGGGATGAGCTACATAGAGTGTTCTTAGCCAAATATTTCCCGATTTCAAAGAAGATGAAGCTGAAAATAGAATTCATAATTTTGTGGCTACACCTGGAGAATCCGTTGGTGATGCATGAGAGAGATTCTCCGGTTACATAAGCAGTGCTCCGAACCACCGAATTAGTGACGAGTCATTAAATGAGTACTTTTATCGTAGGATAAATGACAATGGGAAGGTTGTGCTAGATACTATTTCTGGAGGATCTGACGGAGTAAAACATATTTCAAGAGATTGCTCAAAAGCTGGAAAGGATCTCCAAGAATAATAAGGTGTGGAGCACTTGAACATCTGCTACTAAAATGAGTACTTTTTCAATACAAGCAACATAGAACTAGTCCAATGATGATATTCGTGAGGAGATGGTGCAGTTGAGAACATAGGTTTGCTTAGTGTTGAAACATGTTGCGAAAGTAAATGCAGTAAACTATCAAGCTATAGCACCACCGATAGAGGAGTATATTTATGAGGAGAATGCAAATCTTGTGAATGATCAAACATGGGATTTTTAGACCAACGCCCAAGTATCCAATCAAGATCATTGGAGCCAAGGTCAAGGAAATCAAGCTCGGAACTTGAGTAACTACAATCGTGAAGGGAACTATGTCTGTGATGGGAACTATAATCTCGATAACAACAACATGAATGGTTATGGCAACAAAAATGACAAGAGTGGACTGCATATTACACCAAGAAACCAAAATGAAGGATCGAGTATGAGTCGCATTAAGGATATGATGAACAAGATGATTAAAAGGTTTGACTCAATCATGTAGGAGAATGAATGTTTTAGGTTGTTTTTGACTAATTAATTAGTCTTAGACGAAGTGAAATGACATAGTTTAGGCTTAGAATAGGGTTAAAACGACGTAGTTTAAGTACCAAATGCATAGGAAAAAATACCAATACGACTCTGACTTAAAACAGACGAGGTGACTGAGAAGAGGGGCTTCATGGACCATTTAAAGCATCATGACATGTTAGTGGGTCGTGATGTTACCCTGCCTGACAGGGCTTCACTAAAACAGGCATAACTTTTTACTCTATGCTCGGAATTAGGAAAACTTGGTGGTGTTGGAAAGAGGACTCAAAGACCTTTGATTTGATAGTTCATAAGACACCTAATTCATTTTGTGCTGAAAGATCTTATCACTTGAAGTTGACCCAAAACTCAAAACCTGATGAGACCCTTTCATAGACGACTTCACGGTCCGTGTGAAGCTTCACGAACCGTCTAAGTGTCCGTGGTCCTTCACAGGAGTCTTGGGGATTTCATTCCCCTTTCACGGATGACTTCATGGTCCGTGTAAAGCTTCACGGACCATCTAGGTGTATGTGATCCTTCACATTCATTGGGTGTAACTTCCATAGATAGGGTGATGGGTCGTGGACCTCTTCACATCCCGTGAACCCCTTTCTGGATTGCCCCTTTCTCTTTTTGATTCCAACTTCAACTTTCCGAGGTGTTAAAATATCTCCCCATAGGGATCATTTGTCCTCAAATGAAGACTATACAAGTTGAGTTTGGAGGTAAGGAGCTGCAATCCTTACTAACTGATTACTAGAAACTGATATGTAACTGAAATAAGTTTCATGAACATGCAATTATGCTGAAATGCAAGAATGAATGTTTTAGGTCATTTTTGACTAATTAATTAGTCTTAGACGAAGTGAAATGACATAGTTTAGGCTTAGAATAGGGTTAAAACGACGTAGTTTAAGTACCAAACTCACAGGAGAAAAAACCAATACGACCCCGACTCAAAATTGACGAGGTGACTAAAAAGGGGAGGCTTCACGGCCGTTTAAAGCATCACAGCCCGTCTAGTGGGTCATGATGTTGCCCTGCTTGACATGGTTTCATTAAAACGGGCATAATCGTTTACTCCAAACTCGAAATTAGATGAACTTGGTGGCATTAGAAAGAGAACTCAAAGACCTTTGATTTGATAGGTCATGGACCACCTAATTCATTTTGTGCTGAAATATATGATATCTTGAAGTTGACCCAAAAATTAATGAGCCCCATTCACGGACGACTTTGTTGACACCTAATTTTGTCCTCCCACAATTTAAATTAATCATCGAGCTTCTTAAATTCCAAACGTTTTAAAATAATTAATTTTTATAAAATTTAAAACAATTTGAGAGTTAGTTTGAACAAAATTTGTCATTTATAATAATTTTAAGATAATATATGTTGTATATATTTACTACATTTTATGAATAGTAGAAAATCATCTCAAAAATGATTTCTTTTTCTTTGATATTTTATTGAACTAGCTTATTTTAAAAGTGATGGATATAACTTCGAATTAATTAGTTTTACTAAATCTAAAATATTTTCAAGTTATTTCTTTTACGTAATTTTTATCAATTTTGTAAAAAAAAAATAAAAAATTCTTTTTAAAAAAAACAAATATGTCTTTATAATTATGTCTATAATTAGTATACTTTATAAATATTCGAAAGCCATCACAAAAGATTTCACGTTTTACATAAGTATTTTATTAAAATATGGTTCAAATTTTCAGTCATTTAAAGTTTTATTAAGTTTATTATTTTACTTCGTTGAGATTAAGAAGCTCGTTTTTTAATTATATTAATTCGTCTTATTTCAATTTTGGCCAATTTCAACCAACTGCCTCAATTTGATCGAAATTGCAATTTTACGTGGTTATTTTCTTAATTCAAATCAACCACATTCTTGGTTATCTTTTGGACCCAATTCTTTCAACCCAAATTCCTTTACTTCCAATTCTCAATTCTTAGCAGCAGCCCAATTCAATTTCCCAAGCCCAACTTTAATAAAAACCCATCAGGAAGCAACATCAATACATACAAACAGTACTGATCCCTGTACGTTTCTTCTCCTTCTTTGAATCGACCCTACCCTGTTCTTCCTCTTCCAGACGCAACAAATCTTAGCAAATCCGAAAAATCCCAACTACTCTGCGAACCCATAACCCCTCACGTTCCCTTTTCCCCATTTTCAAGGATTTCCCATTCCTTCCACTGTTGCTTCGAAAAGAGAACTTGAATTTCGAATTCAAATTCTTCCTTTCCACTTGTTTTCCCACCTTTCTCAATTCGAATCTCCCCTATATATACCCCTATCCTTCCACTGTGATGGGGGGAGATCTGACATTCTAAAAAAAATAATAATATATGTTTATTTTTATCAAGAGGACGAAAAATCGAGAGCTATTTTTGTATCAATTTTCTTCTTGCTCGAGTTAAGGTCACAGTGGTGTAAAAGCTTCATGGTCTAGCTCGCTGTCCCGGTTCGCTGCTCCGAAAGAGGTAACTTCATCTCTTCTCCTATATCATGTTGGTTTACTTGCCATTTGATGAATTAGCTATATATTCGTCCTATTTGAGTTCGGGCTGATCTTATGATATGTGAAAATAGGATGGAAGTAGCAAGGAACATGTTTTCGTTTTGAATTTCCAGTCACTAGTCCATTTTTTCTTATATGTAGAATTGATGACTTCACTATATCACTGCATTATAATCATTCATTGTCATTCATGTCTTATGTATATTATTTCAAATTCATGAAGGTGTTCTATTCATCTTATGTGCCTAGATGTATTCGGAAAGAGTCCTAACTTACATTTTGTCTAAATCTTTTCGACATGTTGCTTCCTTTAGTACCGTATTTCCATTCGAATCTGGAAGTGACCGCCATAGATCTTTGCATTATATTTCTCGGTTCACTTTATCCTTTTCTCTTCAAAATTAGCTTAATGGTAAAAATAAAATAAAATATATATGTATATTGCTTTTGATTCATGTATATGGCATCTTGAGTTTCATATAAAAATCAGCCTTTTAATTTGGTTTGTAATTGATTCTAGTTTAAGTTATTAGAGGCAGTAGCATTTCCGCTTGAAAATTCCCCTAGAATCTATATCTTGTTGTAGGAATTTTTTTTCATGACTAATTGTAGGATATTTTGATATCCAATAGTTATAATTTCCCTCCCAAAATTGCTAGTTCTTGTTTTTTAGCCCATTTTTATATTGTGAAAGTTTCCAGAATGCTTGGTTGATTTTCACTTCTATCTGTGTATATATATGCTTACTCACTTAATGGTAGTGTTAGCATTCAAGGGATTTGGATATGCATTTAGTATATATTTTGTTGTGGGCATTTTATAATGTTTACGCATTTAGTAGCAACTAAAGTTGCCCTAACTTTCTTTGCCTTAAACTGTTGGTGTCATTTGTTAGCATGCATTTGTTTATCAAATGGGCTGGATAGTATATGTATTGTTGTGGATATTAAGCGCTAACAGTAGTTTAAGTAACCATTTGTTTTATCATTAGCATAGCTTGCGTCTTTAGAATTTGTGCTCCTTACCTAGATCTGCACTGTTTAATTCAATCGAGCCATTTGCCATAAGAGTAGTTGTGATTTGTCTTAGGTATAATTGTTGCTCTATTATTATCGGATGCTAACTCTTATTATCATTTTTGTTGCATGTGAATCCCTTCCGAGTCCATGGTGGACTTCTCTTCCTAGCATCCTCGAGTTGAGCCATAAAGGCTCAATTTTTATTTTTATTTTTCTTCGTCATTCGAGTCAGCCAGGCACATAAAACAGAAGCACAGGGCTGGAAAACAGAAAACACAGATATTTAGAGCCGAAAAATGGGTCGTATACATATTGTATACACAAGTATACACTGATATACAGGCCCAAAACGCAAAAATACAGGGCGGAGGTGAAATATAGGTGTTCAGAAGCAGGAGATACACGAAAAGAGCTGATATACATTCCGATACACACTAATATACAGCCTGTGTATACAAAAACGGAATTGGTTTAAAGGCCAAAATTTTCAGCAAAATTTGGCCCAAAAAGGGGGCCCAAGTTCATTTCTCCTTTACCTTTAATTTATTTAATTGATTTTAATTATTGTTTTTTTTTTTTTATCATTAACTCTAATTTTAGAATTGTTAATTAACTTAATTAAATTCCCCAAAAGACAAGTTATTTTCTTTGTGTTGGTTAACTCTTAATATTTATTTTACTTTATTATTCAAATATGTTGATCAAATTATACTTTCTAATTAAGTGAAACCTTTTATTCTTAAGATATATGTTTTAACGCCTCTTCACTTATTCATATTATACTCATTTTAAAATTATTATTTTTAGTTAAAATATTTTTCTTAAATAAGCTTTTAAATGTTAGTCAAAACTTTTCCCAATTAATAAAAAATATATACATATAAAACATTACTTTGTCATTTACTCAAAAAGAGTTAGTCAATTAATTTAAAATGATGTTCATGCTTTAATTTATTAAATTGGTTTAAATTGTTATTTCAAAATGAATCAAATAAATTCTAATTAGTCTAGTTTTTATTAATAATCTAATCACTCGTATTTCGAGTCAATTGTTCCATTTTGAGCCCTTTTCTCTAAAAAATCAAATAAAATGTGTCATTTATTTAATTATTTTCTCAAAGTTAATCAACTATTGCAAGTTATTATTTTTTATGTTAAATCATTATTTTTCTAAAAATAGTCAAAATATATTTTAGTCAAGTCGCAGGTCAATCGCATGTTAGCGGGCACTTCGAATGCTTAAACCCTTCTCGAAGTGTAAATTGAACCCCGAACCCCCTTTGGTATTTTCAAATGATTTTTTCTGTTTAAATCTTTGAAAATTATAAGTTTTCTTAATTTCTTAAAAAAATTAAGTGGCGACTCTTTTCTAGGTATTTTTCTCAAATTGCTTTATACTTAGAACAGTTCAAAAAAGTGATTTTTCTAAAGGTTAGTAAAATTACGGCATAACAGAAATGGCGATTTCCGCTGGGGATTTAATTAGGTTATAACCATAATGACTTGACTCTCTTTGACTATTTGCTAATATTTGTTGAATTGTTTTACCTCAAATGTGCCTTATTTGCTTAAATTATGATATCAATTGTCATTGCATGCATATCATTTATTCCGTCAAATGACATTTTTTTTCTTTCTTTTCACTTAAAGGACGATTATGCGGGCCGCAGTCGTTCGTTAACCAAATTGTTCTCGGGACACCCTGACGAATGTAGTTGGCTACTGGATAGTCAACGGTCGTTAACTGTCCCAGCCCAAGTAGTCCGCTTGGGTCACCAGTCCACTTCAAATAAACCTCACTCTTAGTCAAGACTAGTGTAGAGCCAAACCAAATCCCAAATTTAGCGCATTTGAACTAAGTCGACCCAACACCCAAGGCGTGTTTGGGCCCATTAGAAGTCCACCTTGTGTCTATTTGGCCCATTGGTCAATAAAAGACAATCATGCTTATGTGTTTGAATTTGAAGGATGTATACGCCATTTAGCAAACCATTGTCTCTTGGGGTTGAGTTTTAATCGTTTGTTCGAGTCGAAGAAGGATCAAATTATCATAACATCCAAGAGTGTGGACATTCGAAGATGACAAGAAATCAAGGACATATGATCTTTCCTTGGAAGCATAGATTAGGATTGTACCCCTGCGCGGGACTGATATTTTGTATCCCATTTCCCCTATTATGTATCCCCATTTAGTTTATTCGTAAAACTTGTATAAATTTGGGTTTTGGGGCAATAAAATGTTTCAAATGACGTCATATATCCTTCAATTCGATAGGCCTACCTTTGGCGTAAAAAGGTCACAAGTTTAGGGCGCGATATAAACTGTTTCTGTGTTGCTTATAATTGTTTTGTGTTGTGATGTGTTACTTTGTCTAAAGCAGAATTAATCCACTTTTGTTTCTTAGAGCACTCTAAGCATATATTAAATTCACAACAACAAAGTCCGTCCAAATTACTTCTGAAGTGTTGTCCAAGTTTCTCAGAAATATATAAACCATCTCCTCTAAAAATCTCCTCAATTTTATTCGTCCATCACAGGAAGGTCGACTTGCTAGAATGTCTTGAAAAAGTGTCAACGCACCAATCCCACCCGTTGCTTTGGTTAGTGATGAAGAAACTGAAGAGTCAATGTTCAGAAAATTTGTCGAGACTAGAGAGAAGATAGTTGTAGCCAAAAAGAGACTTGCAATATTGGACCAAACTGAATGGGTGCTACGAGAGAGAATGATTAAGGTTGACATGGAAACAACCTCGATGAAAAGAAAGATTGCAAAAATTGATCAAGAGATAATTAATATCACTCAAGCGTCTGCAAGGATACCTGAAATTGAACGGGACATTAAGGAACTAAATTTTGGGAATGCTCCCTCCATGAAGGGAAAAAGCAAAACAAAAGTAGGTTCAGATGACGAGAGCACCGGATCGTCACCCTACAGTTGAAGAAGAAGGAGAGAAGCCTTTGGGTAGATTTAGGTTCATGTAGCACTTTTCTTATGTTTGTCATGTTGTTTTAAATTTTTATTGTAATCAAGAACTACGCGAGACTTGAGCCCATAAGGGGTACGTAGGAAGCTCTTTTCGAGCCTAGTCTCTCTATCAATTTTGGGAAGGGTACATTTAGATTATCTTATGTAATTCGAACTACGTCGGGCATGATTTCCTTGGTGGATACGTAGGCAGCCTACTTAAGGCTCGGTCCTTATCTTTTTGATTTCTATTCTCCCTTATTAGTGAATGATTCTGAAGACTTTCACCTACAAAAGCATATGAGTGGGAGAAAATAGCAAGGTTCTATGCAAGTCGACCTTTCCAATTCAATTACAAGAAAAATTTCTTTCCATTTGAGTCCTCCCGTTCACCCAAAATATTTTCGTGGATTAATCTGCTTGAAGCAAAATGACACTTGTGTGGTTATTATTATGTCACTTTATTTGCATATCTCGTTAAAAACAAAAACTAACACATATGTCTTTTGAGTTGTTCTTCTCTACAGGTAAAAACTGATCTGTGTTGAAATCAAACTGGCTGACCATCCCTACTTTACAAGATCTAAAGCAATCATACCATCCTTCCCTGATCATTCTCTGGAGAAAGGCAAGAGCAAAATGACTGGTACTTCTGAAGAAACAGGAATAGTGGATGTGACTATCAGAAATGCTGAACTCGCTGATCAGAGTGAGTTGATCTATCAGTTAATGCAACGAATTGCAGACATGCAGGAAGAGCTTCAACAGACCAAAGATCTGGCCAAATTGGCCATTGCATCGAATGAACCCCCCCTTGAAACTAGAAGACCGCCTCCTCCTTTTCCATCACTAAGTTCCCCATTACCCAACCATTTCCCTACCCATACCACAGGAACAATCACTTCCACCCCTAACCCTCATACCATTGATTTAACTGTATCCAATGCTCCTTACGCCAACACTTCCTACCAAACACCACCACCATTACCAAATCAGAACCAAGCACTTAACACTAATCACTTCCAAAACTTCACACCAACCTACCAAATCCCACCCCCAGCTACTGATAATCCACGTGTTTTGCCTAGCCAGCCTGCATACCCTTCCGTAACATTCCAAACTCCACCAGCCTATACAATCCCTGAACCATGCCCTAGCTTTCCCGTTCAGCCGGAGCTGGATCACTATGAAGAAATGGAGAAGGAGTGGAGGTTGAGAGAAGAAAAACGTGAACAAGAAATGAATATCATGAAGGATGCCATCTCCGAGGCAGTAAAAAGTGTCCAATCTTCGAGGAAGATAACAGGACTTGAGTATGAGGACCTTTGCATGCACCCTGACTTGGAAATACCTGAAGGTTACAAAATTCCAAAATTTGAAACCTTCAATGGTATTGGGAACCCTATGGCTCACCTACGAGCTTATTGTGATAAACTCGTGGGTATCGGGAAAAATGATGCATTGATTATGAGGTTGTTTAGTCGAAGCCTCAGCGGGGAGGCGTTAGAATGGTTCACATCTCAAGAACTCCGTCAGTGGTCTACATGGGGGGCTCTGGCCAAAGATTTCTTGGAGAGATTCCAGTTTAATGTCGAAGCTGTCCCTGACAGATATTATTTGGAAAAAATCAAGCAAAAGTCCACGGAGGACTATCGTGAATATGCGTGCCGCTGGAGGAAAGAAGCTGCAAAGGTACAACCCGTGATGACCGAAAATGAAATAACCTCTGCTTTTATTCGAGCTCAGGAGCCCGAGTATTATGAAAGGATGTTGCCTATGATGGGACAGAAGTTTTCGGAGCTGATCAGAATGGGAGAGGTAATAGAAGATGGCCTCAAGTCTGGAAAGGTTACAAGTCTCACTGCCTTGCAGGCCGCCAACAAATCCTCACCATCCATGGCCACAGGATTCGCTAGGAAAAAGAAAGAGGACGTGTCTGCTGTATCTTTTAGCCCGAGGCCAAGGCCGCAAAGGTATTTTGGGTCTGGTTCTGCCATTGAAAACTCCAACCGATTCCCCACTTCAAATATTTACCCATCATCTCCACAAGCTCCAATCCCAATCTACTATGCACAACAGAACTACCAAGCACCACCGCCCATCTACCAAAATCAACCACTAACCTACCAAAATATACTACCAAATCACCAAGCCAATGCACCAGTCTACCAAAATCCTGGACAAAACAACCCGAATGCCAACAATCTACCCCGCCCTAACCTCGAAAGAAATCCTCCCAGAGTTTTCACTCCTTTGGCAGAAACGCGTACCCAACTCTTTGAGCGTCTAAGAGCGGCAGGATTGATCCAAGCAGTAGACGCAAGGGCAATTAATCCCACAACAAAGTTCTTTCGAGCAGATCAACGTTGTGCATACCATTCTGGAGGGGCAGGACATGATACAGAAGGATGTATCAATCTGAAACATAAGATTCAAGACTTGATCGATAACAGGGTCATCACTCTCCAAGCCCCTGCCCCCAATGTGAACCTTAACCCATTGCCGAATCATGGAGGAGCTACCATCAACATGATTGAAAGAGACGAAGATTGGCTTGCTAATGGGACTATCGGTGAAGCAGCTGTCAACTCACTTATACCAACAGTGGCCTCATTGACCATAAAGGCCCGCCCAGAGTTTGTTGTAATAACTGCACCTCATCAGGCATTTGCTTTGGTGAAGGAAAAAAGCAATGAGCAGTTCGAAGAAAGGTTTGTTGTCCAGGCGGCCACCGCACAAGGGATGACACGCTCTGGAAGATGCTACATTCCAGAAGAACTAACTCAGGAGACACGAAGAAAGGAGAACCAGAAAAGGCCGATCACAGAGGGTGAGGCTGAAGAGTTTTGGCGAAGAATGCAGCCTAAAGAGTATTCCATTGTCAAACATTTGGAGAAGACTCCCGCTCAAATTTCTATTTGGGCTCTATTAATGAGTTCTGAGTACCATCGAAAAGCACTGTTGAAGGTACTTGATGAAGCATATGTGCCGACGGGAACAAGTGGTGAGACTCTGGCCACCATGGTAAGTCATGTCATTGGGAGACATCAAATCTCTTTTCGAGAAGAAGAGTTGCCACTCGAAGGGGTTATGCACAACCGTGCCTTGTATATCACCGTCAAATGCAGGGGCAAGTTTGTAGCGCGAGTATTGATTGATAATGGCTCAGGACTTAATATCTGCCCATTATCAACCCTTACTCAGCTAAATTATGATGTAGGGAAAATCCGTCAAAGCCGCATGAATGTAAGGGCGTTTGATGGTTCGCAAAGGGAGACCATGTGAGAAGTAGACTTGTGTATCCAAATGGGGCCTGCAGAATTTGTCACTGAATTCCAGGTGATGGGTATATCTACAAGTTACAACTTATTGCTATGAAGACCATGGATCCATGCTGTTGGAGCAGTTCCATCCACATTGCATCAACTTTTGAAGTTCATCTGGGAGGAACATGAAATTGTCATTCATGGTGAAGGGAGTGACTGTAGGTACCCTAGTTTCTCCATTCGAGTTATCGAAGAGTCTTCTCAGAGAACTGACTTTCACATGGTGGAGATAATGAATGCTACTTTCGAAGATACGACATTGCAAGTACCAATGCCGCAAATGTATAAAATGCTAGCCACAACTATGCTGAGAAGTGGTTTTGAACCTGGGCGTGAGTTAGGCAAGAATTTGGATGGCATATCCGAACCTCTTCCTATACCACTTCAAAATTTTCGATTCGGTATCGGTTATGCCCCAACAGAAGAAGAATTGTTTGAAGCAGAAACAAGGAAGAAACATGATTGTGATATACCGAAGCCTATTCCAGCATTGTACCAGTCATTTGTTGCTAAAGCTTTAGAGCCTGAGATTGATGATCTAGTGGAAGGGATGGGAAGATTGTTTGATGAAGAAGATTGTGATGTGATCTCGACAGAATGCACAACAACACCCACCATCCGAGATGCCGGACCTGGAGAGACGCTGCATAATTGGATGGCCACTCCACTTATGATCCATCGAATGGCTTGGTAGACAAAGACAAGATTTGAAGTTTTATTTTTTGAAAATCGGTGTTGTTCGGACGAGGCCCAAAACCACCATTTATGTCACTTTATTTTTCATCGTAATGTTTAAAAAGGAAATGACTCATGAGTCATGACCAAAGTTTGTACTCCTTTTTTAAAATTCCAATGAAAGCCTCGTTTATTTTAAATTGATTATCTTGCCATTGCGAATTATTCTGCAACAAATACATTTAAACCCTTTCTATCTAACATGGTTGATTTGTTGTTCTTTTCAGTAAAAATGAATCTAAACCTGCCAATGTCATGACATGTCACGAACACGGCGAACTAAGTAAGGTCGATGAAGGTGAATGTGAAGAATATGATGAGGAAACTATGATGCCTGAACACCTTACCGAGGACTTGAGGCAAATTGAAGATGATAAAAAGCCAACCTAGATGAAACAGAGACAGTAAACTTAGGAGATGGCGAGTCGGTCAGAGAAACACGAGTCAGTGTCCATTTGGCAGCAACAGAAAGAGAAGAATTGATCAAGCTGCTCAGAAAATACATCGATGTGTTTGCCTGGTCTTATGATGATATGCCAGGGTTAAGCACTGATATTGTTTCTCATAAGCTGCCTATCAATTCAGAGTACTGTCCAGTAAAGCAGAAAACCAGAAAGTTCAAGCCCGATCTGAGTTTAAGGATAAAAGAGGAGGTCATGAAGCAGATCGAATCAAAAGTTGTTGAAGTGACCAAGTATCCTACTTGGCTGGCCAACATTGTTCCAGTGGCGAAGAAAGATGGAAAAATCAGGATATGCGTGGATTATCGGGATCTCAACAAAGCAAGTCCAAAAGATAATTTCCCTTTGCCAAACATCCACATACTCATCGATAATTGTGCTAAGCATGAGTTGCAATCTTTTGTGGATTGCTTTGCGGGATACCACCAGATTCTAATGGATGAAGAAGATGCAGAAAAAACAGCATTCATCACACCTTGGGGAGTGTACCATTATCGAGTGATGCCGTTCGGCCTCAAGAATGCTGGAGCCACTTACATGAGAGCTATGACCACCATTTTCCATGATATGATCCACAAAGAAATTGAGGTGTATGTGGACGATGTCATCATAAAATCCCGCGAGAGTTCGGATCACCTAACACACTTGGAAAAGTTCTTTAACAGGTTACGTAGGTATGATTTGAAATTGAACCCAGCCAAATGTGCATTTGGAGTACCTGCAGGGAAGTTACTCGGATTCATAGTTAGTAGAAGAGGTATCGAGCTAGATCCTTCCAAGATCAAGGCAATTCAAGACTTACCTCCTCCGAAGACCAAAAAAGAGGTGATGAGTTTCTTAGGAAGGTTGAACTACATCAGCCGGTTCATAGCTCAATCCACCGTGGTGTGTGAGCCCATCTTTAAGTTATTGAAAAAAGATGCCTCAACCAAGTGGACCGGAGAATGTCAAACTGCTTTCGATACCATCAAGGACTATTTGTCCAATCCACCGGTGTTAGTCCCTCCACGAGAAGGGAGTCCATTATTGCTATATTTGTCGGTCTCAAATAATGCATTGGGATGCGTGCTTGGTCAACATGATGAGACTGGAAAGAAGGAGCGAGCCATTTATTACTTGAGTAAAAAGTTCACTCCATATGAGGCTCGTTACACTCTTTTGGAGAAAACATGTTGTGCTTTGACTTGGATCGCTCAAAAGTTGAGACATAATTTGTCTTCTTATACCACGTACCTTATCTCCAGGATGGATCCATTGAAGTATATTTTCCAGAAAGCAATGCCGACCGGGAAGTTGGCTAAGTGGCAAATGCTTTTGAGTGAGTTTGACATTGTGTATGTGACACAAAAGGCGATAAAAGCACAAGCCTTGGCTGATCATCTTGCGGAGAATCCAGTTGATGAAGAGTATGAACCGCTCAAGACTTATTTTCCCGATGAAGAAGTAGCGTTTGTGGGTGAAGATATTTCTGAAGCATATCCTGGTTGGAGAGTATTCTTTGATGGAGCGGCAAATCACCAAGGGAAAGGTATCAGAGCAGTCTTAGTGTCAGAATCCGGTCAGCATTATCCTATGGCGGCTAAACTCCAATTTAATTGCACGAACAACATGGCCGAGTATGAAGCTTGCATCCTCGGTTTGAAGATGGCCATCGATATAAATGTTCATGAGCTGTTGGTTATTGGAGATTCAGATCTGCTGATTCACCAAGTTCAAGGAGAATGGGCCGTGAAGAACCCAAAGATCACTCCGTACGTGCAATATATACAGAAATTGCGCAAAAGATTTCGCAAGATTGAGTTCAGACATACTCCCAGAACACAGAATGAGTTGGCCGATGCTCTCGCCACCATTGCCTCAATGATTAAACAACCAGATACAAGTTATATTAACCCAGTGGATATAGAAGTAAAAGAGCAGCCCGTCCATTGTTCACATGTCGAAGCAGAACCAGATGGCTTGCCTTGGTATTCTGACATCAAGAAGTATTTAGAGACCGGGACTTATCCTGAGAATGCAATGTTCAACCAGAAGAAGTCGATACGCTGTATGGCCCTCAATTTCTTTGCAAGTGGGGAAATCCTTTATATGAGGACTCCAGACTTAGGTCTTCTCAGATGTGTCGATGCTAGTGAAGCTGCAAAGCTTCTGGAACAAATACATGCTGGAGCCTGTGGTACTCACATGAATGGACTCACTCTGGCAAGGAAAATCCTTCGAGCCGGCTATTTTTGGATGACTATGGAGCACGATTGTTGCAAGTTTGTGCAGAAATGTCATAAATGTTAGGTGCATGGTGATTTAATTCGAGTGCCGCCTCATGAACTCAATGCTATGAGTTCACCTTGGCCATTTGTAGCTTGGGGCATGGACGTCATTGGTCCAATAGAGCCAGCCGCCTCTAATGGACACAGATTCATTTTGGTTGCGATTGACTACTTCACCAAATGGGTGGAAGCAGCTTCATATAAATCGGTGACCAAGAAAGTTGTAGCTGATTTTGTTCGCAACAATTTGATATGCAGATTTGGAGTACCAGAATCTATCATTACTGATAATGGAGCGAATCTTAACAGTCACTTGATGAGAGAGATATGTGAACAATTCAAGATTACTCACCAGAATTCCACCGCCTATCGTCCCCAAATGAACGGAGCTGTAGAAGCCGCCAACAAGAACATAAAGAAGATTTTGAGGAAGATGATTGAAAATCGCAGAGGTTGGCACGAGATGTTGCCATATGCTTTGTTGGGTTACAGAACGACTGTCAGAACATCAGTCGGAGCAACTCCATATTTGTTGGTGTATGGGACAGAAGCAGTTATACCTACTGAAGTTGAAATACCTTCATTGAGAATCATCCAAGAAGCTGAATTAAATGACGTTGAATGGGTTCGCAAGCGGATTGACCAGCTAACATTGATTGATGAGAAGAGAATGGTTGTCGTTTGTCATGGTCAATTGTATCGACAGAGAATGATTCGTGCTTTTCACAAGAAAGTACGAGCCAGGAAATTTGAGGTTGGTCAGTTGGTTCTTAAGTGCATTTTCCCTCACCAAGATGAATATAAAGGAAAATTTGCGCCAAATTGGCAAGGGCCCTACATGGTTCACAAAGTGTTATCTGGAGGTGCCTTGATCCTGTCGGAGATGGATGGCACCGAATGGCGCAAAGCTATCAATTCAGATGCCGTTAAGAGATACTATGTGTGAAACCTCAGTTTGTATTTTCTTTTCATTTCCTTGTAATCGTTCTATTTGTTTGTAATCGCATCGTTTTAGATTTTATCCCTCTTGCAATGAACTACGTCTGACCTGAATTCTCAAAAATGAGATACGTAGGCGGCCTATGTCGATCTCGGTCACCTATTTATCAATTTGTAATGTTTTCTTAGTACTTGAACTACGTTCGACCTGAATTCTCGAGAATGAGATACGTAGGCGGCCTCGGTCATTTCCTCATAAAATTTTCTTTTTTGTCACTTCTCGAGTGGGAACTACGTTTGACCTGATTCCTGCCTCAACGGGATACATAGGCGCCACAAGGGTTCGGTCATATTCCCAATAAGATTTCCATTTCCCCTCATATTGGAAACTGGGACAGAATTTTTGAGAGGACCTCAAAAATTCTACAAGAAGAGTCATTTCCTACTAATAAGAGTCAAGGATCATATCGAAATGTGCAACTGGAAGTAATTTTTAGAAGATCTCAAATTCAAGACTCTCGTGATCATCATCAGATTTGTTTTTGAAACATCCAACTGGGACAAAATTTTTGAGAAGGACCTCAAAAATTCCATCAAGGATACTCAGACCTTCGAAGTCAACTTCAATTGCCTCAAATCGACGTGTTCTTAAAGGGTTTTAAGTTGCCTGCAAGCTACCTGTCATATCAAAATCTGAGACAAAGGATTTTGTTCGTCTCGTGCATGTCGTGACAATTAATTGGCAGAGATTTTCTTTAAAACTATTTTTCAAAAAAAATTCATACCTAGCAAATGTTTTAATATGATCTTGTCTTTTGTCTACTGCAATTCATCGGACCTACCGGACAAAGTTCCAGAGATAACGAGACCAGGAGCAGGGCAATTTCAACACAGATCAGTGTTCCAAAACTAACATGTTTTTGTGGATGCAGGGTATAATAAGATCATCAAATGAACTATATTTATCAACCAACTAGCTCAAGAGAACATATCCAACGAATATCTATTAGTGAGTGTAACGTCTTCATTTGATCAAAGAGGTATTTGACGGATTAAAAAAGAGTATTTACCACTTAAGGTTGCGAGATTCCGATGAAAATGCTGTTATGAAAAAATACCTATCATCATATCAAATATTGATGAAAAACGACGTTCATAGTCATTACATATTCAAACTGTCAAGAGGGCCATTCATATTCAAATTGCCGAGAGGGCCATTCATATTCAAACCGCCGAGAGGGCCATCATGTTCAAATTGCCGAGAGGGCCATTCATATTCAAATTGCCGAGAGGGCCATTCATATTCAAACCGCCGAGAGGGCCATCATGTTCAAACCGCCGAGAGGGCCATCATGTTCAAACCGCCAAGAGGGCCATTCATATTCAAACCGCCGAGAGGGCCATCATGTTCAAACCGCCAAGAGGGCCATTCATATTCAAAATGCTGAGAGGGCCATTGCATATTAAATTGCCAAGAAGGCCATTCATATTTAAATTGCCAAGAAGGCCATTCATATTTAAATCGCCGAGAGGGCCATCATGTTCAAACCGCCAAGAGGGCCATTCATATTCAAAATGCCGAGAGGGCCATTGCATATTAAATTGCCAAGAAGGCTATTCATATTTAAATTGCCAAGAAGGCCATTCATATTTAAATCGCCGAGAGGGCCATCATGTTCAAGCCGCCAAGAGGGCCATTCATATTCAAAATGCCGAGAGGGCCATTGCATATTAAATTACCAAGAAGGCCATTCATATTTAAATTGCCAAGAAGGCCATTCAAATTTAAATCGCCGAGAGGGCCATCATGTTCAAACCACCAAGAGGGCCATCATATTCAAACCGCCAAGAGAGCCATTTCATATTCAAACCGCGAAGAAGGCCATTTATATTTAAATTGCCAAATGGTCATTGCATATTCAGACCATCAAGAGAACCACCAACATATTACATCAATCTATTACTGCTTCGATATCAAAATAATAGTACATTGAAAATATGAGATACAAGCTTTATTTGCTTTACATCAAACTGAAAGAAGTTGACGTTAAATATTCAAGAAGAACAATTAAGTGCCAACATGGTAAATGACATTGTCTCTCCATTTGAATTATATTTTACACTAATGAGTTTTATGTCAGTCTTTGTCGAGAGCATCCGAGAGGATGAATACTCAAAGCAAACCACATGTGCGGACGACATAAAAAAGGATGCAGCACAACGTGGAACTTTTCTTAGCAGCGAACTGGGACATAGTCTAAAGAGGAATACCAAACTCTTAAGACGCGAGCTGAGGAGCGCCTTCCACCACAATCAAACCACACCCCTATCAAAAGGCGCGTGGGCATTTCCTTGGGTTTATCAGTTCCAATTTCGCATCCGAAAAATTTTGGTTTCCTCCGGAAGCAGCTTTCCAATCTAAGTGACAATACACCAAGAGCTTTGGAAATTATGTCCGTGTGAGTTCTTAATTATGGGTGTGAAGCGCGCCACATTCATGGCTAAGAGGTTGCAAGCCTCTTTTTCATACTCAACTTACTTGTCACTCTTCCAGAACCGAAAGTTATCTAGCATAATAGATTTCCTTTTCAACCGATCGAGTCTAACTTCAAGCAGCCTGATTCCCTAAGTTGAGGGACATGTAGGTGGGATCAATGTTGAAAACTCGGCTGTATTCCAACATCCTCTCTCAAATCTTATTCTCAATCATTCCGGTCTCTTTATAATTCGATATCGGAATAGCTTTTGAATTCTTTCATGATCGTGCGTCAAATCAAGCGTATCGAAATACAAGTGGCCTGAATTCTTATATAGCCTTAGATATGTAGGAAACATGATACCGAGGTCCGGCCATAATTCTTAAAATCAGTACCAAAATCCTTTTCCTAAAGATGAAGATGTGGTCGGTCAAAATTGGATTCGTCAATTCATTTGCCTCGAATTTCTTTCATCAATCTAAGTCAAACGAGGGACAGCTGTTGACACCTAATTTTGTCCTCCCACAATTTAAATTAATCATCGAGCTTCTTAAATTCCAAACGTTTTAAAATAATTAATTTTTATAAAATTTAAAACAATTTGAGAGTTAGTTTGAACAAAATTTGTCATTTATAATAATTTTAAGATAATATATGTTGTATATATTTACTACATTTTATGAATAGTAGAAAATCATCTCAAAAATGATTTCTTTTTCTTTGATATTTTATTGAACTAGCTTATTTTAAAAGTGATAGATATAACTTCAAATTAATTAGTTTTACTAAATCTAAAATATTTTCAAGTTATTTCTTTTACGTAATTTTTATCAATTTTGTAAAAAAAAAAAAAAAAAATTCTTTTTAAAAAAACAAATATGTCTTTATATTTATGTCTATAATTAGTATACTTTATAAATATTCGAAAGCCATCACAAAAGATTTCACGTTTTACATAAGTATTTTATTAAAATATGGTTCAAATTTTCAGTCATTTAAAGTTTTATTAAGTTTATTATTTTACTTCGTTGAGATTAAGAAGCTCATTTTTTAATTATATTAATTCGTCTTATTTCAATTTTGGCCAATTTCAACCAACTGCCTCAATTTGATCGAAATTGCAATTTTACGTGGTTATTTTCTTAATTCAAATCAACCACATTCTTGGTTATCTTTTGGACCCAATTCTTTCAACCCAAATTCCTTTACTTCCAATTCTCAATTCTTAGCAGCAGCCCAATTCAATTTCCCAAGCCCAACTTTAATAAAAACCCATCAGGAAGCAACATCAATACATACAAACAGTACTGATCCCTGTACGTTTCTTCTCCTTCTTTGAACCGACCCTACCCTGTTCTTCCTCTTCCAGACGCAACAAATCTTAGTAAATCCGAAAAATCCCAACTACTCTGCGAACCCATAACCCCTCACGTTCCCTTTTCCCCATTTTCAGGGATTTCCCATTCCTTCCACTGTTGCTTCGAAAAGAGAACTTGAATTTCGAATTCAAATTCTTCCTTTCCACTTGTTTTCCCACCTTTCTCAATTCGAATCTCCCCTATATATACCCCTATCCTTCCACTGTTATGGGGGGAGATCTGACATTCTAAAAAAAATAATAATATATGTTTATTTTTATCAAGAGGACGAAAAATCGAGAGCTATTTTGTATCAATTTTCTTCTTGCTCGAGTTAAGGTCACAGTGGTGTAAAAGCTTCATGGTCTAGCTCGCTGTCCCGGTTCGCTGCTCCGAAAGAGGTAACTTCATCTCTTCTCCTATATCATGTTGGTTTACTTGCCATTTGATGAATTAGCTATATATTCGTCCTATTTGAGTTCGGGCTGATCTTATGATTTGTGAAAATAGGATGGAAGTAGCAAGGAACATGTTTTCGTTTTGAATTTCCAGTCACTAGTCCATTTTTTCTTATATGTATAATTGATGACTTCACTATATCACTGCATTATAATCATTCATTGTCATTCATGTCTTATGTATATTATTTCAAATTCATGAAGGTGTTCTATTCATCTTATGTGCCTAGATGTATTCGGAAAGAGTCCTAACTTACATTTTGTCTAAATCTTTTCGACATGTTGCTTCCTTTAGTACCGTATTTCCATTCGAATCTGGAAGTGACCGCCATAGATCTTTGCATTATATTTCTCGGTTCACTTTATCCTTTTCTCTTCAAAATTAGCTTAATGGTAAAAATAAAATAAAATATATATGTATATTGCTTTTGATTCATGTATATGGCATCTTGAGTTTCATATAAAAATCAGCCTTTTAATTTGGTTTGTAATTGATTCTAGTTTAAGTTATTAGAGGCAGTAGCATTTCCGCTTGAAAATTCCCCTAGAATCTATATCTTGTTGTAGGAATTTTTTTTCATGACTAATTGTAGGATATTTTGATATCCAATAGTTATAATTTCCCTCCCAAAATTGCTAGTTCTTGTTTTTTAGCCCATTTTTATATTGTGAAAGTTTCCAGAATGCTTGGTTGATTTTCACTTCTATCTGTGTATATATATGCTTACTCACTTAATGGTAGTGTTAGCATTCAAGGGATTTGGATATGCATTTAGTATATATTTTGTTGTGGGCATTTTATAATGTTTACGCATTTAGTAGCAACTAAAGTTGCCCTAACTTTCTTTGCCTTAAACTGTTGGTGTCATTTGTTAGCATGCATTTGTTTATCAAATGGGCTGGATAGTATATGTATTGTTGTGGATATTAAGCGCTAACAGTAGTTTAAGTAACCATTTGTTTTATCATTAGCATAGCTTGCGTCTTTAGAATTTGTGCTCCTTACCTAGATCTGCACTGTTTAATTCAATCGAGCCATTTGCCATAAGAGTAGTTGTGATTTGTCTTAGGTATAATTGTTGCTCTATTATTATCGGATGCTAACTCTTATTATCATTTTTGTTGCATGTGAATCCCTTCCGAGTCCATGGTGGACTTCTCTTCCTAGCATCCTCGAGTTGAGCCATAAAGGCTCAATTTTTATTTTTATTTTTCTTCGTCATTCGAGTCAGCCAGGCACATAAAACAGAAGCACAGGGCTGGAAAACAGAAAACACAGATATTTAGAGCCGAAAAATGGGTCGTATACATATTGTATACACAAGTATACACTGATATACAGGCCCAAAACGCAAAAATACAGGGCGGAGGTGAAATATAGGTGTTCAGAAGCAGGAGATACACGAAAAGAGCTGATATACATTCCGATACACACTAATATACAGCCTGTGTATACAAAAACGGAATTGGTTTAAAGGCCAAAATTTTCAGCAAAATTTGGCCCAAAAAGGGGGCCCAAGTTCATTTCTCCTTTACCTTTAATTTATTTAATTGATTTTAATTATTGTTTTTTTTTTTATCATTAACTCTAATTTTAGAATTGTTAATTAACTTAATTAAATTCCCCAAAAGACAAGTTATTTTCTTTGTGTTGGTTAACTCTTAATATTTATTTTACTTTATTATTCAAATATGTTGATCAAATTATACTTTCTAATTAAGTGAAACCTTTTATTCTTAAGATATATGTTTTAACGCCTCTTCACTTATTCATATTATACTCATTTTAAAATTATTATTTTTAGTTAAAATATTTTTCTTAAATAAGCTTTTAAATGTTAGTCAAAACTTTTTCCAATTAATAAAAAATATATACATATAAAACATTACTTAGTCATTTACTCAAAAAGGGTTAGTCAATTAATTTAAAATGATGTTCATACTTTAATTTATTAAATTGGTTTAAATTTTTATTTCAAAATGAATCAAATAAATTCTAATTAGTCTAGTTTTTATTAATAATCTAATCACTCGTATTTCGAGTCAATTGTTCCATTTTGAGCCCTTTTCTCTAAAAAATCAAATAAAATGTGTCATTTATTTAATTATTTTCTCAAAGTTAATCAACTATTGCAAGTTATTATTTTTTATGTTAAATCATTATTTTTCTAAAAATAGTCAAAATATATTTTAGTCAAGTCGCAGGTCAATCGCATGTTAGCGGGCACTTCGAATGCTTAAACCCTTCTCGAAGTGTAAATTGAACCCCGAACCCCCTTTGGTATTTTCAAATGATTTTTTCTGTTTAAATCTTTGAAAATTATAAGTTTTCTTAATTTCTTAAAAAAATTAAGTGGCGACTCTTTTCTAGGTATTTTTCTCAAATTGCTTTATACTTAGAACAGTTCAAAAAAAGTGATTTTTCTAAAGGTTAGTAAAATTACGGCATAACAGACTTCATGTTATGTGGGAAGATTCAAGGACCGTCTAAGTGTCTTTTGTCCTTCATAGGATCTTGGGGTTTTGTGCCCCTTTCACGGATGGCTTAACAGTCCGTGTGAAGCTTCACAGACTGTCTAGGTGTCCATGGTCCTTCACAATCGTTGGGTGCAACTTTCACAGACAGGGTGACGGGTCATGGACCTCTTCACGACACGCGAACCCCTTCGTGGATTGATGTCACGACCCAAGGGTACCCCCTAGATGTAACAAAACGTATAGAACCCCGAAGGACTACATACAAGCCACTTAGTCCTCATAACATAAGAAATAGAACAATTTAGAGTAAAACAATATTTGAAGTCTAAAAACAATTTTTATAGAAAAGCGGAAGTCTAGACACTTTGTCTCATCATAGACATCTATTACATCGAATGAAATTAGGCCTAGCCCATACATCATATTCAAAAAAGGGAATACAATGAAATGGAAACTAAAACAATAACTCCGTCCTCGAATCATGAGGACTCACCAAAGCTCGGAATCTCAAGATTAACACCTAGCCACGAAACTGACCCTGAATGTCGGACCCTATATTTGGGGAAAATGTAGGCAAGAGTATGCGTTAGTCGAAAATGCACCAAGTATGATAACTATGCAAGAAAGCATTTAAAACATGCTAAAAGGGAAATTTCATTTCAAAGCATGCAATTTACCAAGTTTAAACGTCATCATAGAGATAGTTGGAAAACATAAGTCATAACATTATCTTTCTATGCAAGCTAGCATTATCTTTAAAACCTTTGAACACCACAAGATACTTCTTTAAGCATGTCTTTATTCATTATTAATCTTGTTGTGGAATAAGCCTTAACCGACATAGAGACCATGTGAGCTATAATATGATCCCCTGGTGTTTCCCACACCAAAAAAGGTTGGTCTACTTGCCTAAGGTAGAACATGTAACTCTTAGCTTAAGTGGATCCACTAGCTAAATATTCTACGGGGGCACGTAGTTTATGGGATACAGAGATTGCTACTAGAAACCCGGACTCAACTTTGTGAAGGCTTCCATCTCATGAGACATACTTTGGGAAACCCGGACTCTTCTACGTGAGAGTTCCCATCTTGGAAGCCAGACTCAACTACGTGTGAGCCTTCATCTCATTTCAATATCCACTCAGTGCTAAGCATAAATCCCACGGATTACTTATTAAATCTTGACTTAGCTCATGTCTCATGGAAGGATGTCCTTGACAATCAATCCAAGTTAGTTCATTAGGATAGCTCTTTAGACCATGCGTGATCAAACTTATCACCATCCATGATCACTTTTACTCTTAGATCCAATTAGGTGAGAGAAGACTTTCAACCTTAGAATCCTTACTATGTGAGAAAACCTTTCACATTAATGTTCATATGTGTTCACGAGAATGTCCTTTCAATCAACACAACAACAATATCATAATCATTGACATTTCACTCTCAAAGTGTCCTTAAAGCATTTACATATATTTCATAAAAACATGCATAATCTCATACTTTGCTCTTTCAAAGTTCAAAACCTACTTTCAATCACCACATCTAGAATTCAAACATTAGATATGGATTTCATCATAGTTTCATGTGATTCTATCACCTCATGCATTAATTCATAAAATTCATCTTTCATAAAAAAAGACACACATCATAAGATCACAATTGAAAAATATGGGAATTAAATGGGTTCTTGGGCATTCATCATAAAAACCATAGGAAATTATCAATTCATGCTTAGTATAACATAATTCAATCATTAGAATCAAGTTTGAAAGGATGCCATGACTTTTGAATCAAACCCTAACAATGGGGGATTTCTATCTTTTTGAAATTGGAGATTTTGGAGGAACTCCATGGATGGAAGGTATCCATGGATGAAAGCTACCATACCTTAACAACAAAGCCCAATGCTAAGCTTCAATGTAGTAATTGAGTCTTGACCTTGATCCTAGCTTGAACTTCCTTCTTCTTCTTCTACTAGTTTCTAGAGAGAGGAAGAACTTTGGGGATTTATTTTGGGCTTTGGAAATTTAAGAGAGTGAATTTAGTTTGGGTGATTTGGGGGTTTAGAATCATTATATAGGGCTTTGGGTAGACAGAAAAATGACTTAGTATTGAGTTAAAATGATTGGGGAAAAAGACCCAGAAGTCCCTGACTGGAAACTGCCGAATTGGCATGATGGAAGCCAAAATGGGCCATCATTTCTACCTGAAAGTTCTTCACTATTTTGGGGATAACTTTTTTACTCTGAGATGGGAATTGGGAAACTCGATAGCATTGGAAAGAGGACTCAGAGACCTTTAATTTTATAGGTAATGGGTCACCTAATTCGTTTTGAGCTAAAAGTTATGATCTTTTGAAGTTGACCCTAAACTCTAAGTCTAAGGAAAACCCTTCATGGACGACTTCACGGTCCATGTGAAGCTTCACGGGCCGTAATGATGCCCATGGCCCTTAACCAGTAGCCTAGCTTGCCACACCTTAACCCTCATAAATCTAACTCTTGATCACGACCCTCTCCACGGCCCGTAGTGGCCTTCACGAGCCGTCTAGTGGCTCATGGGGAGGGTTTTCATTTGGTCAACCTTGAAGAGGCTACTACCTCACCACCACGAGTGGCACCACGATCCGTGGTGACCACCATCAGCCGTCTTGGCTCTCGTGGGAGGTGAGCAACCTATGGTTAGCTACTGCCTAGGTCTACGGGCACTACCACGACTCGTGGTGCCCTTGATGTCTCATGAGGACTTTTATGGAGAGTGTCATGGCTAAATCCTAGGTTTGGAACCCCTCCCTTGGACCCTTGCCCTCACTCTTAGCCCTACCTTAGCCTACTATATTTTGAGGTGTCACAATTGACCTTTTCTCTTTTTCATTCCAAGTTCAACTTTCCTAGGTGTTACAAGAAGTGTCACTTTATGGTGAAAGAGGGCATAGTTCTAGGTCATTGGATCTCTTGCAAAGGTATTGAGGTTAATAAATCAAAGATCGAGGTGATTGAAAAGTTGTCACCACCTATCTTTGTGAAGGGTGGTAGAAGTTTTCTAGGACATGCTAGCTTTTATCGATGATTTATTTGTGGGTTTAGGGATTTTTCCCTAAGTTAAAAAATTTGTATTTTCATGAATTGGAGCTCGTTTCTTCATCGATTTTAATGGGTTTTTCAACCATGAGTTCCTCTTTTGTCACGCCCCGAGCTACCCTCAAGACGCGGACACGGGACCTATGATCACAAGTGACCCCAAGCTAACCCTGCTAGCATAATCATGAGCATACTAAAGATAAACTGAGAAATAAAACTGATGTGGAAGCTAATAATAAGTGAATCTGAAATGATGGGGGATACCCGTATACTAAAACTGAATATCAAATCTGAGAGTTTAATACAAAAGAAACATCAAACTCAAATACTAAGTTGAATCTAACTATGTTTGAAAATAGCCTCTGACTGACTAGAAGTGCTGGGACATGCCCCAGCTAAGTCTAGCAAAAATGAAACTAAAGGACTGAAATATTGAAAATATAACATGACTATTGTCCTCGAAGAATGAGGACTCAACACTGATGTTGGTAAACTGGAGATCGGGGACCGATCTAAGCGTGATCTGGATGCTGAGAACCTAAACCTACATCACGAGAAGATATAGCGTAGAGTATGCGTCAGTACTTGAAAGGTACTGAGCATGCATAATAGAGTAAAGCTGAAATAAACATATAACTGAACAAGCAATAAAGTAAGGATATAATCTGAACATGATATATATACTGAATACTGAGCTAACGGAATGAAATGACCAAATTTATAATATGCTGAGACTAAATAATGGTTGTACTATAATGTGGTCAATGCAATAGAATCTAACTGAACTGTGGAAGCTACTAATAACTGACAATAAAACCACATGAGTTAAATGTGGAGTCCGATGTATATTCCCATCGAGAGGACCCAATACACTCGGCCAAAGGTGTAGAGGCATGCTGGCGTGATCACTAAAATGATGCCCATAGAGGGGACTTACAACCTACGTGGCTCGAGTTCTCGGACTATATGGGTGACTAACCCTAGTCCAACTCGATATTATGCTACTCCCAATAGATTAAATAATTAACACATTATGACTGAATTCTGTAATATACTGGATAGTTCAAAACTGACATGCAATTGGGAATGCACATTAATATACTGATAATGACACATTCAAAAACTGAGGCATGTATATCTGATATAACTGAAATATCTGACCTAGCATGTGTAATTTAAGAACTAAAGAAATACATAGCTAGGGTTCTAAAATTTATGCTAGAAACCAAGTAATAACATGATAATCTGATTTGAAACATTTAAATAACTAATTCATGATAATATGCTGAAGTTCTAGAAACCCTAGGTCTAGTTAATAATAGGGAATCAAGAATCTGACTGAATTTTAGGGACCTAATGGGTGAAAGGAACCCACTAGTGAAATCCCACATACTTGGTGACAAATTCCACGGAGAAATCTTTTGATTTTTGGGCTGGAACTGATGGAATGTTGCTACGTTCTTGACTTCTTTCTCCTCTTAGCGTTCTAATTTTTCTAAGTTTTGATTAATGATTTGACTTAGGTAAGTTCTAATTATGTTTCTAGGCTTAAACTGACTGAAACCTCATAATTTAAGGTCTAAACGACATAGTCTAGGGGTCAAACGAATAAGGAAAAGACCAAAAAAACCTCGACTTAACTATGGTTGGAGTGACTGACGGACCATCGATTGACTGACGGTCTGTGTTGATCAACCGTCGTTCACGACTGAGGGTTGAAATCTGGGGCATCGATCCACAGACACGGGCCACGGTCCGTGACCTAACCTATGGATCGTAGGTCCGGCCGTGGGTCAACACTTAACCAAATTTTCAGGCAGAGTTCTGGGGGAGGCTACATGTGTGAACCACGGACCACCAGCACGGATCGTGGGTCACCCTACGGTCTGTAGGTGGTGCCCGTAGGTGGCACCTGTTGCTTCTGAAATCTGCAATTTGGTTTGTTTTGGATACGGGGTGTTACATTATCTCCTCCTTGGAAACATTCATCCTCGAATGAAGACTAAACTAGCTGAAATGGAGGGGATGAGCTACAACCCTACCACTAAACACTTGAATCTAATTTCTGACTGAACTAAGTTCCAAAACATGAAAATACGCTGAAAATGCAAGTACAATCTGAAGGAACATGATAAGACTGATTCTACGCATGAATAACTGAAAAACTGAAGAGGAACTAATACCTCAAGCTGGAGTGGAATCGGAAGGAAAGAGGTGAGGACACTTGGACTTCATGGATGCTTCTACTTCCCAAGTAGCTCCTTCTACGGACTGACTCCTCCACCAAACCTTGATTAAAACGACTTCTTTGTTTCTCAATCTTCTAACCTGACAATCAAGAGTCTCAACTGGTACATCCTCATACGAAAGACTATCTTTCAAGGCCACACTCTCTAATGGCACTACGGATGTTGGGTCAC
Source organism: Solanum verrucosum (assembly GCF_900185275.1). Taxonomy (NCBI): domain Eukaryota; kingdom Viridiplantae; phylum Streptophyta; class Magnoliopsida; order Solanales; family Solanaceae; genus Solanum; species Solanum verrucosum. The sequence continues at coordinate 2,127,819 of NW_026020343.1, read as the reverse complement.
CCACACACTTCTTCAATAGTGAAATGTGAAAGACTGGATGCACTATTGCTAATTCTACTGGCAACTCTAACTCATAAGCCACTTTACCAATCCTTTTCAGAATCTTGTAAGGGCCTACATATCTAGGACTGAGCTTCCCTTTCTTTCCAAATCTCATCACCCCTTTCATAGGTAACACTTTCAAGAAAACCCAATCATCAACTTGGAACTCTAGTTCCCTCTCCTTACATCTGCATAAGACTTCTGGCGACCTTGGGCGGTCTTAAGTCTATCTCTAATGAGTTGCACTTTCTCCATCGCATACAAGACTGAGTCTGGCCCTATCAAGGCTGCTTCACCTACTTCAAACCAACCAATAGGAGATCTACACCTACGCCTATACAATGCCTCATAAGGGGTCATCTGAATGCTAGAATGGTAGCTATTATTGTAGGCAAACTCTATAAGAAGAAGGTGATCATCCCAACTACCCTTGTAATCGATCACACAAGCTCTCAACATGTCCTCTAAGTTCTGAATGGTACGCTCTGCCTAGGCTGGGCATTCAGTTGGTTCGATTCGATTTGTAAATTTTGGTTCGGTTTTTTGGTGTTTTGTTTGGCAAAATGTGAAACCAAACCAAATTGAAATAAATTTGGTTTGGTTCGGTTATTACAATTTCGGTTCGGTTTTTGGTTTAACCAAATTTAATAATTAATGGTACATTTTTAAAATTCAATCACTTTTGTACAATTTCTTCAACCTCTCAATTACCATTTCCTTGTCAACTACTTTCTCATTTTTGTTTGTTGATTGGTATAATAAGTTTGGAACTGTGTTAGATTGCCTTTTTGTTATCCCAAATGTTTTTGTTCAAATCAGACGTAGTATACAACAAGTTGGGAGGCGGGAGCAAGTAAAATAATGGTCGTCTTGGGTACGAAAGAAAATGTTTTCCTAGAAAATATTTTTTTGAAAAATAAGTGATTTTCTTACTTATTTCATGGTATTTGGTTAGTAAAAAGAAAATATCATCCCAAGAGTATTTATAAATAATCTGGATAAGCATGGCAATGGGCGGAAGGAGCAAAAACTTTGACATTGCGCATTAAAATTTACAAATTTTTGATCCTCTCTATGTGAAGGAAGATCAATATCTGTGATGATATTTATATAGCCTGATATATGGGGCACGAAGGACACTTATACAAATCATTTCCTTTTGCTGGTCTCAAAAGAATTTGATGGAAACTAAATTTGACTCTAGATAGAGCAAATCACAATACTAAAGCAAAAAAAGGAATGCAACTACATAAGTATTTAGAAGCCGACAAGACACTGTAAATAGTAATATCTCTTGTTAAAGATGATTGATTACTGATGAGAGAGTGAGAAGACTAAAGAGTCGAAGATTGTTGATGGACGACAGTGCAATAACGAGTTGACAAGACGAGAGTTGTGAGCCTGTGAGTTGCGACAACCGACAGCCGATGACTGTGAGGGTTGCGACTTGCGACAAGCCTGTGGGCTGTGAGGGTAGTAAAGAGCCTCAAAATATAGGATTTCTTCCTGGTGATGAGTTGACGAGATGAGCCTGTGAGGGTTGCGACAGCCGACGGTGGTCGCCGCCTCGCCGATCTGTTAAGGTGTGGTCGTGTGGAGTTTAAAGATTTTTGTCAAGGAGTCACTGGTCTTAGGAGTTAGGACTTAGGTCTCTAAAGTTTAGGATTCAAATTGGGCCAGAAAAATTGGGCCTTATACAAACTACAATTATAACTTATAAATTTTAGTAGTATATAAATATTTCAGTTTTTTGGTTAACCGAATTAAAATAACTAAAAACCAAAAACCAAACCAAAAAACTAATTCTTTAGGATTTCAAATCGAAATCGACCGAACAAATCGAAAAACCAAAAAACCGAAACCGAAATTAAATTTTTTTCGGTTCGGTCAGTTTTTTTGGTTTGAACCGTATTATGCCCAGGCCTAGCTCTGCCTGACCATCCATCTATGATGAAATGTTGTGCTAAGATTAACTTGAGTACCAAGACCTTTCTGAAATGACTTCCAGAAATGAGAGGTAAACCGAGGACATCTATCTGAGATGACCCCATGCAACCTCACTATCTCATTAATGTAAAGCTTGGCGTAGTCCTCCGCCGAATCTATAGTCTTGACCGCTAAAAAGCGAGAAGACTTAGTGACTTGTCAACTATCACCCAAATGGAGTCATGTTGTCTGCGAGTACGAGGTAAACCTGTGATGAAATCCATGTTGATAACTTCCCACTTCTAAGTAGGAATGTCGATCTCTTGAGTCATACCCCCTGGTTTCTGATGTTCTACCTTCACTTGCTGACAATTAGGGCACTTAGCCACAAAATCTATTTTATCCCTCTTCATGCCATTCCACCAAAAGACTTCCCACAGATCACGGTACATCTTAGTGGCACCTAGATGAATAGAATACCTGGAGTTATGGGCTTCTGCAAGAATATGCTGTCTCAACTCACCCACATTAGGAACACATAATCGACCCTGGTAGTGAAACACACCATCTCCCCATTGGGAGTATACCTCAACTCTCTGTTGATGGACTGAACCCTTGAGTTCGAGCAATATCGGATCACTGTCTTGCTTTTCCTTAACCTCCACTACCAATGAAGATTTTGATCCATTTTGAACTGTCACACCACCATCTGAAAATCTCATAAGACGAACTCCTAAACGAGCAAGCCTGTGAACATCCTTTGCTAGCTCTTTTCTTTCTTCCTCAACATGTGCTACACTATCCATAGATAGTCTGCTAAGGGCATCTGCTACTACATTTGCCTTATCATGATGGTAATGCACACTCATGTCATAATCCTTGAGGAACTCAAGCTATCTTCTCTGGCGAAGATTCAACTCTTTCTGGGTGAACACATATTGAAGGCTCTTATGGTCTATGAACACATCTACATGAACATCATACAAGTAATGTCTCCAAATCTTAAGTGCAAACACCACTGCTGCAAGCTTGAGGTCATGAGTTGGATACTTCTTCTCATGCACCTTAAGTTGTCTTGAAGCATAATCTATAACCTTACCTCGCTGCATAAACACACAACCTAGGCCGACTCTGGATGCATCACAATAAATCACATAACCGTCTGAACCCTCTGGTAGAGTCAAAACAGGATGTGTAGTAAACCTAGTTTTCAGTTTTGCAAAGCTTTTCTCACAATCATCTAACCACTGGAACTTGACCTTTTTCTGAGTCAACTTAGTTAACAGAGAGGCTATGGATGAAAATCCTTCCACGAACCTTCTGTAATAACCCGCTAGACCCAAGAAACTTCTGATATCTATAGGAGAGGTAGGTCTGGGCCATTGTTTCACTGTTGATATCTTCTAAGAATCCACTTGGATCTCTTCGCTAGACAAAATGTGATCAAGGAAAGCAACAGATTGCAACCAAAACTCATATTTGCTAAACTTAGCGAATAACTAGTGATCCTTGAGAGTTTGCAGAACAACTCTCAAGTGACTCGCATGTTCCTCCTCTTTCCTAGAGTAAATAAGGATATCATCAATAAAGACGATAACGAACAAGTCTAAGAACTGCTTGAACACTCTGTTCATCAAGTCCATAAAAGCTACAAGAGTATTGGTTAGTCCAAATGACATAACTACAAATTCATAATGACCATACCGGGTTCTGAAGGTCGTCTTCAGAATTTCACTATCTCTGACTTTGAGCTGATGATAACCCGATCTGAGGTCTATCTTTGAGAAATGACTAGCACCCTGAAGTTGGTCAAACAAGTCATCAATCCTAGGGATGAGATACTTATTCTTGATTGTGACCTTGTTCAATTGCCTATAGTCAATGCACATCCTGAGAGAACCATCTTTCTTCTTCACGAACAACACTGGTGCACCCCATGGCGAAATACTAGGTCTGATGAAACCCTTATCTAGAAGGTCTTTCAAATGCTCTTTCAATTTCTTAAGGTCTGATGGATCCATTTTGTAAGGAGGAATAGAAATAGGCTAGGTATCTGGAAGTAGATCAATTCCAAAGTCGATTTCCCTTTCGGGAGGAACTCCGGGAGATCTTTTAGAAACACTTCTGGAAACTCATTAACCACTGGAACTGACCCAAGAGTTGGGGTTTCAGAGCTTGAATCCTTAACCTGAACTAGATGATAAAGATAACCCTTAGAGATCATCTTTCTGGCCTTAAGGTAAGAAATGAATCGACCTATAGGCACTAGGCTACTACCCTTCCATTCTAACATTGGTTCATCTGGAAACTGAAAGCGAACGATCCTAGTTCTACAATCGACTGAGGCATAACATGAATGTAACCAATCCATGCCTAGAATTACATCAAAGTCTATCATTTCTAACTCTACAAGATCTACTGAAGTGACTTTCTGAGAGACTGTGACAGGGTAATGTCTGTATACTCGTCTAGCTACAACTGGGTCACCGACTGGAGTAGAGACTGAGAAAGGTTCTGAGAGAGTTTCTAGACTAACATCGAATTTGACTGCTATATAAGGAGTTACAAAAGAAAGAGTAGCCCCTAGATCTAGCAAAGTATAAACATCGAGATCAAAGACTCATAACATACCAGTGACTACATCAGGGGAATCTTCCTGATCTTGGCGAGCCTGGAGAGCATATAGCCTATTTTGGCACTGTTCGCCACTTGTACCAGATGAGTTACGCTGCTGAGTCGAGTGACTTGCTGGGGCCTCTGAAGTTATGGAGTGAGCTCTACCATCTCATCTTTGACCTTGTTTAAAAGGACAATCCCTCAATCTGTGGCCAGACTGGCCACACCCAAAGCATCATTCCTTTCCTGCAAGGCACTCGCCCGAATGGTTCTTACCACACTTGGGGAAATTTGGGTAGGTTTTGGTTCCTGAAACACTTCCCTGAGATTTAGAGCCTGATGCCCTACCTTTCTGATCTTGTCTGAACTTGGAGGACGGAACACTAGCTGATGAAGGTGCTGGAGCAGAAAATTTCTGCTGACCTTGCGAGCGATTTCCACCACCCGAGTTCTGTTGAGAATAGTCATAGTTCCCAATCCTAGCCTTGTTGTTCTCTTTAGCCTGTTCCCTAAGCTTATCACCCTCAACCTGTTGAGCATCAGTCATGAGCCTAGAGATGCTCATATTTTCCAGCAACATATCATTTTTACACTCTATCTTCACCAAGTATGACACTCCATATAGGAACTTATTCATCTGAGCCCTGGAATCAGCAACCATGTGAGGAGCATACCTGGAAAGTTGGGTAAACTTGAGCCCATACTCTTGGACTGTCATGCTACCTTACCTTAAGTCCATAAATTCCTGAGCTTTCGCCTCCCTTAGCTCTCTTGGGAAAAACCTGTCCAGGAAGGTCTCACTAAAGCAATCCCAAGTGATAGGAGCTGCATCTGTACCCCTGTTCTCTTTCCGCTGAGTATACCAAATATGAGCTACATCCTTAAGTTGGTAAGATACTAACTCAACCTGATTATTTCCAGTTACCTACATCACTTCAAAGATCTTCTTGACCTTATCAATGAAGTTTTGAGGATCCTCACCAATCTGCGATCCTAAGAATTTTGGCGGATTCATCCTAACAAAATCTCGCACTCTAGTTGTAGCTGACCCAACATTAGCATCTGTTGGACCTGGAACCCGTTGATTATTCTGGTTGGCCACACTCTAAGCCAACATCTGAATGGCATTCCGGAACTCTGCATTTGAAACTTCTTGATCTGGGACTGGAGGAGCTGCGTTTGCGCTCCTGGCATTAGTTCTACGAGGAGGCATGATCACTGAAACATAGAACGTCGAATTAGAATGGAATTAGATCATACCTTATGCATGATAAGATTGTAAGAAAATGAGGATTTTTCTAATACACTTTGTAACCTCTCTCTTATTAGATGTGGTGCGCACTACACACCCATGAAAAAGACTCTACCTAGTGCAGCTTTTCAGACATCCTAGGACACTTAAACCTAGTGCTCTGATACCAAGTTTGTCACTCCCCGAGCTACCCCTAAGACGCGGACACGTGACCTATGATCACAAGTGACCCCAAGCTAACTCTGTTGGCATAATCATGAGCATACTAAAGATAAACTGAGAAATAAAACTGATGTGGAAGCTAATAATAAGTGAATCTAAAATGATGGGGGATACCCATATACTAAAACTGAATATCAAATCTGAGAATTTAATACAAAAGAAACATCAAACTCAAATACTAAGCTGAATCTAATTATGTTTGAAAATAGCCTCTAACTGACTAGAAGTGTTGGGACCTTCCCCAGCTAAGTCTAGCAAAAATGAAACTAAAACACTGAAATACTGAAAAGATAACATAACTATTGTCCTCGAAGAATGAAGACTCACCACTGATGCTGCTAAACTGGAGATCAGGGACCGATCTAAGAGTGATCTGGATGCTGAGAACCTAAACCTACATCACGAGAAGATGTAGTGCAGAGTATGCGTCAGTACTTGAAAGGTATTAAGCCTGCAAGATAGGAGCCATTCTTGTAGAACGCTGGTCGGGAATAATTGGGTCTTCCCTTTTCTTTCTCGAAAATACCTCTCCTACATTCCCTCGAGTTTAAAGTGACTTGGGGGAATTTTTGGAGTAACTCTAGTCTCTTTTCTCCCTAGAAAGTGAGAGAAAAATAAAAGACCTCAAATTTATTGGGGTCTAATCGCATTAGCCTGCTATAGCGGTTGTTCAGGCGGTATAGCAGCCCTGCCATAGTGGAATGTTCCCCACTTTAGCGGACTAAGGTCAGTCCAGATCAATTCAATATTTATAATTCCGTTGTGTGCCCCAAAATTTTAATTCAAAACCAAAATTCAAGAAATTATTGAGGCTCTACACGAGGTGCATTTAAATAACGACGGATTGAGTCGTTGAATATAGACGCACAAATTTTTATAGCATGCTAAAATTCATCACAATGCTTTGTTGAAATCTCATTCAAATTAAGGTTCTTGGATAGGGAGCACATTTTTCCCCTTTCCGCCCAACTCTTTAATCTTAAAAACACAGGTTTTAAAAATGAGTCAACGCTCTATCTATAATCATTGATCTAACCCTTAATGTCGTAAGGGTCCATGGGATGATCTCATAATTCCTACAAGGTGGAAATGATGGAATCAGTCCATGGATTTGCCTTTTATTTTGCCACATGTAGTTCAAAGGTCGAATTCATATTTCTCTTTAGATGATGTGTCAGATTGAGTTAACTTAACTTCACTTTTACTTACTAGAGTGAAATACTTATAGAGAGTAAAGAATGATTTCACTTGCCTTTCATTTTTCTGTTCAATAAGATTAAATATGCACATTCAATTCAAATACAAATATGCATATTGAGTGCCACATTCATCCAAAATCACCATATATATGCTCAGGATTAAACATTAATAAAAAATATGGCAAGTATGACCCAATTTCTGCTCTAAAGAAGTAATTCATAGTACATTCATTGAGAAACTTCTTGATATATATCTTGCAAACGCAAATATTTGACTTTTGTACACTTCGATTATTCGCAAAGTTGATTGAAATGTTGTTAAAGATATCGAGTCGTGGATCAAGAAAGATGTGTTTTGAAGGAAATGCATTGACAGATTTCCCATAAGAAATGAGCAATTGACTTGGATCATCTCTACCAACTAAGGTTCCGATATTATCCATAGATTCAACCCGACTGCCCATTATGGTGCGTTGATGCATTACCATAGTCACTACTAGTCATGAATAAGCATGGCAAAATACCGTGCAAACCAGGCGTAGAACCAGCATGCTCATTTTGTAATATAAACACCTCAGTGACAATGAGACTAATTTTACCTATATCCTACTGATCAACTCATCAGATTCTAAAGAAACATTTAAGACACAGTTTGACTAAGTTTCAAAATGTTCATTAACAACCGACTAACAAAAGCCTCTATTTCATCTGGAATTACTAATCGAGGAGGAATTGATTCCAGCGCATACAGAACAATAACCCTCATTACAATAACATAGTTTAAATTTGTCATATTTCCTTTCGAGACACTCTAATTTACAAACTTGCATGCTGCTTTTACAGTACATTTGCTGCATATCTGAAGTAAGCACATAACGTTTCAGGACATAAGGGGAATATAGGAGGAAGATGGGAGGAAATTTGAGAAGATACCAAGACCGAAAAAAATAGTCTTTTTTGCAATAGAAGGGCTACCAAAGGGAAACTCTTTTTCCAATCACTGCCAGACAACCATCTGAAAAACGAAGTTTAATAGATTAAGGAATTGAATGAAGAAATATAAGAGGTATAAAGAAGTGTTTAAAATAAACAGAGAAAAGCATCCTGAAAACAGTACAAGCGATATATGGAAATTTGTCAACATAAACAGTTCCAAAACAGATGAAAGACATCATTAGTTCATACCTTTTCAAGTTTGCAAAAGGGCCAAAACTACGTCTAACCTATTGAAATGGTATACCCTCTATTAACCTTTAGATATTAAAATATCCTTAATGTTTTTTTAAGGCTCAAACATACCTCTGAAACTAACGGATCTAGGTCTTTAAAACAACTTTAAATGGCCAAAAATGCCCCTAAATTATTGAAAATGGCTCACAAATACCATTTGTTAACCTTTTGATCTAAAATTACCATTAACATTCTTTTGTGGCCTCAAACATAGCCCTAAAACGAACGGACCAACCTAAGTCAAATTTGGGTCTTTAAAATAGTCACATGTCATTCTCAACTTGCCATGTTTTTAATATATGATTGAATTAAAGCCCATTCATTCATTAAAACCCAACCCATTTTCATTTTACAAATTAATCAACCGATACAATCTTTTCTCCCTAAAGTATATGTCATTTCCTACTAAGTTGCTCGGACTATGGTGCGGGTGTCCAACAGGGGTGCGGATCTGCATGTTGGATTATTCATGATCTGATTTTTAAAATTAAGGGATATGGATCTAGATACGAATACTGGTGCAGGGACTTGGCAAGAAAACAAACTAAATATATACATAAATATGAGACATTGTGGAAAACTTATAATGTATCGTGGAAGGGACTTGTTCTAATTTTGATTAAATAGTACTTTAATTTGAATAGAAATTATTTTTCATTTAAATGATATTCTGATTTTATTTCTGATAAGAAGACTATAAGGGATCAAGTCTCACCATGTTATCGACCATTATCCATGTCCAAATATTCTTCCAAATTTAGCTCAACGTTCAAAATAAAATCTGGCTAAAAAACATGACCGACCCAGCCCACACCCTAGTTCTCCAAACCCCTCCCTCCACGCTCCCCTCTTCTCCATTCACGCCTAAAACAAAGAAGCTAGAGAAACAAAACGATGAAGAACCCTAGTTCAGTTTCAAAACAGCCCCACATCTCTCCTCTCTCACAAATTCATGAACCAATGTTTGCTTAACACGATAGATTTGGTACCACACGTGAAATCTAGAAACTCCTTGACATTATATTACTTTAATTTATAAAGAAAAAACATTCGAAGGAGACATAGGAGTAGTATAAATCACAATATAGCATAAAAGTTGAAGGTATTTGTTTCCAATCTATTCAAATCTTTACTTTTGAGATATCAAAATTTCAATTCTTTTTCTGAATTATTGGTCAACACACCCGATCTCGTTTGATCGAATCAAACACAAATGCCACACCCTTACCTATGTCAAAGTCATGTTGACACAGGTGTGACATCGATTGTGTCGAGTTTGAGTAACTTCTATTTTCTAGAACCTTAGATATGATAGGTGATTTAGGGTAATATTTTTTGTACTACAAAATAGAGATTGGATATAGAAGGATTCTTCTTGAAGAATCAATTCCAAAGTCTTGTTATCAATGTAATTACTTTTACTGGTTTATATGAAACCTTTTTCTATTTTAATTTGATGCAGTTGAACAAAGAGTCTTTTGGAAACAACCTTTCATCTACGCAAGGTAGGGGTAAGGTTTTCGTACACTCTACCCTCCCTAGATCCACTTGTAGGATTCCCCAAAGAATTTGTTATTTCCTAGAAGCTTAGAGGTGATGGGCGATGTTAAAACCCAATTTGGACCGACCTATAACCCTTTCGAATTGCTATTTGATTAAATATGTATCACAAAACCTTTTCCCCTTATTTTATGGGTTTCAAAATTTAAAGTAATTTTATGTTAATAATAGATTTTAATATTCACAACTTACAAAATTTATTGTAATTATTTTTTCTTATCAAATTACTTTTTTATGAATTCTATTTATCGATTTATAAAATTTTGAAATAATAATTTTACCTATCGGCTTAAGGTTTAAAATATTTATGTATGCTTATTTTATATAAAAACTATTTAGTATGTGTAGTAAATCATTAATTAAATAGCAATTCAATTGATCTTCCCTTGAATCATTTAAATTGTAGCCCCTTCTATTAAATTTATTTAATTCATGACGCTTTTTCTATTCAATTTCATTTTTCAATTCTAGCCCTCTCAATACAAATCTTATTTCCATTCTCGCAACTTGGTCATTTCAGCTTTGGCTTATTTTATTCCAATTCTAGATTATCAAATATCTTTCAATCTCAGCCATCCATCCTTTTAATCAAAATTTGAGATCAAACCATAGCCGTTCATCTTCTCTTAATCAGCGGTTCAAATCTCACAACCCTTTACTTTCCTTTTTAACTCACTTAATACCCAAACCTTAACAATTTTCAATTTTTCTCCTCATCTGAAAGGAGATTGCGCTGCACCTCTCTCTCATCTCCATTTTCTGGTGAAATCACCGCCGTTTCTCTTTCTCCCGTGGTCAGCGAAGGAAACAACAACCAACACCTCTCTCTCGCCCTCTTTCCCTCCTCCTTCTTTTCTGGCAAAAGCCGCCAGAGGCAGTGGCCTCATCTTCCCCTCTCCCCATCCTAGTGAGAACCACTAACCGATGCTTTCTCTTTTCCCCTTCCTCTTCATCCGAAAAGGACCACCAGTGAAACCGGTGAGGCCACCAGATGGAAGTCGCCTCTCTCCTCTTTTTACGAGGACAACAATCAATGAGCCACAATAACAACCAAAGGACCTATGAGTTCGATAACAAAAAATAAGAGCATTGTTTCTTCGTTGCTTCAATTATAGATAGCGGGTCAGAGTGACTTGTATTCTAAGGAATTGGTGGAAGTGTATTGAGAAAAATCGAGAACTAGAGATGGCGCGAATTACACGGTGGCCTTACTTCACTTATCTCCGTCAAGTCTAATCGTCTCTTGATCAAGACCTTGTTAAAACTTTGGGACCCCTGAAAGGCTGCTTATCAAATTTAGGGATTTTGAACTAACCCCGACAATTGAAGAAGTTGGCGGAATTCTCAATCTTCCTTACAAGGAGTGTGAAATGATTGTACCACACGAACCATCCCCGAGGTCTTTTATGAAAAAAGTGGGAATGCACCATAATTGAGATTTACGTTGTTTAAAGGAGGGATGGATTTCTATAAAATTGTTATATTCATGTTTTGGTGATGAAGAGGGCCATGAGAATTTTAACATAGACTTTTCTCTCTTTGCTGAAAAGCGGGAAAGATATCGTCTCAATGCGTTTGCTATTGCACTGTTAGGTTCATTAGTTTTCTCTACGAAAAAAGGGAAAAATCCACACTAGCCTGAGTTGTATGGTTCACATGATGACTCGAGGCTGGCTCCAATTACACAAGAAGACTATAGTACCCATGGTACTAGCAAAAATAATAAGGGCATTATCAGCATACACCAAGGGTAAGAGACACTACGAAGAATGCAATTTCCTATTGCAACTCTAGGCTATTGAACACTTCCACAAAAGGGATGAATTGGTAGACATTTTGAAAGGTGTAGTGAACAAAATTCTTAGTCATCCCGAAAGGATGAAATATTTTCCTGCCCTTATAGGAACGGAATACTAGCTCGTGTATTTGAGAGGACTTTCAGGTTGTCAAATTCGATAGAAGTATTATTGATTGAAGCCTTGTCATGCCATCATAATAGGTGATGAGCTCTACTTTATTGAGATTATTGGTTTGAATGACGTTCAACCATATGTGCCTCTCTGAGTCCTTTGTCAGTTCGAGTAAATCCAAATGATACCCTTGCGATCTCATATGGGCCATTACGAGTATAATTTTGGGCCAAATATCCCACAGGTGGATATTATACTGTGAGGTGGAAAAATGAGGTAACTATTGATGTTCGAGAACAACCTTTTTGTATGCATGAGTATTATGTATGGATCTTGGAAGATGCGGAACATAAATATTCAAGCGTAGAGGGTCTTCCTGGTTTTGGTGATGAAAAGGAGAGAAGATGGGCACACAATCTCTTCAACTATGACTATGTCATAACTCCAGCTATGAGAGAGCAGATTGTGCCCAACATTGGAGACCAACCTTATTGAATTTTTTTTAGGGCTTGCTTCCCCATGTTACCCCTTGCCCCTTTAGTGTATTTTCAATTTTTCAATTTTCTTTATTATGATGAAATAAATTGAATCTTATTCAATAAATAAAGTTTGCTTTTCTTTATATTTTTTTTTCTAACCCTAAACTCCAAATTGGAAAAATATGGCTCGAAATAATTATTGTGCATCACTTATGTGTTGTCTTAGGCCTACCTCTGGCTCAACGAGGTCCTTTGCATTTAGGGTTATTTCAAACACCATGTTATTATTATAATATTGTTCTAATCTCCTAACATCCTTTTTATGTTGATTTTATTGTTTTCCCCATTGCCTAAGGCTGATCTGTCTTTACATCCTGGACCATACAAGATCAAAAGGGACTCCTCTTTCTCCTCCTCCTCCTCCTCAAAGAGCAAGTTTCAAAGAAAAAGGAAAAATGATTGATACTAATATTACCAATGAAAGGGTTGAAACTTCTAAGGGAGGACAACTCTCCAATGATTTGGTTGGGAGACTTGAATGCAAAATTATGGAGTTAGAGGAAGAGGTGGCCAACATGCGCTATTTGGCAAAATTATCCATCTCTCTCGGCACCCCTTTTGGGGAGCACATGGACAACCTACCCCTCACCAATCAAACCACCCTACCAAATAATCCTCCACCTTATAATATAACCCGACCTAACTCCATTCATCCAAATAATTTACCATCACCTCACACCTAAATGCAACCAAACTCCACCCATATTCCTCCTCAATATACCCAAATTCCATCTCATCAAGTGTCTTTTAGACCTATGGGGGAGATAATAAGATAAGAAACCAAATCAAGTGTTGAGAATCACATAGTGATGTCTTCAGAAAGAGTTAAAGTGATATATCGATCCATTCATACTTTAGTGTACTCCTCAAATTTCAGTCGTTAGAACATCCAGTTGATGCCTTTAATATCAGGATTGCGTCTATGACCTATGCTCATGCACTTCAGAGAGATTCATATCTATGATCAATTCCCAGAACAAGGGGAACACACTTAAGCCCATTGATCTCAATCTTATTCCATAAAGTTATGGATATCAGGCTCATGATATGAACCTATTCATAAGCACTCATGTCTCATACTATGCTCAATTTTACAAATTCAAGATTTGATCTTAATGGCTAGAAAAATAATGTTATGTCATGTATATTCTTATATCAAAACTCTCGAATGAATCGTGCTTATGATCTTTCACCCTAACCACTTTGAGTGATCCTTTTCAGTTTTGATAGTGATGTTGTCGATAGTAGTTGAGTAATGACAAATGAGAGGGTTTATGTTTCTTATTGTGGTAGTGGTGGTGTTTTTATTCCACCTAAGGTTATAAATGTAGAAGAAAAAGGAGATAAGGTTTTAAGATGAGTAATAAGTCAGTTTCGTGGTAATAATGCATGAAAGTTAAGTTGTTAGAAGTGACAAGAGAATGAGGAATTCTTATAAGGATTGGTTAGTAGGAGTCCATGGAGTTGTTATAGTACTAGGCTTGAATGTATTGTTGGTAGCATGTGGATGAATTCATGATGCATTAGGTGGTTCTTGATTAAGACTCAAGGTTAGTTGAATGTGGTGGTAAGGAGTAATTTCCTTGGGATGAGATTTCCTATAAAGGAAAAGAACCTGAATGTTGTGATTTAGATTAGAATAATCACCTTATGTTAAGTACTTTGTGATTTTGAGTTAGGCTTGAATATAGTAAGAGCATACAGTTAGACTCAGACCTTAGTAAGAGTAGTCATAAACCCTTATGAGTTGGAGCTTATGAGGTGCGGTATTCATAATGGAAGTCATGATATAGTGGTGTTTCTAGGATTGAAAGCTAGCAGTTGTATTGCTTAAGGCATAATAGTCCCATTCTTACTTCATGCCCAAATTTCCTTTGTTTCACGTAAGATAGCTTCAGATAAGAGCTTTGCTATGTTCAAACTCATATCGTTCTTGGCTTATGTGCAAAAGAAAGTTCCAAACTCTTAGTATAAATCAGTTTTGCCTATGTTAGTAGGCAAGTTCAGAAGTCAGAAACATTGTAAGAGTAACCCCTTCTCCATTCTCAATCCAACCTTCATTCGAGGACGAATAATCCCAAGGAGGTGATATTGTAACACCCCTAAAAATTTATGAGTTAATGCTCAAACCATTATTCATTGTGAATAATATTGTACTGAGTGTTTCTAAATTTTCTTAGGTGTTAAGGTCACTAAAATCCCCTAGCATAAAGTTGAGTTGAAAATTTTCTTTCCGATTGAGTTTCACTATGAGATTTTACTTGGGTCAACTTCAAATGACTATATCTTTTAGAACATAAAGAGTTAGATGTCCCATAACCTACCAAATGGAAGGTCTTTGAGTCCTCTTTCAAACGCCGCCAAGTTTTCTAAATTTCGAACTCAGACTAAAAGTTATGCTTAGTTGAGTGAAACCTCTCTATTTAAGAAATTACACTCGTATTAGGAAATATATTTTGTTCTTTCCTTTTTCCCACTTGTCTTAGCACTTTTTCCTGACCCAATTAAGGGTTTAATCAGATTCTAAAATACATATTCAAATTCAAAACACTTGGATTTTTTAGAGCGAAGTTTCACGAAGAGTAAAAGACGGTTTTCAAACGTTCATTCAAGAGTTGAGGAAATTCTCCAAGAACAATCATTCTTTCAAGGTATGTGAGGTTTCCCATAGTGATCGACTTGTTCGTCTTCACACCAATCATGTAGTTCTTCCATTAATTCATCCATGAAATCATTTATGTAAAGATTCTTGAAGAATTCTTGAGTTTTAGTCCCATTCTTTAATAATGGAGGTTTTAAGTTCTTGAGGTGAGGGTCTTGTAAATAAGTGATGTTTCTTGATAGAATTTGAGTGAGATTTCATTAAAAATGTATTGGGTTTATCAATCAATGACAGTTTTGAAGAAACCAATCGATTCTAGATGAGTTAGGACCCAAAATTGAATTAGAAAATTTGTCAGATTTCTGGGTTCGGGATGGGGCAATGTGCGCCCATAGAGCCAGGAGGGCTGGCGCCCTGCACCAACAGTGCGCCCTAAATTACTCCCAGTTTTGTTGGGGTAAGCGTGAAACACCACAGATGTGCCACGGTCACCTGCTTGTTTTTCTTCTCTGTTCTTTGTTCCTTTGAATTGTGTCTTCATTCTCCTCTTGATATTAACTTTAAATTCTTCATTAATCCTTAAGAGATCCTACATATCCTAATCACATCTCTCAATTTACACTTCAAATTAAAGAAAAGTTTAGAGGAAATTTCAAGCGGTCCTTTTTAAGTCATTTTGAGAAGTCTTTTGCAATTAACTATAGACTTGAACTAAGTCTTGAGTAAATAAGTATGATAATGAGAAGAATTGTATTCATGAGTCTATATTTTTATTGAAATCCTTGAGTTGAATCGTTCATGTCCATAATTTGGCATGAACCCTATGAATTACGTATTCTTCAGATGAGAAGTATTGTTGAGTTATGAGTTCTTGAGTCCTTGAGTTTTGAGTATTGAATTTGTATATTTTTATTGAGATCCTAGAGTTGGTTCGTTCATATCTATATTTTCAGCATGAATCCTATTTTGAGTTATAACTCTTGAGAGTCTTTTAAAGCCAATCACCATCTCTTAAATTGAGTTTTGAGTAAAAGTTTTAAGAGAACTAAGTATTCCCAAATATACCATTTTTACATTGAGAAAAGAGAAACATTGATTTATAAAAATAGTTTATGAGTTCAAAAATATTTCAAGAACAGTTTCTTCTTTTAAGAGGATGGTTTGAGCAATTATCCCAAACTAGAGAAAGAGTATGTTTTAATACATTGATCATAAAGTTTTATTGATTATTGTGGGAGTACTATCGGGCACCGAATTGGGTTAGAGTCTTTTATAACTCGGAAGTCCCATAAAACTACGAAGCAATCATAGGGATAGGATAACATTGATTATTCATGCGACTTCTCATTGACTCTGAGAAGGCCTATGAGATTGATCCATGGTAACAATATCATCCTATACCCCGGCAAGGTATAGGATGGCCCTTGCAACATGGGCGAAACATTGTATCATTGCTAGGTTTATAGTAATGGTTGTTGGTTAGAGAAATTCCCTAGAAAGTAAAGTATACTATTTTCATGTTGCTTACATTGTATATCTTATTGTAAAGCTTAAATGGTTATCAATTCATATTCATGTATTGATCTAATTATGTTGCTTTCAGTTATTCAAGTAGTTAATTGTTTACTCTAACCTTATCACTTACCAGTACATTAATGTACTGGCGACATTTGACCTACATAATTTTTTTTCATGTAGATACAAGTGCTCAGGACCATCAATAGGCATTTCATTGAGATCACTATTCACTCGTAGATAGTTATGGTGTGGCCTCCTTGCTTCCGGGAGACTCTATTTACATTTAGCCTTGTAGTATTTGAGGTGTCGGTGGTCTTGTCCTGATATCCATATTATATGGTTAGAGGCTTCATAGACAGACAAAATTTGATGCTTCCGTTGTTTTCTTAGGATGTTTTATTTAATCTATAATTCATGTTAAATATTTGTAAGACATTATTTTAAGACTTTGTTAAATGTCTAAGTGTTTACTTATTTTAAGCTTCCGCTTATTGTTTAGTGTCATGTAAGTCATGTAGCCAGGCCAATGGTTCCCTTGGGGATTAGAAAAGGTTATTGAGTGCCACTTACATCTATGGTGTAGGCCTGGGTTGTGACAGATCAAGCTACTTCATACCGAACCCAAAAACCGTCAACAAATTGCAACTGTCCTTCTGATAAGATAAAGGACCAAGCTACTGTATACTGCACTTGACAATCGCCAATAAAGGGCAATCGATCCGTTCAACAAGGTGGAGGTCTAAGTTGTTTCATGCTCTCAACTATCATATTTTTTTTAAAAAAAAGTAAAGGCAGGTTTTCAGCCTATTTTATTGATTAAAAAGCCGTAAAACAAAATTATAGTTATGTACAGATTAGGCCCAAAACCCAGGCCCTATCTGTAAGAAAAAAACAAAAGAAGCTTCTACTATGAAAGGAAACTAAAGTGAACATGAAAACTGAAAAAAGGTTCTTGAAGGTCTCCATCCCAATCGTTCTTCTTCAACATCAAGCCAGCAGCTAAGTTGAATGCATCCGTATGATCCTACGGTGCAGATCCTACAATATCCAGCTCGAGAAGGAATACGATGCCTTGTCTTCTCTAATTTTACAAGATAAATACTTCCTTTGATTTTATTTTTTCAGTTCGATGGGTTAAGTCTCTGAAGAAACTAATACCACCAATTGACCGGAGCTGAAAATGTTCAGAACTACCAAACCTTGCTTAATCTATTTTTATTACCTTTTGTAGAGGTCGAAGAATCAATATCAAGTCTAGGTTTTCACGTATCATCTGCATCTAGGTTTGGGTTGTCAGTCATTTGTACACCTCAAGCTCTCACCAGGTGCTGATCTTTAACCCTTTCGAATTATTTCTGACACTTGTGCAAAATGGTAGATTTAAATTGCTAGAACTTGATTTTTCAACTAGTCTTCAGTATGTTGTAAAGTTCTCACTTTGTATATTAGTGGTTAACTGTTCTTCTGATATGAGGGATGCCTTGTTTATCTAAATACAATATTTTCCTGCCTTCACTGGGTACATCCTCACTATATCTGATTAGATAATCACCTGCACGAAAAACAAGGTTAGCAAAATAGTCAGCAAGGGTATTTCCTTCCCTCATGGAATGTTGTACTCTTGCTGAGACTGATCTCCTTATCATGTTGATGAAACTTATTTCCATTGCTACACTCCATGGAGGATGGAGCTACCCAATGGCCTTCTAATAGCTGAAACAAAACTATGGCGTCAGTTTCAATAATGATCTCATGAATCCCATTCTCTCTGCAATACTCTAGTCCTTCTCTCATAGCCCTCACTTCAGCCCCTAGGCTAGTTGTATCTGATATTCTAATTAACACCTTTTGCTACCATTAACTTTCCCTCTGAATCTCTTATACAAAATGTTGCAGAGCTGGGGCCTGGGTTACCCTTAGAGGCCCTATATATATTCACCTTTACCTTGTCAATAGGTGGGGCCAACCACCTAATTATTTGAAAAGAATGGGATGGACTATAAGCTTCAAGTGTTGCTACTAGTTCAGGCCAATTCTTCCTTTCACCTTCCATATGGTGCCTAATCCACACGAATTTCCTGATAGCATATGTGATTTTTGAAATAACATTAGTTGTAGAATACTTCCCCCCATGTAGAATGGTACATAGTATTATCATAGGAATTACTTGCAGAACACTTTTCATTCTCCATTCCCCTCCATGCTCCACCATTTTCTTATGTTTGGCTTCAAAAACTGGCTGCATTGAAAACCTATAGCATTGGAAAAGTATCTCCAGATTGCTGTAGTTGTCTCACCCTTAAAGAAGAGATTTTCAATAGATTCCTCCTCTGGACTGGTGCAACGGTTGCAATTTTGTGAGATATTAGAATTCCACTTGTGCATGACTGTTGCTATTGGAACTTTCCTTAACCATATTCTCCATGTGAGGAAAGAGTACTTGAAAGGTAGGCCTTTACTCCATAGGAGTGTAAAGCCTTCCTTAATCTCATCTCTCTGTCTCAACAACTGCCAACTTGTTTTGACACAAAATTTACCATCACAGGATTTGGTCCACCATGGTTTATCATTCTGATTTGTGAGATAACTTTTCTCAACTATCATATTGTGCCCTAAAATTGCATGTGCCCAAAAAATCGCATTGTGCCCGAGAAATTCATGTGCTCGAGAAATTCTATTGTGCCCGAGATTGCATTGCGCCAAAGAATTGTATGTACCCAAGATTGCATGTTCCCAAAAATTGCATTGTGCCTGACATTGCATTTTGTCCGAAGATTGCATGTGCCCGAGAAATTACATTGTGCCCGAAGATTGCATTGTTCCCAAGTAATTGCATTACGCTCGAAAGATTGTATGTGCCTGAGAAATTGCATATGCTTGAGATTTGCATGTGCCCGAGAATTGCATTGTGCCCAAGATATTGCATGTTCCTGAAGAATGCATTGAGCCTAAAATTTGCATGAGCTTGAGATATTACATATGCCTGAGATAGTGCATGTGCTCAAATATTACATTATACCCGAAGACTACATTATGGCTAAGAATTTCATGTGACTAAGATTTGCATCTACATTGAGTTCGAGAATTATATGGAACTCGAGAACTATTGGAGCTACTATTGATTCGAGTCACAAGAGTCGCGTGGAGCTCTAAGAAACACATCTGTATGGAGCTTCTATCAAATCATGCCACAAGTATCTATATATGCTTGAATTACATCAAAGCATATACACTCTGATCTCTTTACTTAATACTTATGTTTCGAAGGTATTATCGTCCAAAGGCACGATCTTTCATGGCTTTCGGATATCATATCATGGCCTAAGGATTTAATTTCTATGTATCATGATCTAAAGGTGTCATAGTCTAAAGGCATCATTTTTTATGGCCTACAGACAACATTTTCATGACTCGAGGATTTGATTTTGCATATCATTGCCTAAGACATCATCTTCATAGCCTTAAGGCAAATATCATGGTCGATATGAGAAATTACATCATGTTTAGATCTACCGTTAATTTTATATATCTGCCCTATTCACTTTATTTAGTGGTATCAAAAACTACAGATTTGCAGAGACTGACAGATTACAAATGAGATCAATTTCCCTTTAGATTTGACAATCACACCGTATATATCACAACAATGCCCTATAAATTTGTCGATACTCATATGATCTTTTGCGCTATTCAGTCCACCTCATTGCTCTAATCCTATCCATTCAAGTTGTTATCGTCCCTGTGCGAATATCATACAGTTATTTCAATTTTAGGAACTATGTTTGTTCTTAAATCTAGAACTACACACGACCTGATTATCGTATTACCAGAGATCTGTAGGCGACATAAAACCAAAGTCTCGTCATACAATTATTCCCAACTATACGTCCTTTCAATGGATCCCACTGACATCTTTTCGTTAGTTGGACAAAATGGGCTACTTAGTCAACGGTGGTTGCCTGAAAATTCATCCCTTATTCTCAAGCAACCAAGTGGCAGTTATTGACCACCAATTTTGACTGACCTATAACTCTTTACGAATTGCTATTTGATTAAATATGTATGTCAAAACCTTTTCTTCTTATTTTACAGGTTCAAAATTTAAAGTAATTTTATGTAAATAATTAGATTTTAATATTCACGATTTACAAAATATATTGTAATTATTTTTTCTTATCAAATTACTATTTTATTATCGGTTTAACGTTTAAAAGATCCTATTTTATATAAAAATTATTTATTATGTGTAGTACATCATTAATTAAATAGAAATTCAATTGATTTTCCCTTAAATCATTTAAATTGTAACCCCTTCTTTTGAATTTATTTAATTTGTGGCACTTTTCCTATTCAAATTCATTTTTCAATTATAGCCATCTCAATACAAATCTTATTTCAATTCTAGCCACTTGGTCATTTCAGCATTAGCTATTTTTTTCCAATTCGAGATTATCAAATATCTTTCGATCTCAGCCATCCATCTTTTGAATCAAAATTCGAGATCAAATCCTAGCCGTTCATCTTCTCTTAATCAACGGTTCAAATCTCACAACCCTTTAATTTCCTTTTTAATTCACTTAGTATCCAAACCCTAACAATTTTAATTTTTTCTCCTCATTTGAAAGGAGGTTGTGCCGCACTTCTCTCTCCTCTCCTTTTTCTGGCGAAATCACCGTCGCTCACCATTTTCTGGCAAAATCAGTGCCTCTCCTCTTTCTCTCATGGTCGGTGAAGGCAACAACACCCAGCTCCCTCTCTCTCGCCCTCTTTCCCTTCTTTTTTTTTTTTTTTGGCAAAAGTCGCTAGAGGCGGTCGCCTTATCTTTCCCTCTCCCCGTCCTAGCGAGAACCACCACCTGATGGTTTCTATTTTCTCCCTTCCTCTTCTTTTGATGAGGACCGTCTACGAAACTGGTGAGTCCACCACATGGCAGCCGCATGTATCCTCTCTTCGCGAGGATGACAATCGACGAGCCACATCACCAAGAGACCTCCAAGTTCGACAACAACAAACAAGAGAATTGTTGCTCTATCTCTTCGATTGCAGAGCTCCAGTCAGAGACAAAGTTTGGTCATGTTGAAGTCAAGAATTTTAGCTTAATTACTAAAAGATGGATCTCAACAGATCCTTCCAGGTTCGTTCCATGTTTGATGAAGATTTCATTTTAGTTAATTTCTTAATGTTAAACTATAAATGAGTCGTGATATGTGTTCGTGCATGTCTACTTTTATTGGATTTCGTATTGGGTTTGAAATCATTTATTATTAGTTGATCTTCTTAACAATGTTCATTGTTTTAGCTTTTGTGAAAATATCATTTTGTCCTTGATTTTGATCTAAAATTTTCTGCCAGTACCTTCAATGCTCTTTGTATGGCTTCTGAATATAATTTAGGTGCTATTACATGTGTATTAAAGTCTGATAGTTATTGAGATAATATGTTAAAGATTTGATAGTTAGTTGTTGATTTTTCTCAATTATGATTGTCTCTAATTTGATCATTCCCCTTAATTAGTTTAACCATTGTTGAAGGAATCTACTTTTAATTACTTGATTATGTTATCGTTAAATTTTTACTCGGCCTTCTCTTGATTTAATATGACAACTCCATTGATAAGTTTATTCTTGGAATTCTTGCGTATATAAAATTGGTAGGTTTTTACCCTTAATTATGTCCTAATGTCACCTTTATGGTAGGTATATGATTAGTGTGAGGTAAAATAACATGATTTTCTGTACCTTTTTTAGTTTCAGATAGATTCTTAGTCAAATTGTTTATGGTAGAGTTGATATATATATATATATATATATATATATATATTGTCACCCCCAAGGGGTACCCCTAGATGTGACAAGGCATATAGAACCACGAAGGAATTCATACAAGCCACTTAGTCCTCATAACATAAGAAATAGAACAATAAGAGTAAAAACACATTTCCCAAGTCTAAAAGTTTTTCATAAAAGAAAGCGGAAGTCTAGACATTAGTCTTATTACAACCATCTATTACAATACCAAATGAAATTGGGCCTAGCCCATACATCATGTCCATAAAGGAAATATAAGAAATGGAAACTAAAACAATAAATCCGTCCTCAAAGCACGAGGACTCACCAAAGCTCAAAATCTCAAGATCAACACTTAGCCACGAATCTAACCCTGACTGTCGAACCTTACATTTGGGAACAATGTAGGCAAAATATGCGTTAGTAAAAAATTGCACTAAGTATGATAACTATGCATAAAAACATTTAAAACATGCTAAAGGGACATTTCATTTCAAAGCATGCAAATGCCAAGTTTAAACATCATATAAGAGATTAGAAAGTAAAAGTCATAAGCATGGACAATAAATGCCAACATAATCTTTAAAACCTTTGAACTCATGTGCAATACCTCTTGAAGTAACCTTAGTTCATTATTCATGTTCTTGTTGTGGGAGATAAGCCTTAACCGACATGAGACCATGTGAGCTATAACATGATCACCTGGTGTTACCCACACCGAAAAGGGTTGTCCTACTTGCCTAAGATAGAACCATGAACTCTTAGCTTAGGTCGATCCATGATGTTTGCGTAATTAAGACACAACTTCCAATGCAAGTGTCGTACAATAGTTTAGTAACCCAACCAAGGGTTGGGATCGTTCCCAAGATAGTGGTTTTGAGAATTAATAGAAAAATAAAATTTAATTCTAACTAGTCGTAGCTAAAGACATTAACGATTAAAAACTTTGTAAATTAAAGGGTGACGCAAGCTTCAAGTATCTAATGGGGGTTTTGTCACAAGTACGTAAAAACATAAAAATAAACACGGGTTTCTAAGTAATGAGAGGGGATCCTTGGGATGTGACGGGAATACGGGTTAAGCTAGATTATTGGGTACATGCTTTCGATAGAAGATTCATAGAATAATTTTGACTAGGCTAGAATTTAAGGTGGATAAGCTCTCTCTCGAGCAACTTACCCCGTTTCAAAATGCGTTCCTCTCGGACACCCACTTGCCTCATGAAGACCAGCCTACGCCTTAACCCACTCACTCTCTTGAGTTGAGTGTGTGGACATGGGACTATGGTTGACTTTCTCGAGCTAAACCTCATGTCGACTCACTCACACTGGCAATCAATCTAGTGGTCTTAGTTTTACGACCTCTCTCTCGAGCAAGCCGAAAACACATAATTAAACTTGTATTTGCAACTACAAATTCATTAAATTCATCCACAACCACTAAATGAAATCACATTTAAACTACGAATAGAC
Source organism: Solanum verrucosum (assembly GCF_900185275.1). NCBI lineage: Eukaryota > Viridiplantae > Streptophyta > Magnoliopsida > Solanales > Solanaceae > Solanum > Solanum verrucosum. The sequence continues at coordinate 2,103,945 of NW_026020343.1, read as the reverse complement.
TATCAACAAGCAAGACCCAACAATTATCTTAACCCTTATTCGCTAAATCACATCCCAAGAATTGGGGTTTTTAGCCACACATGTATAAGAGATAGAAATTTATACCAAATTGAGCTTGCATTCAAATGGGTATGAAGATTTAAGTCTTGATACAAGCCAAAATTGAAGAATCTAAGAGATCAAAATACAAATCTTGAAGATGAAACCCTTAGGAACTTCAAGTCTTCAAAACCCTGTCAAACTTAGAGCTTTCAGTCAGATATTTCAGATAGCATGGCTAAGCAAGAGGCAAAGGTATATTGTTAAAAAAATATGCGAAACTAGTTTCATATATTCCTGAATATCATATATATGATTGAATAAATTTATGTTATTTATTATGTATTAGAATTATTTGAATCATGATTTCTAGTTTATTAGCACACTGGAAACAGGGAGAAAACTTCTGTACTATGCCATCCTAATGTTGAAACCAGTAGGCGAGGAAGCCATTTAGGGGAGTAAACAAAGTTGAGGCGCTGATAAGAAGGAAGTATCCGCTAAAGTACGATGCTAGTAGTGACAAGAAAACATGATAAAGATAATCTAGTTCATAATGATCTAATATGAATTTAATCAATTATGAATATGATAGGAAGGAATAATTTGAAATAAAAAATCTGCATGATAAAGAACAGGACTACTTACGTTCATAATGAAATGATAAAAAACTCCGAAACTTTAATATTATATATACTTAAAGATATAAAAATAATTGAATTAAGAAGGATCATATGGGAAAAAATATTTTTGGAAGATATATTAAACCAACAATGGTATGAAATAGACCTACATGATTTAGACTTCGAAAGAATAGAATGGTATGATTTAGAAATAAATTCAGATTAAAATGAACTACGAATATTTACAATATTGGATAAAATCTATGGAAGATATAAAACTATTAGAACAATTAATGGAGGAAAATTTATATATGTACCAAAGAACCGAAGATATGTTATATCTAGAATATATCATAAATAATATTAAAGAAATATTCAGATTAAAACAACTATCGGAAGAATATTACAATAAATATTATTACATTTTACCATGAATTTTACACTACCAAAAAATAACATTAAAGAGATATCAAGATTAAGACACTTAACAAAAAATATTATAATAAAATCTCTAAAATAAAATACTCACCTACCACACTACCATCTACCACACTACCACTTTCATGAATTCACCAACTACCAGTTCCGCACCGAAAAATGATATTTGTAGTTAATTCAAAGTTATATATTTATTCTATAGTTAATATCTTATCCCATAGTTGTATTTTTATATTTTTTGCCTTATATGTAATCATGCTTCCTTCATTATTAAATCTTGTTACTACTATTGGTGTTTTTAATTTTTCCCACTTATCTTCTGGTAAACAATTGTATATTGATTTTTTGTTTGTGAACACATTCAAATGATGGACTAAAATAGACACTTAGTTTTATTCTTAATCAATGTTTGATATATATATTTGAATATTTTAGTCCACCATTTGAATAGAAAAGTACTTAGGAGATTGATGATGAAGATTATTTATTAATCAAAAATTAAAAATAATATGTTTCCCGAAGTGAGCATGAGGAACCAAGAACTGCTGAAGTTATTCTACATGCTCCACTTCCAGTTCTTCCAGCAAACAAGGTTTACTCAATTGACAACTGATATCTTTTCTTGTTTAGCTTTTCCTTGTTAGTTTCATATGAATTTTTGTAAAAGTATCATTTTATATTGTCAGGCTCAAGCAAGCACATTGGTTCTTAGTCAAGTGTTGACGTTGTTCATCAATATAGAGGACATTGAATAAACTTTGCACATGGTTCAGTCATACTTGAAGTCCTTACCAGTGCAGTATCCCAGCCAACAATCAGGCCTCCAGAGCAATAGTACTCATTACCCGACAAAGAAGAAGGAAATGCATGATGCAATTGTTGCTTTGGATGATAATCCCTTATCATTGTTTAACGATGAACAAGCCAAGCAATTGATAAAACTCAATTATGAATCCCCTGTCATGGTTAAGAAATGGAGGGATTTGGCATAATCCAAGTCAAGTTTCCAGGAGTTCTTGACCAGCTTTGAAGTGGACAAGAAAAAACTAGACGATTTGATTAGATCATAAGCAAGGTAGAAGGTGGAGTATGAGAAAAAGGAGGAACAAGCTAGAACTAGGCAGAAAGAAATCATCTTATTAGCTCAAGAAAAAGATGGCAAGATAGAAAGCATTAGCAATGAATTGGTAACAACAAAGATGGAGATGGATGGCTTGAGGAAAAATTGGTCCAACATCCAGTCTTCATTACCCTTGTTGTTACTTTCAAGTCTTTCCTTGTGTTGTCACAACTCACAATAATTTAACTTTCTTAATTTTATTGTTCCTATGACTAGATACATTTTGGAAAGTGGAGTTATACATTGTCTTCACTTATAAATTGTTGGCCTTGTGGCCAACCAAAAGGCTCGTAGTGGAATTGGCAAATATTTCTCTGTCCTTAATCTGAAGTATTGGGTTTGAGCCGTGATTAGTCTTTGTTATGGAGCCTCTACCCTTTATGTGGTACTTTTAAATGCGGATAAGGATACTAAATACTCAGTGGGAACCAAACAAGAAAAAAAGAAAATTGCATAGCAATGTGTATAGCCCCAAACCAATTAAACTACGTGCACCTCCCTTTTCATGTATATACATTTTTAGTAAATTTTTCTGTGCAGTATTATCAAGTGACAACCCTTGAGTCTTTTTAAATATGCCCCTGCCAAGTTTGAATCTTTTAAGTACCCTTCATTATATAAACTAGTTTTTCGACACGTTCATTGCACGTGATTATCAATTCATAAAATTTAAGTGAAGATTTGAATAATAAGGTTTGATAATTAGCTAATTATTAATATTTATTTAATAGCTAATTTTTATGAGATAAATCATGACAATTCTCTAACTCATGAAAAGTTTAATAATTTTTGAAAAAGATATTCAGAAGCATATATCTAAATCACAAGAAAATTTGATAAAAAAAATGAATTTAGACTACATCATGCTAACTTCATATATTGGAACATTACATACAAATGTATATACTAAGCAAACAAAAAATTATTATATCATCAGAATTATTATATCACGATTTATCTCATAAAATTAGCTATTAAGAAATAATAAAAATTATGAAATAGTAAATTAGTAAAACAAAAGAGCAATATTTACATAATATAATTATTTTGAAGCAAACATCCTGACAATATAAATCACATAAGTAGCATTGATAAATAAAGTCATTCCTTTTTATTGAGTATCAAAAAACAAATAATGACAATTCTCTAACTCTTGTTTTCCAAAATTATTAAACTTTTCATCACAAGAAAAATTGTTAACAAAAACAAATGAATTTAGACTACAATAAAAATCAAACTAATACAAACTTCAACTGGCGTTATTACAAGTCATATAACTTTTTTCATCAAAAATACCAAAATATTAAGAAATAGTAAATCAATAAAACAAAAGGGAAATGTTTATATAGTAATAACTATTTTGAAGCAAACTTTCTAATAATCTAAATCACATGAGTAACATTGATAAATAAAGTCCTTTTGTCTTGGACATCAAAAAACAAATCATGACAATTCTCTAACTCTTGAGAAGTTTAATAATTTTGGAAAAAAAATATTCAGAAGCATATGTCTACATCACAAGAGAACTTGTTAATAAAAAAAAAATGAAGTTAGACTACAATAAAAATTAAACTAATATAAACTTCAACTGGCCTTATTACAACTGATATAAACTTTTGTTTGTTGAAAAATACTTGAACATTAAGAACTAGTAAATCAGTAAAACAAAAGGGCAATGTTTATATAGTAAAAACTATTTTGAAGCAAACTTCTTGACAATCTAAATCACACAAGTATCATTGATAAATAAAGTCATTATTTTATCTTGAGCATCAAAATAACAAATCGTGACAATTCTCCAACTCTTGAGAAGTTTAATATTTTTTGAAAAAAATATTCAAAAGCATATATCTACATCACAAGAAAAATCGTTAAAAAAATGAATTTAGACTACATGTTAACTTCATATATTGGAACATTACATACTAATGTATATAATAAGCAAAAAAATAATTATTATATCATCATAATTATTTTCCTCTAGTACTCGAGATTAATGAATATACCCTCTTAGGATAGAACAATTTACTTCCTTAGAATAGTAGTACCTCATATTCCGCTGAACTTCGAACTCACTCAATGACAATAAATCACACAAAAAAATTTAAAATAAAAGAAGCAGAAGAAGATTAGAAGGTTAAAAAAAGTTGTGGTTGAAAAATTAGAGGAGACCCCTCTATTTATAGTCAACAAAGGGTAGTATGAACAAGTGTATTTTGTGTCTTATCTTAAAAGTCATGACCTTTCCGAGAAGTCATATCCCTTTGGAAAAGGTACAACTTATTGAAAAAAGTTACAACTCTTTGGAAAAGTCATAACTCATCGAAAACTCACAACCCTTTGCAAAAAGTCACAACTCATCAAAAACTCACAACCCTTTGAAAAAGGTCACAACTTATCAGAAAAGTCACAACTCATCAAAAAGGTCATAATCTAAGTTAGGGATATTATAGTAATTTAACATTCCGTTAGGAGTTCATGCTTTTAAGGTAATATAGATAGATATAGATATAGTTATAGATGAGTCACAATGAAAGCTCTTTGTACACCATATGATCCTCCATAGTCAACGGTGTTGATATTCTTGATTCTACACTTATTACATCCTCATCCACAAATAGTTTAGTCTAACTTTTTGCTCTTTCCCTCATTTTCCGACATCCCATTACCATTTTTAGAGTCCGTATTCTATTTTTTTTTTCATTTTTCCTCTTCTCTATTATCATATAGACATCATCAGCTTAAAAACTCCTCTTCTATGTTTGCATAAGGCATAGACAAATACTTTCCATATTTCCCAATAAACTCCTCTTATATGTTTTCATAAGGCATAGACAAATACTTTCCATATTTCCCAATAATTAGCATACTGAGTTCTACATAAAAAAATGTCAATGTTGAAAGTTTTTTATAGACTAATAAAACACAAATTCAACTACTAAACATCGATGAATAAATGTAACAAACAGAAAACTAATAGCGGCAATCAATATGAAAATAGACGAATGTAACTAATTTTATTCTTACATAGAAATCTCCTAGTGATCTTTACCAAACTGCTCAACTGCATATTTCACAAAATCACGGCATAGCTATTCTTGAAGCATGTAATATTAAACTTCTTTCTACGCAGAAAATTTGAATCTTTAAAGTACCCTTCATTGTATATCAGGTGAAAGCTTTTTGTATTATCCTCCATACTCAATGGTGTCGGCTTCCTTGATTTAACACTATTTACCTCCTCTTTCATAAACAATTCATGTAAGTTCTTACTCTTCCCCTCATTTTGCGATGCTCCATCACCGTTTCTAGCTTCCTCTTTCTTATTAGCTTTCTCATTTTTCCTCTTCTCTCGTAAAACCCTCACTTCTCCCTCCATTTTTTTCAACTTACACTTCAATTATTTTTTTTTCTGTTTCATCACCACTTTCCGACTTCAGGCTTTTTGAAAGAAAACACACTACAACAAATATGATATATAGCTACGAAATTATTAGCTACGACATGAAATTCGTCACTAATTGTTCACTTTTAGTGACTAAAATTACTTTTCGCGCTTAAATATATAAGACAAATACTTTTAGTGACGAAACATAAAAAGTTCGTAACTAAGTTTTGTCCACTAAAATTTTCCACTAAAAAATGAACTGGCACCATTTATTGAGTATTGTTAGTCACAAATTTAATTTTACCAGTGACATATTGTTTCGTCACTAATGATGTATCTAATTTGTGACAAATAATTTTTTTTCTTAAAATGAATTAATCTTTGGACACAAAATAATTTCGTCTCAAAAAATATGTTGTTACAATAGTGACAAATTAGAGTTTGTAGTTAAATATTATGTTTTATCTATAAAAAAATAGATTTAATCAAGACATTTATTTTCATCACCAATAATACAAACAATTGGTGACAATCATTTTATTGTCTCTAATAAACTTGCTATTTAGTGACAAAAAAAATTGCCACAAAATATGTAAGGTGTTAAATAACGACAACTTAAAATTTGTAGTTGATTAAGTCAACTATTTTCTACAAAAAGAAGTTCGTAGCAAAATACAAAATTTCCTTTGGCTACAATTGTTCATAATTAGAGAAAATGTCATAAATGGTTCTTGAAGTATTGAAGTGGGTCGAAAATAGTCCCTCCACTGTACATTTATCAGATTTAGTCCTTTAACTATTCAAAATGCTATCAAATTTGGTCCCTTAATTATATACTTACCATTTTTGGTCCCATAACTGTACAGTTACTAATTTTAGTCCTTTAAGTATTCAATTTTTTTTTTATCAAGTTTGGTCTTTGACTAACTTTTATAGAAATAGTTTAGGTTTATGTTAATAGAAATCATGTCATTATAAAATTAAATCTTTAACCCATTTTCAGTTGTTTCTCTTTCCCCGCTACATTTTCTTCAAATTGCTCTTAAGAAGTTCTTACTTCAATGATTTAAAATAAAATTCATGGGAAAAGAAGATAGAAGTCTTGAATTTGTACGTATAACCTTGAATTTCTTGTCTCGTTATGAGGTAATCAATGTCTATTACTATAGTTAAAGATTTATATATTAAAGTTGATATTGATAATCCTCTGTTACGTTGATCGATAAATTTAAATTTATATAATTAGAAGGTTATATATATATAAAATTTTGATTAATAAAATAAAACATTAATATAAATTAATAAACATCGACCTCAAGAGGTCGGTATATTATAATGAATATTAAATATATTAAAAAAATATTGACATCCTGAAGTTGGTATATTAATTATTTTTTTTTAAATATGGAACTTAAGACCCTTCGGGGTGGCCCATTGGTTTGGCTTGGGACTTCCATGTTGGAGGTCTCAAGTTCGAAACCCCTTGCCAGCGAAAGCAAGTGGTTTGCCTTCAGGGTCGAGCTCGTCGCACCGGGTTTGCCTTGTACAGGTTACCTCTCCTATGTGGTTTGCGAGCTATTGCATAGGAGCGGGGGTTTTACCCTGTGCGCACCCAAAGGGTAGCGGCTGCGGGTTTCCCTTGTCATAAAAAAAAATGGACCTTAAGAGGTCGGTATTTTAATATATATATATATATATATATACACACACACACACACACTAAAATGGACCTTAAGAGGTCGGTATATTTATAATAATAAATTTGTCACTAATTTGTATCTTTAAGGACGAAATACTCTTTTGTATCTAAAAACAGTCATTAGTGACGAAATTATATTTCTTCAACTATGAAATACATACAACATTAGAGACAATTGGTGTTGTCACTAATTGAACTAAATTATTAGTGACGATATAGTTTTGTCGTTGGTAATAACTTTTTTAGTGACAAAATTATACAATATACTACAAAAAATTAGCTTTTTATGACAAACAATTTTTTCACAAATGTTATGCATTTGAGGACGATTTATTGTTTTTGTAGATAATATAACTTTTTTATTGACGAAACATTAAATCGTCTCTGTATACATATAGCGACACACATTTAGTGACGACTGACTAACAAATTTTTTTTCGTCATGAAAGATCTTTTGTGATGAAATATGAGTTATAAGTGATGAAATCATTTGTCCTTAATAATTGAATTTGTTGTAGTGACACCCAATTGTTTCTAAGAGACCAACAAATTTTGAAAAGAAAACACCCCAACGGTTTCTTTGCTACAAAATCTGAACTAGTTAATTCTTTTTGAATCTGAGTTGAAAATGAAAAGGGTCTCCAAAAAGATATGAAAATTGATATGGGGTTGAAGAATTCAAGCATGTTGATTTTATTGAGTTTGGGGGGAAGTTAAAGAATTGTTAGAAAACACCAAGAATTGAACTTTCTCAGTTATATCATTGGTGGGTTTCTTTGAGAGAATTGAATAAAATGTGTCAAATAAGTCTTGGTTTTGTTTTTGGTGACACTTTTACCAAGGAAATATCAAAGTTTCTTTAAAACCTAATTAAGTTAATTTGGGACCAAATTAATATTTTTAAAAGTTGTTAATCATTTCGAAAATAACAAAACTCCATATTCCTTCCATTTAAAAAAAAAGAAAAAAATTCATTCAACACTTCTCTAACTTCTTTGCACCAACAACACTCCCTTTCAACCAACAGGTTCCTCTAGATTCTCCGCCTCGTTGTCGTCACTCGTGACTCTATTAAAATCTTAATGTCGTCACTGATCGTCACTCTTCTATCAGGTAAGTCGGTTATTTTTGTGAATTTTTTATTGGATTTGTGAACAAAACACTGTTGAACAAGAACACATTATTGATAATAATTTTTTTTTTCCTTTTCTTGGGTTAAGAAACAAAAATTTGTTCTATAGTTGTGAATATTGAATAACGGGTCAATGGGACCTGTTGTTTCTTGTTTCTGAAAGAAAAACGAGAAATTCAAAAAACCCTAAACTTTGGGAAATTATTTGAATATATATATATATATATATATATATATATATATATATATATATATCATGTATATTGGGTTGTTGTTGTTTAGGAAAACCCATTTTTTTTTTTTTTTTTTTTTTTTTTTTTTGTGAAAATGGTTTGTGAAACTGTCCAACATATAACTCATTTCATGGAGGAAGTGTCATCTGTTGCAACAGAGGAGTCATATGTTGGTAGAAATTCCAACATAGTGGTCATATGTTGCAAAAAGTTATCCATGTGTTGCAACAGAAGGTAAGTCTGTGGTAATAGAAGTATAAATTGATACCCATTATTTTCTTATAATCGAGTGTAACCTTTTTTGTTTACTTGTAGATAAAACGTCATAAGAAAAGCCTATAACTGAAATGAGTTGCTGGGACATGCCCCCACCAAACTCTAACAAGACTGAAACTAAAATTAAAGACTGAAATGTAAAGCATGTCTATTGTCCTCGAAGTATGATGACTCACCACTGAAGCTTCTAAAGTCAAATTGAGGATCGAACTAAGCGTGATCTGGATGCTGAGTGCCTGAACCTACATTATGAAATGATGTAGTGCAAAGTATGCGTCAGTATTTGGAATGTACTAAACATGCATGATATACATATGCTAAGCGAAACAAAGTATATAAGTTGAACAATGCATAACTGAGCAATTATGTAATCTGAACAAGTATAACTGAAAATTGAATTGAATGCAATGACCAAGTAGGGCTGGCAGGGGGACCGGGTCGGCCCGCGACCGGTTCGAGAACCGGTTCGCCGGACCCGATCCTGTCTATTCTCACGGTTTGGAGGGACTTCGAGATAGGGGACCGGTTCACCCTTTGGTCCCGATCAACCCGGCCCAGTCCAGACTTGGCTGAACCCGCCGGTTTCGCAGTATCCCCTATTTTTTAATTTTTTTTTAATTATATCCATTGGGGACCGTTGGGGCAACGGCTAGTGGGCCCCCCAACGGATTTATTCACCTTTTTCACTTCCCTACCACACCCTACCACCCCCTACTTTTAATACTTTAATTTAAACCCTCAAGTTATCATAAATACACTTTAACCCATTTTTAATATTATAAATACCCCTCTATCCCTTATTGTTTCTTACAAAATCTTCTATTCTCTCATCTATTTTCTATATCCTCTCAATCTTAAGTCTCAATTTTTTATTTCATTTAAGTCTCATATTATATCATAATACATATATTTCAATTCTAAATTTTCATATTATATCATAATATATATAATTCTTATATTTGCTATCAAGTATTGGAGTTCCAAATTATAAGTTACAACAAACTACAAGCTTCAAGAATCGGTTATAACGTCTGCTATTAACGCAGACGTTTGGTACATTCGTTTCATAATATTTATATTTTATTTTTCGTCATTAATTTTTGTGTTATTATTATTTTTATATGACACTTACATAAAATTAAATATGAGTTCTAGCAAAAAAGATATCGGTAAAGGAAAAGAGAAAGAACCAAGTGGCATTAGTAAATTATTTAATTTTAATAAAAAAGTAGTAAGGAAAAAAAGAAGAGTAAATGTGGTGGTACTTCTTCTAAATCAATGTCTAAAGTTAGATTTAATACAAATGATTCTAGTTATGTTGATAATACTTCTTATGATATTGATTCAAATGTTCAACTTGATCATGAAATTTTACAACGAATTTATGGTGATATTAATCCTTATCTTGATGAAAATTCAGGTGAAGAAGTAGAAGTTGGTTCGGGAGAAGAAGAATTAGAAGATACACCTACTAGTCCGATGACAGAAGTTCCAAATGAAACTACAAATTCAACGGAGCAAAATTGTGGACGCCCACCCCTTACACCTCCTACAAGGGAGAAGGTGAAGTATCAACGCCCTAAAACTTCTGTTGTGTAGCAATTTATGACTTTAGATAAGGAAAACTCTATTGCTATTTGTAAAAAGTGTAAGCAACCTTTTAAACATAAACAAGGTGGAGGTCAAGGTAGGATGGGGGGCTTAAATAGAAATTTGTTATCTTGTGTGCCGGTTCAATATAAAGAAGTTAAAGCATTAGCCGATAGAAAAAAAGGAATTCCAGTTAATGATTTTGATATTAATGTTAATGAATCGGTAGGGGCTTCTAACATGGTTCAAGGAACATTAGATCCTTCTAACCCCGGTGGTCCACTAACACAACGTAAATATAATAAGGAAAGAGATCGCGAAAATTTAGCTAAATTGGTTTTTGTTTGTGGTTTTCCTTATAGTTTTCCTTCACATCCCGATTTTATTGAATATATTCAATAAAATTATAATCCTACTTGTAGAGGTTTTTCAAAAAATACTATTAAATCTGATGTTTTTGTATATCAAGGTAAACATTGTCAATATCTTCGTTGTATATTTAACATATTTGATTGTGGAGTGTCTTTAACTTCGGACATGGGTCGTAGTGTTAATGGACATGATTATTTAACCATTACAGCACATTGGATTGATCATAACTGGAATTTGCAAAAAAGAATCTTAAGTTATAAAGAATGTGTAGAGAAAAAAACTGGTACATATTTAGCTTCAAATATTTTGAGTGTTCTAGATTATTACATGCTTATAGATAAAGTAATGTCGGTCGCATTAGATAATGAATTTAATAATACAAACGCTGCCAGTATATTAAAAGTTAGATTATGTCCAATTGATGTTAATGCTTTCCATGTTAGATGTGTTGCACATGTATTAAATTTAGTTGTACAAGATGTTATTTCATTATTTGATTGTGGTTGTATAAAAATTGAATATGTTGTTGCCTGGATTTTTTATGCTCATAGAGCTGCTAGAATTAGGGAATTTAATGAGCGTTGTGTACTACTATGTGATTTGCCACAAAAGACATAATAAAACAAGGTAGAATTCTTTTTACGAAATGCTTTCAGTTGCTTACGAATATAAAGGACCCGTACAAATGGTGTTTAATGCTCATAATGTTGATCCATTAGATAGAATTTGTGAAGAAGATTGGGAAAAAACTAATGAACTATTAGAATTTTAAGACATTTTTATGATGCTACAACCATGTTTTCTGGAATTTATTATCCTACTATTTCATCACTACTAATAAATATTTGTGCTATTTCAATTAAATTTTATAAATAAAAAAAATTGAAAAGTTTAGAGTTGCAATTGAAGGTATGATTGAAAAATTTAAAAAATATTTTTTTCCTATTCTGCAAATTTATTTAGGTGATACTTTACTTCATCTTGACTATAAATTACGAGGTGTGAAGGGACTTGTTGACACTTTTTATTATACTTCCGAAATTTTACCAAAAGAAATTCCAACTTGTGAAATGTGTAAATCTAGCTTAAAAGTAGAAGCAACAATTTTGTATGAAAAATATAGAACTACAGGAAATACTCAAGGAGAAGTTGGTCAAACTTCTAATCCTCAGAGTAAAGCTCGAATTTCAAGTTATATGCGAGGTTTTCTTGGTCTTAATTCTACTAACTGTGATGATTTTGAAGAATATCTTAATCAATCTTTAGAAATAGTGGAAGACGAAGATGGAAATGAAGAATTATTAGCATGGTGGAGGAGGCGGAGCATTGCATTTCCAATTTTGAGCAAAATGGTTCGTGATGTTCTAGCTATTAAAGCTTCATCAGTTGCATCAGAGGCTGCTTTTAGTGCGGCAAGGTTTCAATTTGGTGATCATATACATTCATTGGAGGAAGAAAGCCTGTAAACATCAGTTTTATTTAGAGACTGGGTCAACGCCGAGAGGAGGAATTATAATTTGCCAAAGTTAAGTTCCAAACAAGAAGCTTGGATTAATGCGGTAATTGGATCTAGTGATGATGAATTAGAGTCACAAGAGTTTCTAGAAAGTTTGCCAACACCGGAGGATGTTACCGTTGATATGATGCGACAATTAGAATTGAATTTTAAAAGAGAATACAAATATTAGATTACATCCGAGAACTAATTGAAACAGAACCTTTCCTAGAAGGTGGCTGCGTAAATTAGTTACTCATCTAATATTTTTAATCTAATATTTGTAACAAATATTAGTTTTTACATATGAGAACTTATTGAAACAGAACCCTTCCTAGAAGATGGCTGTGTAGATTAGTTAGTCCACTAATATTTGTAAATTATAACTTCTAAGTTCTAAGTTGCAATTAGATTTTATTGAATAAATTTGAAGGCTTTATTCAAGTCATTTTTATACAACTATTGTCTTGCATTTTAATTTTAATATATACATACATATTTACATATATACTAAACTAACTTTAAAATACTTAATTTAAAAATTGAAATTTGACATTTGAAATTTCAAGTTTAAATTACTTTAAAATATTTAAAATACAAATTTGAACTTCTCAAATTTGAAATTTGAAACTTGAAACTTGAAACTTGAAACTTGAAACTTGAAACTTGAAACTTGAAATTTGAAACTTGAAATTTGAAATTTGAAATTTGAAAACTTAAAATTTTTTATTAGCTAAAAATGTTATTGTAAACCAAATAAACTAATATTTGTAACAAATATTAGTTTTTACATATGAGAACTTATTGAAACAGAACCCTTCCTAGAAGATGGCTGCGTAGATTAGTTACTCCACTAATATTTGTAAATTATAACTTCTAAGTTCTAAGTTGCAATTAGATTTTATTGAATAAATTTGAAGGCTTTATTCAAGTCATTTTTATACAACTATTGTCTTGCATTTTAATTTTAATATATACATACATATTTACATATATACTAAACTAACTTTAAAATACTTAATTTAAAAATTGAAATTTGACATTTGAATTTCAAGTTTAAATTACTTTAAAATATTTAAAATACAAATTTGAACTTCTCAAATTTGAAATTTGAAACTTGAAACTTGAAACTTGAAACTTGAAACTTGAAATTTGAAACTTGAAATTTGAAATTTGAAATTTGAAAACTTAAAATTTTTTATTAGCTAAAAATGTTATTGTAAACCAAATAAACTAAAAATGTTATTCAATAACATATAATTTCAATACAAATAAATAAACATATAAAAAAATAAAAATCCCACGTCCCGTCCCATCTCGTCCCGCCAAACCCCATCCCATCCCTTATATATAGTGGGACGGGATGGGACGTATTTTTGTCCCGCCAATCCCGGGCCCGACCGAATCCCGGCCAAGGCGTCCCCTGTCCCCTTGCCAGCCCTATGACCACGTACTAATCATGAAGATAACATGTTGAACTGTATACTGATGTAAATGCTTAAAACCTAGTCACTACACTACGAGTCTGACTGTGGGAGCTACTATTAACCGACACAAACCACCTAAGTTAACGTGAAGTCTGATGTATACGCCCCCTCGAGAGGACCCAATATACCTTGCCATGGGTGTAGATGCATGATTGTTGCATGATCACTAAAACTAATGCCCAAAAGAGGGGACTTATAAACTTACGCTGGCACATAGTTTTGGGACTTTGAGGGTACGATGAACCCTAGTCCAACTCGGTGCTAAGTCTACTCCCATCTAAATATTCCTGAATCTTAAATGCACTAAACTCTTAATAGCTCAAAAACTGACATGCTAATTAAGAATGCAACATTTATATACTTAGAATATGACATTCGAAATCTGAAGCATGAATTTTTGTCTGACCTAGCAAGTATAATTCAAAAACTAGGATAAATTTACACAAGTTAGGATTCTGAGTGATATGCATGGAATGATACTAAATTACCAAGAAATAAGTTTATTTAGATCAAAGGAACCATAATCATAATAAAGCTTGCAAATCTAGAAGCCTTAGGTCTGAACTGTTTATGAGAATATGAAAAACTAACTGAATTTTAGGGACCTAATGAGTTAAAGGAACCCACTAGTGAAATCCCACATTCTTGGTGAAGAAAACTGGGACTGAACTTTGAGGAACACCTCTGCTTGTTCTTGGAAGAAACTGGTGACTTTTCCTCTTCTTTTTGCTCTAAGTTGGGTGATTTTTGGAGAATGAGGGTTCTGGGTATTGTCTAACTATATTATTAGGCTTAGATTGAGTAAAACGATGTAGTTTGGGCAGCAAGCGACGTAGTTTAAGTGCCCAATGCATAGGGGAAAAGACCAAAATGACCGTGACTTAAAACTGACGAAGTGCCATTCATGGTGCAACTGACGGGCCTTCATCTGAACCACAACCCATCAACTGGATCGTGGTCTGTGCTCTACTTGACAGGGCTTCACTAAAATGAGCATAATATTTTACTCCAAGCATTTATTTTAGCAAACTAGTGGCATTGGTAAGAAGATTCAATTATATTTAATTTGATAGGTCATGGGCCACCTAATTCATTTTGTGGTAAAAGATATAACTGTTTGAAGTTGACCCAAAAGCCCTTTCTTTCCAAATAACTACCGATACTCACCAACAGTCAGACCTACGGTCTGTAGGTCAAACCACGGACCGTACTGGTTGGCCATGGTGGGATCAGAGACCACTAAATCTTGGACCCCAATGACTAGACCCTACCTACGGACCGTGGGTCCATCGACGAACCATGGACCACAACCGTAGTTTTCATGTCCTTGGACTCGAGGCTTACATTATTATATGAGTCGCACACTCTTCCTTTCTTTGAGAATAAATGAGGATATCATCAATAAAGACAGTGATGAAGTCTAAATACTGCTTGAACACCCTGTTTATTATGTCCATGGAAGCTGCATGAGAATTTGTTAGTCCAAAGGAAATTCCTACAAATTCATAGTGACCATACCGATTCCTAAAGGTTGTCTTTGAGATGTCATTGTCTCTAACTCTGAGCAGATGATAACCAAATCTAAGGTCTGTCTTAGAGAAGCAACTAGCACCCTAAAGTTTGTCGAATAAGTCATCAATCCCGAGATGGGATACTTATTCTTGATTGTGACTTTGTTTAGTTAACAATAGCCAATGCACATTCTAAGAGAACCATCTTTATTTTTCACGACCAACACTAGAGCACCCCATGGAGAGATACTAGGCATGATAAAGCCCTTATCTAGAAGGTCTTTCGAGTGTTCTTTCAATTCTTTAAGCTCAGCTGGAGACATTATATTAGGAGAAATCGAAATAGGCTGGGTATTTGGTAGGATATCTATTCTGATGTTGATTTCCCTTGTAGGAGGAACTCTGGGAAGATCTTCTGGGAACACTTCCAAAAACTCATTTACTACTAGGTGATTCAAGAGTTGGGGTTTCAGATTTTGAATCCTTAAACCCAGCGAGATGATAGATATACCCTTTGGAAATCATTTTCCTATTCTTAAGGTGAGTAATAAATCAACCCATAGGCACTGAGCTATTACCCTTCCCTTCTAAGACTGGCTCATTTGGAAACTAAAACCGAACGATCTTAGTTATATAATTGACTGAGGCATAGATGGAATGTAACTAATCAATGCCTAGAATGATATCAAAATTTACTATATCTAACTCTACAAGGTCTACTAAGGTGACATTCTGAGAAATTGTGACCGGGAAATTTCTATATACCCGTCTAGCTATAACTGGGTCACCAACTGAAGTACAGAATGAGAAGGGTTCTAAGAGAGTTTCTGGACTGACACCAAAATTTACTGCTATATACGAAGTTACAAAAGACAATGTAGCCCTTAGATCTAACAATGCATAAACATATAAATGGAATACTCTAAATGTACCAGTGAACACATCGAGAGAATCTTCATCCTTTAGGCGAGCGTAAAGAGCATATAACGTGTTCTGGCGCTGACCACCACCTGTACCATACGAGGCACCCTACTGAGTAGGGCGACCTGCTGGCATTGCTGAAGTTGTAGACTGAGTCGTGTTACTTCATTTTCCTTACTTGGCAGAAGGGCAATCCTTCTACCTATGACCAGATTGGTCACACCCGAAACACCCCTCTCTACAAGCAAAACACTCACTCGAATGGTTTTTACCACACTTTGGGCATGTTGGAAAAGAGCCGTCACCTGAAGCACTCCCTATGAGCTTGATGCCCTTCCTTTCTTATCCTATTGAAACCTGGAGGACGGAGAGTTAGCTGATGAAGGTGTAGGGGTTGTAGACCTTTGTTGAAACTATAAGCGATTTTCACCGCCCAACCTTTGCTAAGAGTATTCATAATTCCCCATTATTGACGTTTTTTTGTCCTTAGCCATTTCCCTAAGATTATCTCCCTGAACCTGCTGAGCATGAGTCTTGAGATATCCATATCCCCTAACAATATAACCTTCTTGTACTTGGTCTTTACCAGATTAGATACTGCAAACAAGAACTTGCTCATTTATGCTCTCGAAACAACAACCATATGTGGAGCATACCTCGAGAGCTGAGTGAACTTCAACCCATATTCATGGATTGACATTGAACCCTACTTCAAGTTCATAAAATCCTGGACCTTAGCCTCCTTTAACTTTCCCAGGAAGAAACTGTCCAAAAAAGCTCTAGTAAAACACTCCCAAGTCACAAGAGCTGCATCCATACCCCTGTTGTCCTTTAACTGTGATACGATTCTCACAATAGAAACGATGATAATATGCGGAAATCGAAAGACAATAAAGTAAAATAGATTGATAAACTCACAAGAGGAAACAAAAGACAACCAAAGGGTATATTAAACCCAATGACCTTTATTCGTTGATCCAACTATAGCACCTAACTCTTACGATGACCTCAAAGGAATCAATATCCCAAGCAACCAACGTTTCTAACAAAGTTCAACAAAAGCTTAACCAAGCTCTCAACACTCAAACATGAGTTTTCAGTTTTCAACATTCAAATCAGTCTACCTAAATTGAAACCTAAGACACCTATTTATAGCATTAGGCATTATTACATAGATGGGCCCAAAAGTGACCCAAAAATAGGCCAATGGACGAGCCAAGTTGGGCTCGCCAAATAGCTCGGCAATTCGCCAAATGGGTTCGATGAGAACCTTCTCATTGGCTTCTCCTTGGATGGCTTGTTGTAACTTTCGGCGGTCTGGGTTTCAAAGGGCGATGCGCTGAATGTCCTCCATGCTCACCGAATGGGCAGCCTTTCTCTGCAGCTCATTGGATCAGTCGGCGATCCTGGAACCCTTGCCAAAGGGGTTCGGTGAATCGCCAAAGTGGTTGGCACCTCGCCGAATGGAGCAACACTATCCTTTGCCCCTCCTTGCCTCATTTGACTTCCTATGCTCCAAGCTATCATTCACACAAGGTGTTTCTCAGCTGGGAGCTCCTTTAAAGAGCATTGCCTAAGCCCACGAACCTCCATCCTTGAGAATGATCCATCAATACGTTGAAATTCATGAATGAATGGTTTGGGGGCAATCTGTATTGCATCAGACTGCATGAACCAAATTTGGGCCACATCTTTAAGTTAATAGGATGCCAACTCGACACTATCAGTACCAGTCACATACATGAAGAATCTTCTTAACCTCATCAATGAAGTTCTATGGGTCCTCACCAACCTTTGACCTTAGAAATTATGGTGGATTAATACGAACAAAGTCTCGAACCCTAGTTGCAGTTGATCCACCAGTGGGGTTTACAAGGACTGGGGCTTCCTATTTTCCTTGTTGGCTAAAGTCTAAGCCAGAAACTAGATCGCATTGCAGAACTCTACATTCATAACCTCATGGTTATTGTTCAGCAATGGAAAAACTACATTAGCATTTCGAGCAGTTGCGTTTTGTGCGTTATCTCTATGATGAGGCATGATCTGAAACGTATAGCGATCTATTAGAAAGGATACGTTCAATCAGACCTCACGCACGAAGAATATCAAAGGAAGTGAAGTTTTTCTTATAACACTTTGTAGCTTGTCTTTCTTACATGTGGCGCACTTCACACTCATGAAAGAGACTCTACTTAGTGCGGATTTTAGACACCCTAGGACTCTTGGACTTAATGCTTTGATACCAAGTTTATCACGCCCTTAGGCTACCCTCTAGACATAACACAAGACTTAGTATCACAAGTGACCCCAAGCTAACCCCGAGTCTGGCATATAACAAGCATACTGAAAATGACTAAGTAAATAATGTACTATGCGGAAGCTAAAAACAATGGATATCTGAAATGGGGAAAAAAACAACTAGTCTGAAAATATAAAATAAAATAAGAGTTTAGTAATGACTGAAACAACACTTCACAACTAGAGCAGAAACTACTAACTACTACGTTTGAAGAGCCTCTAACTGTATTATGTTGCTGGGACATGCCCCCAGCTAACTCTAACAAGACTAAAAATAAAAAATAAAGACTGAAATATAAAGGATGTCTATTGTCCTCGAAGTATGAGGACTCATCACTAAAGCTGCTGAAGTCGAACTGAGGATCGAACTAAGTGTGATCTTGATGATGAGTGCCTAAACAAACATCATGAAACGATGTAGCACAAAGTATGTGTTAGTACTTGAAATGCTGAAAACCTAGTCACTACACTAAGAGTCTAACTATTAGAGCTATTATTAACTGACATAAACCACGTGAGCTAAACATGGAGTCATATGTATACGCCCCATCGAGAGGATCCAATATACCTTGCCAAGGGTATAGAAGCATGAGTTTATGTCTAACTGACCTAGATAGTATAATTCATGAACTAGGATAAATTTACACAAGTTAGGATTCTGAGTGATATGCATGTAATTATACTAAATTACAACGAAAAGCGTTTATTTAGATTAAAGGAACCATAATCACAATACATCTTGAAAATCTAGAAACCCTATGTCTAAACAGTTTATGAGAATATGAAGAAATAATTGAATACTAGGGACCTAATGGGTGAAAGGAACCCACTAGTAAACTCCTACAAACCTAGTGACAAAATATACGGAGAAATCCTTTTGATTTTGCGGCTAAACTTCAAAAAATACATTTGCTTATTGTTGGAAGAAACTGGTGACTTTTCCTTTTCTTTTTACTCCAAGTTTGGTGATTTTTTGAGAATGAGGATTTTGGGTATTGTCTGACTAGATTATTAGGCTTAGACTGAGTAAAACGACGTAGTTTAGGCATCAAACAACGTAGTTTAAATTCCCCATGCATAGGGGAAAAGACCAAAACAACTAAAACATAAAATAGACTATGTGTCATCCAGGGTGGGACTGACGGGCAATCATTTGAACCACTGCCCATCAACTAGGTCGTCGTTTCTTCTCCACTCATTAGGGCTTCACCAAAACGAGCATAACGTTTTACTACGAGCTTGGATTTTAGCAAACTCGATGGAGTTGGAAAGAGAATTCAATTATCTGTAATTTATAGGTCATAGGCCACCTAACTCATTTTGTTCTAAAAGATATGACCTTTTGAAGTTTATCTAAAAGCCCTCTCTTTCAAATAACTGTTGATTCTCACCAACGGCCAGACCTACGGTCCCTAGGTCCAACAACGGACTATAATGGTCAGTCGTGGGTGGGATCAAAGACCACTAAACCTTGGACCCCAAAGATGGGACCCCACTTAGGGACCCTGGGTCCATCGACGAACTGTGGACCATGGTTGTCGGTGCCATTTCCTTGGACCCAAAGTTTTACATATCTATGTCAACAAATACCAATCGTTTCTTCCTCTTCTAACATCAAATGATCTTCTTGGTGATGCGAAATATGCGAGCATCACTATGAATATTTTCATAATCATGTTAAGGAATCGACAAATACTATTAAGGAATTGAGATCTAATATTGTTTTCCTTTCATCAAAAAAAATTTCACAACCTTTAAAGTTTAGGAGGTCAAAAAACTCAATTTTTAGATCACTATCTAATATTAGAAAAAGAAAAAGACCAACAACTACTGCTCCACTATCTTTCTCAACCTCAAACGGTAAAGATAAATTCATCACTCATGTTATATGGAAAAAATATCCATTTAATGGTTTTAACATTTGGCGAGGGTCTATCTCAACTAATGATATCCTTCTCTTAATGGATAAATGAGGGTCTACATACATGAGAGTGATAACCACCTTGTTTCATGACATAATCCATAGGGAAATTGAAGTTTATGTGGAGATTCCATCATCAAGTCAAAGAAGGTTCAAATCATATGGATGATCTTCAAAAGTTCTTTGCAAGACAGCGCAAGTATAATTTGAAGTTGAATCTTGCAAAATGTGTCTTTGGCGTTCCTGTTGGAAAGCTATTGGGTTTTATTGTCAGCCGCCGAGGTATAGAATTGGATCCATCAAAAATCAAAGCCATCTGTGATCTTCCTCCACCAAAGAATAAGAAAGAGGTAATGGTTTTCTTGGGATGACTTAACTACATTAGTCGTTTCATAGCTCAGTGAGCCAATTTCCAAGCTTCTAAAGAAGGACGTTGCTGTAAAATGGACTAGCGAATGTCAACAAGCATTTGACAAGATCAAAGAATCTTTGTCAAATACTCCTGAGTTGGTTCCTTCTGAATCTGGTAGACCATTGTTATACATATTAGTATTGGACAATGCTTTTAGCTACATCTTGGGGTAACATGATGTAACAGGAAAGAATGATTAGACAATATACTACATAAGCAAGAAGTTCACACTCTATGAAGCCCGATATTCTTTATTGTAACATACCTATTGTGATTTAACTTGGGCTGCCCAGAAGATTCGACACGGCCTCTCTTCACACACTACTTATCTGATCTCAAAGATGGATCCTCTGAAATATATTTTACAAAAGCCCATGCCTACAAGTAAACTAGCTAAATGGAAGATACTATTGAGAAAGTTTGACATAGTGTATGTTACAGAAAACATAGTGAAGGCACATGTATTAGCAGATCATCTGGTGGAGAACCATGTAGATGATGAGTATAGACCTCTGAAGACTTGATTTTTAGATGAACAAGTAGCTTTAGTGGGGGAAGACATCTATGAAGAATATGATGGTTGGAGGATGTTCTTGATGGAGCTAAGATTTTAAGAGCGTTTAACATCAGAGCTGTTCTGATTTCACCAACTGGTCAACATTATCTGGTAACGGTGAAACTCAGATTCCTTTGCTGAAATAATATGGTTGAATATGAAGCTTGCCTTTTGGGACTCCGATGGCCAATTGACTTTGATGTCCAAGAGATGTTGATAATTGTAGATTCAAACTTATTAATACATCATGTTTGAGGAGAGTGGGCAACCAAGAATCGGAAGCTGCTACCATATTTGGAGTGCATGCATTGGTTGTGCAAAATGAATATACAGATGTCCTAGCCACTTTATCCTCTATTATTGAACACACGGATCGTAATCACATTGATCCTATTTACATCCGTATATATGAGCAACCAACATACTGTTGCCATGTTGAGGAAGATCTCGATGGAAAGCCTTGGTACAACGATATTCTAGGATATTTAAAGCATGGTGAATACCCAAAAGAAGCATCAAGTGTGAAAAACACACGATTCAGAGGTTAGAAAATCAATTCTTTCTAAGCAGAGAAGTCCTTTATAGGAGGACTCTGAATTTGGGTTTTCTAAGGTGCGTCGATGGTGGAGAAACTAATAGGTTGGTTGAAGAGATACACGCAAGAACATGTGTTCCTCACATGAATAGTTTTAGTCTAGCAAAGAAGATTATGAGGTCAAGATATTTCTGGTTGACCATGGAGACAAAGTGTATTCATTATGTCTAGAAATGTCATCAATGTCAGACTTATGCAGATATAATGTGAGTTCCCTCCTACAAACTCCATGCTACTAATTCACCTTGGCCATTTGCAGCTTAAGGCATGGATTTCATTGGTTAATCGAACCGACAACATCAAACAAACACATATTCATCCTCGTTGCAATTGATTACTTTACCAAGTGGGTCGAAGACACCTCTCACAAATCAGTGACGAAGAAGATTGTAGATGACTTTGTGAAAAGTCACATCATTTGTTGGTTTAAAATCTCTGAGTCAATTATTACCGACAATCGAACTAATTTAAATAGTGATTTGATGAAAGCATTATGTGAGAAGTTCAAGATCACCTATCGAAATTCCACGCCATCTAGGCCATAGTTGAATGGAGAAGTTGAGGCTGAAAACAAGAACATCAAGAGGATACTACACAAGATCATCGACTATTACAACCATTGGCATTAAAATTTACCCTTTGCTTTGCTTGAATATCATTCTACAATCAGAACTTCTACTGGGGCTACAACTTTTTTCTTTGTATATGGTAATGAGGTTTTAATACATTCTGATGTGGAGATACCATCTCTGAGAATCATTCAAGAGGCGAAGCTGAGCGATGCCGAATGGGTACAAGTTCGGTCGGAGAATTTGGCATTAATTGACGGAAGAAGGATTAATATTGTTTGACATGGGCAACTGTATCAAAATAGAATGGCAAGAGCTTTCAACAAGAAGGTTAAGCCTATATATTTCTCACCTGGGCAACTAGTTTTGAAACAGATCTTCCCAAATCAAGATGAGGCAAAGGGAAAATTCTCACCAAACGGGTAAGGTCCATACATAGTCTCTAGGGTGGTAATAAGAGGATCACTCATATTGGCAGAAATAAATGGTGAAAATGCGCTCAAACTTATCAATACAGATGCTGAGAAGGGATACTACATCTAAGTTTTGATTCATGCTCTTTACTGTGTAATTTGGAACTACGTCGGACCTTATTCCTGTTTAAGAGGGTATACGTAGGTGCTCCTATGGAGTTCGGTCTTATCCTAATAAAAAATATCATTTTCTCTTGATTAAGTAACTAGGGAAGAATTTTTTAGGGGGTTTCAAAAATTCCATCAAAGAGAATTGTCATGCAAATCAAGACTAGGCAATTTTTTTTTAGAGGATCTCAATAATTCATAGAAATAAATCTACAATCTGCGATGATAGAAGTCTATACTGGGTAGAAATTTTTAATGGTTTCAAATATTTATGATACATATCAGTATCAAAAAGACCTCTCCTAATCGATCATTGCAAAGTCTCAAATTGTGCCAAGGTCAAAGATTCAACATCTTATACAATGTGAACTGTTCCCATATTTTCAAAATTCTTAAAAAACTTTACATGTTCTATTAATATTTTTCCTCAAAGCAAATGCCCGGAAAAGGTCCGGATGTTAAGCTACCATTATATTAAGTACGACAAATTGCCAGTATATGGCACCTTGTCCTTCCAATAGGACGAAGGATCAAGCTACTTCGTACCGAACCCGGAAACCGCCAACAAATGGCATAATGTCCTTCCGATAAGATAAAGGACCAAGATACTGGATATTGCACTTAACAATCGCCAATAAAGGGCAATGATTCTTCTAACAAGCCGGAGGTATAAGATGCTTCATGCTCTCAACTATCATTTTGTGCCCTAAAATTGCATTGTGCCCGAGAAATGTATGCGCCCAAGATTCCAAGTGCCCGAAAATTGGATTGTTCCTGAAATTGCATTGTGCCCGAAGATTGCATGTGCCCGAGAAATTTCATTAGGCTCAAAGATTGCATTGTGCCCGATAAATTGCATTATGCCCGAGAAATTGCATGTGCTCGAGATTAGCATATGCCCGAGAATTGCATTGTACCCAAGATATTGCATGTGGCCAAAAAATGCTTTGATCCCAATATTTGCATGAGCCCTTAGCTATTGCATATGCCCAAAGACTGCATGACCCCGAGATATTGCATGTTCCCAAAGATTGTGTTGTTCCCAAAGACTGCATTATGCCCGAGAATTTCATTTGCTAAAGAGTTGCATCTATATTGATTTCGAGAATTATATTGAGCCCAAGAACTACTGGAGCTACTATTGTTTCGGGTCGTGAAAGTCACGTGGAGCTCAAATAAATACATATGTATGGAGCTTGTATCGAATCGAGCCACAAATATTAATATATGCCTGAATTATATCAAAGCAGATACACTCTCTTTACTCATTACTTATGTATCGAAGGTGTCATCCTCCAAAGGCACCATCTTTCATGGACTGCAGCCATCATATCATGACCTAAGGATTTAATTTATTTCTATCATGATCCGAATGTGTCATAGTCTAAAGGCGTCATTTTTTATTGCCTACAGACAACATTTTCATGACCAGAGGATTTAATTTTGCGTATCATGGCCCTATATATCATAGCCACATAATCTCCATAGTCTTAAGGCAAATATCATAGTCGATATGTGAAATTGCATCATGTTTATGCCATTTAGTTGATATATCTTCCCAAATCACTTTATTTAGTTGTATCACAAGCTACAAATTTCCAGAGATTAACATATTGAAGAGAAGATCAATTGCCCTTTACATGTGACCATCGCAATGTATATATCATAACAATGCCCTCTAAAATTGTCGCTACCCATATGATCTTTTGCACTATTCATTCCATCTCGCTGCTCTAATCCTATCCAGTCAAGTCCCTATCGTCCCCATTCGAATATCATACCATTATTTCAATTTTACGAACTTCGTTTTTTCCTAAATCTAGTTCTACACTCGACCTGATTCTCATAATACCAGAGTTATGTAGGAAACTTAAAACCAAAGTCTCGATCATAAAATTTTTCCAACAATATGCCATTTAAACGGATCCCAGACATCTTTTCCTTAGTCGGACAAAGTTGGATACTAAGTCAGCATTGATTACCCGACAATTCATCCCTCATTCTCAAGAAACCAACAGGCAACTATTGACACCTAATTTTGACCGACCTATAACCATATCTAAATTGCTATTTGATTAAATATTGTAACACCCAGTATCCTAAATAGACCAGAATGCAGATTTCAGAAGTTGCAGGCGAAAATGACGGCCACTGCCCACGGACCATAGGTGAGGTCCGTGGATGGCCACCTTCAACCCTTCTCAGAAAAAGTCCAAATAATTGTCTAAGGGTCAACCCACACCGGACCCATGGACCGTAAGTCAAACCAAGGGTTGTGGTCCTCGTCCGTGGATCGAGACCCCAAAATTCCCTCTTTGAAGACCAGTCGACGGTTGACAGGAAGGACTGTAGGTCCATAAACGGTCAATCGGTCAGTCCGTAGGTTGGACCCGATAGCTTTTAAGTCAGGGGTCATTTGGTCTTTTTCCTATGTGTTGGACCCTTAAACTATATCATTTAACCCCTAAACTACATCGTTTTAGTCAGTTTTTGCCTTGTACCTAAATTAGAACTTATCCTCGTCAACTCATTCTCCAAAAATTCATCAAGTTGAACAAATAGAATGTAGGAAACTTAAAACCAAAGTTTCGGTCATGCCATTTTTCCCAACAGTATGTCATTTGAACGGATCCCACTGACATCTTTTCCTTAGTCGGACAAAATTGGATATTTAGTCAACATTGGTTACCCGACAATTCATCCCTCATTCTCCAGAAACCAACGGGCAACTATTGACACCCAATTTTGACCGACCTTTAAACATTTCTAAATTGCTATTTGGTTAAATATTGTAACACCCAGTATCCTAAATAGATCAGAATGTAGATTTCAAAAGTTGCAGGTGTAAACAACGACCACCACCCACGGACCGTAGGTGGGGTCTGTTGATGGCCACCTTCAGCCCTTCCGAGAAAAAGTCCAAAGAATTGTCTAAGGGTCAACCCACGCCGAACACAAGGACCATAAGTCAGATTAAAGGTTGTGGTCCTGGTTCGTGGATCGAGATCCCAGAATCTCCTCTTTGAAGACCAATCGACAGTTGATAGGAAGGACCGTAGGTCCATCAATGGTCCATCGGTCAATCCTTATGTTGGTCCCAACACATTTTAAGTCAGGGGTCATTTGGTCTTTTCCTTATGCATTGGACCCTTAAACTACATCGTTTAACCCCTAAACTACGTCATTTTAGTCAGTTTTAGCCTAGTAACTAAATTAGAACTTATCCTTGTCAACTCATTCTCCAAACTTTCACCAGTTGAACAAAAAGAAGGAGAAAGAGTTGACCAAGCCCTCTCTAAGAACGCAGCCAGGTTTTCTTCAGTTCCAGCCCAAAAATTGAAAGATTTCTCTGTGAATTTTGTCACTAGGTATGTGGAATTTCACTAGTGGGTTCCTTCCACCCATTAGGTCACTAGAATTCAGTCAGATTCTTGATTCTCTGTATCATTCTAGACTTAGGATTTCTAGAATTTCTGAATTTATGTTGTGATTAATTTGTTAGACTAATCCAAATCAAATTATCATGTTATTGAGGAATTGTTGCTTAGTTCTTGCATGAAACCCATAACCCTAGTTGTGTAGATTCTTTTAGTTCATAAATTACACTTGCTAGGTCATTTTATTCAGTTATACATGCTCCAGTTAAGAAAGTTTGATTATTAGTATATTATTGTAGCATTTTCAGTTAGCATGTCAGTATTTTGAGCTATTCAGTGTTACAAAAAATTAGTCATAATGTGTTATTTACTTAATCAGTTGGGAGTAGGCTTAATACTGAGTGGACTAAGGGTCAGTCTCCCTCATAGTCCCAGAACTACGTGCCCCGTTAGGATAAGTCCCCTCTGTGGGCAGCAGTTTTAGTGATCACGCCAGTCATGCCTTTATACCCTTGGCAAGGTATATTGGATCATCTTAATAGGGCGATACATCAGAATCCACATATAACTCTCATGGTTTTATGTCGGTTAACAGTAGCTCCCAAAGTCAAATTCTAGTGCATTGTCCAGGCTATCACTATTAGTTCAGTATTCAGTCTCCGCATGTCATGTACTTGGTCATTGCATTCAGTTAGCTCAGTATTCAGCATATATCAATATTTAATTCATGTTAAGAGTATATCATTGCTCTTATTGCTTTGTTCAGTTATGTATATGTTATTCAACTTTTATTCTATCTTGCATGTTGAGTACCCTTCAAGTACTGACGCATACTCTGTGCTACATCTTTTCGTGATGTAGGTTCAGGTCCTGAGCATTTAGGTCACATATAGATCAGTTCCCGATCTCCAGTTCAGTAGCATCAGTGGTGAGTTCTCATTCTTCAAGGATGATTGGCATGTCTTTTATCCAGTCATTTTTTTATGTTCAGTTTTGCTCGATTTAGCTGGGGCATGTCCCAGCATCTCTAATCAGTAGAGGCTTTCAATCAGACATAGTTTAGATTAAGTTTCTAGTTGAGTTTGATCTTTGAGTTGCCATTAAACATAATTTTTATATATATTCAGATTTAGGATAGGTATTCCCCATCATTTTCCTTTATGCTATGTTTTAAGCTTCTGCATAGAATTATCTTATTTCAATTATCTTAGTATACTTATGATATGCCAGTAATGTTAGCTTGGGGTCACTCGTGATCCTAAGTCATGTGTTTATCCCCTGGGGTAGCTTTGGTGCGGGACAAACTTGGTATTAGAGCACTAGGTTCAAGAGTCCTAGGATGTCTGAAAAGTCACACTAAGTAGCGTCCCTTTTATGAGTGTGAAGCGTGCCACACCTATGAAGGGGGTGGGGGGTGCTATGAAATGTTTTAGGAAAAAACTTCACTTTCTTTATATTCTTATTGTGTGTTGGTATGATCTCTTGTCTAATCCATCGTTATGCATTTTCAGATCATGCCTCCTCGTAGAGCTTACCCTAGGAATGATAATGCACGCAATGCTGACGTAGTTCCTTTAGTCCTAGATCAGGAAGTTTCGAATGTAGAGTTTTTGAATGCAATTCAACTTTTTTCCCAGAGTGTAGCTAACTAGAACAATCAGCAGGTCCAGTTCCTACAAATGGTAATGGTAGATCAACAGCAGCTAGGGTCCATGATTTCGTTAGGATGAACCCACCTGTGTTTTTAGGTTCGCATGTTGGTGAGGATCCCTAAAACTTCATTGATGAGGTCAAGAAAATCTTCGAGTGATGCAAGTGACAGGAAATGATAGGGAAGAGTTGGTGTACTACCAGCTTAAAGATGTGGCTCACATATGGTTTACACAGTAAAAAGACAACATGGGTGAGAATGTCGCTCATGTGACTTTTGAGTGTTTTACTAGAGATTTTCTGGACAAGTTCTTCCCAAGAAAGTCGAGGGAGGCTAAGGCTCAGGAATTCATGAATTTGAGGCAAGGTTCTATGTCGGTTCAAGAGTACAGACTTAAGTTCACCCAACTCTCAAGGTATGATCCACACTTGGTTGCCAATTTCAGGGCTTAGATGAGTAAGTTTCTATTTGGGGTATCTGACTTGGTGAAAATAGAGTGTAGAAATGTTATGTTGTTGGAAGATATGAACATCTCTAGGCTCATGACTCTTTCTCAACAGGTTGATAGAGATAAGCTTAGGGAACATGCTAAGGAGCACAAAAAGGATAGGACAGGCAACTATGAGTATTCTCAACACAAATCGGGTGGTGGAAATCGCTCGCAGTTTCAATAGAAATCTTCAGCTCAAGCACCTTTATCATCGAGTGTTCCATCCTCTAGGTCTCGCTAGGATCAGAAAGGTAGGACATCAAGCTCTAAGTCTTAGGGAAGTGTTTCCATTACTAGAACCTACTTAACTTGTCCCAAGTATGCTAAGAACCATCCGGGCGAGTGTCTTGCAGGAAAAGACGAATATTTTGGGTGTGGTCACACTGGTCAAAGATTGAGGGATTGACTTATTCTAAACAGGGTCAAGGAGATAACAATAGTAGGGCTCAGTCTACAACTACAGCAGCACTAATAGGTCGCCCAACTGAGCAGGGTAACTCATTGGGTATTGGTGGTGGTCAGCACCAGAACAAGTTGTTGCTCTCCAGGATCGCCAGGATCAGGAATATTCTCCGGATGTGGTTACTGGTACATTGCAAATCTTTTATTTAGATATTTATGCATTGTTAGGTCCAGGGGTTACTATTTCCTTTGTAACTCCATATATAGCAATAAACTTCGGTGTCAGTCCAAAAACTCTCTCAGAACCCTCCTCAGTCTCTACTCCAGTCGGTGACCCAGTTATAGCTAGATGGGTATACATAAATTTCCCTGTCACAGTCTCCCAGAAAGTCACCTCAGCAGATCTTGTAGAGTTAGAAATGGTAGACTTTGATATCATTTTAGGCATGGATTGGTTAAATTTCTGTTATGCCTCAGTCGATTGTAGAACTAGGATTGTTCATTTTCAGTTTCTAGACGAACCAATCTTAGAATGAAATAGTAGTAGCTCAGTGCCTATGGATCAATTCATTTCTTACCTTAAGGCCAGAAAGATGATCTCTAAGGGCTATCTCTATCATCTAGTTCGAGTTAAGGATTCAAGATCCAAAACCCCAATTCTTGAGTTAGTTCCAGTAGTAAATGAGTTCCCAGAAGTGTTTCCAGAAGATCTTCCCAAGTTTCTCCCGAAAGTAAAATTGACTTCAGAATTGATCTCCTTCCAGATACCCAACCTATTTCTATTCATCCTTACAGAATGGCTCCAGCTAATCTTAAGGAATTGAAGGAACAATTGAATGTCCTTCTAGATAAGGGCTACATCACACTTAGTGTTTCCCAATGGGCTGCACCGGTGTTGTTCGTGAAAAAGAAATATGGCTCTCTTAGGATATGCATTGATTATAGATAGTTGAACAAAGTCACTGTCAAGAATAAGTACCTTATCCCCAGGATTGATGACTTGTTTGACCAACTTCAAGGTGCTAGTCATTTCTTGAAGATAGACCTCAAATCTGGTTATCATTAGCTCAGAGTCAGAGATAGTGACATTCTGAAAACATCCTTCAGTACTCGATATGGTCATTATGATTTTGTAGTTATATCATTTGGATTAACCAATGCTCACACTGTCTTTATGGATTTGATGAACAGGGTATTCAAGCAGTATTTGGACTTGTTCGTTATCTTTTTTATTGATGATATCCTCATTTACTCTAGGAATGAGGAAGAACATGTGACTCATTTGAGGGTTGTCCGGAAAAACTCTTAAAGATCCCCATTTATTTGCTAAGTTTAGCAAATGTGAGTTTTGGTTACAATCTGTTGTTTTCTTTGGGCATATAGTATCTAGCAAAGGGATCCGATTGGATTCTCAAAAAATAGAAGTAGTGAAACGATGGCCCAGACCTAACTCTCCTACAGATATCAGAATTTTCTTGGGTTTGGCTGGTTATTATAGAAGGTTCGTGGAAGGATTTTCATCCATAGCTTCTCAATTGACTAAGTCAACTCAAAAAAAGGCTAAGTTCCAATGGTCAGATGATTGTGAGAAGAGCTTCTCAGAACTTAAAACTAAGTTGACTACATCTCCTCTTTTGACTCTACCAGAAGGTTCAGACAGTTATGTGATCTATTGTGATGCATCCATAGTCGGCCTAGGTTGTGTGTTGATGCAGTGAGGTAGGGTTATATCATATGTTTATAAACAACTTAAGGTGCATGAGAAGAACTATTTGACTCATGACCTCGAGCTTGTAGCTATAGTATTTACCCTTAATATTTGGCGACATTACTTGTATGGTGTTCACGTAGCTGTGTTCATAGAACATAAGAGCCTTCAGTACATTTTCACCCAGAAAGAGTTGAATCTTTGCCAGAGGAGATGACTTGAGTTCCTCAAGGATTATGATTTAAATGTGTTTTACCATCCTGGTAAGGCCAATGTAGTAGCAGATTCTCTTAGTAGACTATCTATGGGTAGTGTACCACATGTTGAGGAAGAAAGAAAAGAACTAGCAAAAGATGGTCATAGGCTTGCTCGATTGGGATTTCACCTTATGAGCATATCAGATGATGGTGTGATAGTTCAAAATGGGTCAGAATATTTATTGGTAGCATAGGTTAAGGAAAAACAAGATAGTGATCATATATTGCTTCAACTGAAGGGTGTAGTTCATCCGCATATAGTTGAGGTTTCTCCCAAAGGGGAGTACTTCACTATTAGAGTCGTTTATGTGTTCCTAAGGTGGGTGAGTTGAGACAACAGATTCTTGTAGAAGCCACAACTCCATGTATTCTATTCATTCAGGCGCCACTAAGATGTACCGTGATCTAGGGAAGTCTTTTGGTGGAATTCTATGAAAAGGGATATAGAAGATTTTGTGGCTAAGTGCCCTAATTGTCAGTAAGTGAAGGTAGAGCATCAGAAAGAAACCAATGGGTATTACTCAAGAGATTACATTCCTACATGGAAGTGGGAAGTGATCAACATAGTCTTCATTACAGGTTTACCTCGTACTCGTAGGCAACATGACTCCATTTGGGTAATAGTTGACAGAGTTACTAAGTCTGTGCACTTTTTGGCTGTTAAGACGATAAATTCGGCGAAGGACTACTACGCCAAGCTTTACATTAATGAGATAGTGAGGTTGCATGCATGGGGTTCCTTTGTCTATCATCTCAGATAGAGGTCCTCAGTTTACCTCTCATTTCTGGAAGTCATTTCAGAAAGGTCTTGGTACTAAGATTAACCTTAGTAGAAAATTTCATCCATAGACGGATAATTAAGCAGAGCGTACAATTCATACCCTAGAGGACATTTTGAGAGCTTGTGTGATCGACTTCAAGGGTAGTTGGGATGATGACCTTCCTCTTATAGAGTTTGCCTATAATAATGGTTACCATTCCAGCATTCAGATGGCCCTTTATGAGGCATTGTATTGGTGTATATCTAGATCTCTAGTTGGTTGGTTTGAAGTAGGTGAAGCAGCCTTGTTAGGGACACATTCGGTTCATGATGCTATGGAAAAAGTTCAGCTCATCATATATAGACTTAAGACAACCAGAGTCGCTAGAAGTCCTATGCAGATGTAAGGACAAGGGACTTGGAGTTCCAAATTGATGATTTGGGTTTTCCTGAAAATGTCACCTATGAAAAGGGTGATGAGATTTTGCAAGAAATGGAAGCTCAGTCCTAGATATGTAAGCCCTTACAACATCTTGAAAAGAGTTGGTAAAGTGGCATATGAATTAAAGTTGGCAGTAAAACTAGCAGCAATGCATCATTTTTTTCATATTTCATTGTTAAAGAAGTGTGTGGGTGATCCAGCATTTATAGTACCATCGAAAAGTGTGGCTGTGAAGGATAGTCTCACTTATGAGGACGTGCCAAATGAGATTCTTGGTCGTCAAGTTCAAATGTTGAGAAACAAAGAAGTCGCTTCAGTTACGATTTTGTGGAGGAGTCAGTCTGTAGAGGGAGCTACTTGGGAAGCAGAAGCAGACATGAAGGCCAAGTACCCTCATCTCTTTCCTTCCGATTCCATTCCAGCTTAAGGTAATAGTTCCTCTCCAGTCTTTCAGTTACTCATGCAGAGCTTCAGTCTTAGTATCATGTTCCTTCATTTATACTTGCATTTTTAGCGTATTTGCATGTTCTTAGAACTTAGTTCAGTCAGATTTCAGTTTCCAGTACTTAGTGGTAGGGTTTGAAGCTCTTTCCTTCCATATTTAGCTAGTTTAGTCTTCATTTGAGGATGAATGTTCCCAAGGGGGAGAAAATGTAACACCCCGCATCCTTGACAAACCAAAATGTTGATTTCAGAAGTTGAAGGTGCCAACGACAACCATCACCCACAGACTGTAGGGTGACCCACAGACCGTAAATGGGGTCCGTGGATGGCCACCTGTAGTACTTCCCATAAAAAGTCCAGAAAATTGTCTAATGATAGACCCACGACCAAACCCACGAATTGTAGCTCAGACCATGGTCCGTGGTCCTACTCCGTGGATCAAGACCCCAGAATCTCCTCTCTGAAGACCAATCGACGGTTGACAGGATGGACCATAGGTCCATCAATGGTTTGTGGGTCAATCCGTCGGTTGGTCTCGATTGCTTTTAAGTCAGGGGTCATTTCGTCTTTTCCCTATGCGTTGGACCCCAGAACTATGGCTTGAGTTAATTTTAGCCTAGTAACTAAATTAGAACTTAGCCTAGTTAACTCATTCTCCAAAAATTCACCAAGTTGAACAAAAAGAAGGAGAAAGAGTCGACAGAGCCCTCTCCAAGAACGCAACCAGGTTTCCTTCAGTTCAAGCCCTGAAATCGAAAGATTTCTCCGTGAATTTCGGCACCAGGTATGTGGGATTTCACTAGTGGGTTCCTTTCACCCATTAGGTCCCTAGAATCCAGTCATATTCTTGATTCTCTATATAATGCTAGACCTAGGGTTTCTAGAATTTTAGAATTTATGGTGTGATTTAGTTGTTAGACTAATCCAAATAAGATTATCATGCTTTTGAGAATTTGTTGCTTAGTTCTTGCATGAAACTCAGAACCCTAGTTGTGTAGATTTGTTTAGTTCATGAATTACACTTGCTAGGTTAGTTTATTCAGTTATACATACTTAAGTTAAGAATGTTTCATTATTAGTATATTAATGTTGCATTTTCAGTTAACATGTCAGTATTTTGAGCTATTCAGTATTACATAAATTAAGTCATAATGTGTTATTTACATAATCAGTTGGGAGTAGGCTTAATACTGAGTGGACTAAGGTCCAGTCACCCTCAAAGTCCCAGAACTACGTGCCCCCATAGGATAAGTCCCCTCTTTGGGCAACAGTTTTAGTGATCACGCCAGTCATGCCTTTATATCCTTGGTAAGGTATATTGGGTCCTCTCGATAGGATGATACATTGGACTCCACATATAGCTCTTGTGGTTTTATATCGTTTAACAATAGCTCCCACAGTCAGATTCTAGTGCATTAACCAAGTTACAGTATTATTTCAGTATTCAGTCTCAGCAAGTCATGTACTTGGTCATTGCATTCAGTTAGCTTAGTATTCAGTATATTTCAGTAATTACTTCATGTTCAGAATATATCATTTCTCTTATTTCTTTGTTCAATTATGTGTATGTTATTCAGTTTCTATTCTATCATGCATGCTCAGTACCCTTCAAGTACTGACGCATACTGGGAGCTACATCTTTTCGTGATGTAGGTTCAGGTCCTTCGCATTCAGATCACACATAGATTGGTTCCTGATCTCCAGTTCAACATCATTAGTGATGAGTCCTTATTCTTCGTGGACGATTGACATGTCTTTTATTTAGTCATTTTGTTGTAGCTTCAGTTTTTCTAGAGTTAGTTAGGGCATGTCCCAACATCTCTAATCAGTAAAGACTTACATTCAGACATAGTTTAGATTCAGTTTTTAGTTGAGTTTTATCTTTCAGTTTTCATTAAACTCAGTTTTTTTTATATATTCAGATTTAGGAGGGGTATTCCCCATCATTTTCCTTTATGATATGTTTTATGCTTTCACATAGAGTTATCTTATTTCAGTTATCTTAGTATGCTTATGATATGTCAGCGGGGTTAGTTTGGGGTCACTCGTGATCCTAAGTCACGTGTTTACGCCCTAGGGGTAGCTTCGGGGAGTGGCAAATATGTAGGGTAAAACCTTTTTCCCTTATTTTACGGTTTCAAAATTTAAAGTAATTTATGTAAATAATTAGATTTTAATATTCATGATTTATAAAATTTATTGTAATTATTTTTACTTATCAAATAAATTTTTTAATAATTTTATTTATCGATTTTCAAATTTTTGAAATAATTATTTTTATTATCGGTTTTAGGTTTAAAATATTTAAGTGTACTTATTTTATACAAAAACTAATTATTATGTGTAGTACATCATTAATTAAATAGCAATTCAACTGATCTTCCCTTAAATGATTTAAATAGTAGCCCCTTCTATTTAATTTATTTAATTCCTAGCACTTTTCTTATTCAATTTCAATTTTCAATTCTAGCCCTTTCAATACAAGTCTTATTTCAATTCTAGACACTCGAAACACTTTTCATTTACTTGTAGGATCATATGGGGTGATCCTTAAATTGCCCATATCTTTATAAGTAAATTCTTTAGTGTGGGAATGATTTTGGATATCAATTAAAGTCACTAGAAACCCCTAGCACAAAGTAGAGTTAAATGTTTCCTTATCGATTAAATTTTGATGTAAGATTCTACTTGTGTCAACTTCAAACGACCATATCTCTTAGAATATAAAGATTTATGGAGCCCATAACATATCAAATTAAAGGTATTAAAATAGACTTTACAAAGCCACCAATTTTGCATCAATCCAATTTCTGAGTAAGAAGTTATGACCATTTTTGTAACTAATATAGTGCAGTGACAAATTAACCAATGGGAAAATATTAAAAAGGGTCTTTTTACCACCAAGAAAACCCTAAACGATTTTCTTTACTAATAAAAGGCTCAAAACAATTAGATTTTCATCTTTTAATCCATCATTCTCTTCTCTCTCAAACCCTAGGGCAAAACCCTAAGGAAAAATCAAAGTAGAAGACTCCATTCAAAATTCTTTCAATTTTTTCAAGATTCTTCTTCAAGGTAAGTCGTTCTCCAAGAATTTCATTACAATTATGAATCACTAATCAAAATCATAATTCTTGGTCA
Source organism: Solanum verrucosum (assembly GCF_900185275.1). Taxonomy (NCBI): domain Eukaryota; kingdom Viridiplantae; phylum Streptophyta; class Magnoliopsida; order Solanales; family Solanaceae; genus Solanum; species Solanum verrucosum. The sequence continues at coordinate 2,068,017 of NW_026020343.1, read as the reverse complement.
TAGAGATTTCAAGAAACTAATTCAAGAATCTCAAGAAAGGTTTTCTTGATTGTTCTCCTTCAAGCTAGGGTTTCAAGGCTTCTAATCAAGTTAGTTTTCAGGATTATTCAAGAACCTTGTTCTTCTAGGTATGTAATGCTATCATAGTGTTGGAATAGTTCATCCTCACGCCCTACATCTACTTTCAAATCTATAAAAGAGTAATCTAGGATTCTATCCCTAGACTTGAGTATTCTTGAGATAAGTTGATTTTGAGTTCTTGAGTTCATGCATCTTTTTGAAATTCTATTCCTATATTATTGAATTGCTATACGTTATACATTAAACTTCTTGAGTTTATTCGTTCATGTCTATATTTCAGTATGAACCTTATGAATTAAGTATTTTTGAGAGGAGAAATCGTTGAGTTATGAGTTCCAAGTTCTTGAGTTCTGAGTACTGAGTTTCGTTATTTCTATTAAGATGCATGAGTGAGTCATTCATGGCCATAATTCCTCATGAACCCTATGATTTGATTTATTAATTTTGAAAAGCTTTTTTAAAGCCAATATTTGAGTTCTTAAGAGAAAAGTAAAGATGTGTTTTTAGAAAAGTGTTTCTAAAACATTATTAGTATGACAATCGAGTATGTCATCAATGTATGAGCAGTATGGTATTTAGATATACCTTCAATGTTTATGCAGTATGACTTTCCGATTCATGAATGATCATATTAAAATATGATATTTATATGTTTTTGAAAGAGTTTTCAAGTGTGAATTGAATAAGACTATAAGGGGACTATGTATTCCTAGAGCTATCAATTTTATTTTGAAAAAGAGAAACTAAGATTTCTAAATGAGTTATGAGTTCAAAAGATATTTCAAGAGCAGTTACCTCTTTTAAAAGGTTAGTTTGAACAATTATCTCAAACAAAAGGAAGAGTTATGTTTTTAAACATATGAGAATGAGTATATATTATTGGAGTAGTATTGAGCACTGATATGGGGACGAGTTCAGACAACTCAAAGTTCTTATAAATCATGTATGCCAACATGGATAAAGCGCCATACTTTTAGATGATTCCTTATTGCTTTTTAAGCATAGCTTAGTGGATCCACTTAGTTGAGGTACAAGGTATAGAATAGTGCTGGCAGCGTGGGAAAAATGATGTATCATCACGTAGCTCAGAGTGATGGTTGTCGGTTAGAGAATCTCCCAATAGAGTTAAAGTGTTTTGTTATATATCACTTTTTATTTGAGTTCAGAGATGAGAAAGTATTATTTTAAAGCTGTAAATGATTTAAATCATATATTTCTTTACACTCAACTTGAGTACATTGTTATATACATCAATCTTTTCTTTCAGTTATTTGTTATTCAGCCATATTACAGACTCATACATTCTATGTACTGATGTCATTCGACCTGCACCCTTTTATGATGCAAATATATGTGTTCATGATTATCAACATGCACTTTGTTGAGATCATTCTAAACTCTATTTAGCTTTGGTGAGCCTCCTTGTATTGCAGAGGACTTCACAGTTACTTTCCAGTTAGTAATTTTGAGGTGTCATGGGTCTTGTCCCAGCATCCTTCCTTAATAGTAGAGGCTTCATATATAGACAGTTTTGGAGAGTCTTTCAGTTTCAAATATTTTATTTAAAACTTATGTTTCATACTAAGTATATTCAACAAACTTTTGAGATTTAATAAACTATTTTAAGCATTTTTTTTCAATTTGATGCTTATGTATGCTCAAGTTAGTCTCCCTCTTGTAGTCAGTCAGGATGAGGGTTCGCTTGGGGACAAACAATGGTTCTTGAGTGCTGGCCATGTCCAAGGTGTAGGCTCAGTTCGTGACAAACTTGGTATCAGAGCACAGAGTTCAAATGTCCTAGGTTGTCTATGAAGTCATGTCAGTAGGGTCTTATTTATGATTGTGAGGGCCCCACTTCTATAAATGAGGGGACTACAGACATTTCGAAAAAGTTTCCCTTTTTTCATACTCTAAATCGTGTAATAGAGTTGTGTCATAAGGAATTTACTCTAACTCGTGCATTCCTCTTATCCATTTGACTACCCCTCATACTCAAGGTAGAATTGTAAAGTAAAGCCTAGATCCTTATGGATGAGTTACTCATAGAAAAGGTCTTCAAAAAAGTCAAGAGACCTCAGAGGAGTTTGAGAGAAACCTATGAGTGAGCTTAAGTGTGGAGATTCAAATGAATGCACTTTTAATTCATATGCATTGCGCTTTCGAGCTAAAAGTGACATGTTTTCCCACACTCTTTTTCCTAAACCTCATTTCAGATGATACCCTTATAAGGAAGTATGTTTTAGAGATTGGGTAGTGTTTTCACCCGATGATATAGTATTAGTTACAATGTTATAAGTAGTAGTATTAAAAGTGCCCAGAGTTAGAAGAATGAATGCAGAGGTATAGTAATCCAAGAAACGAAGATAGTGATGAAGCAAATTATATTGTTGTAGTCATGCACCTATTAAGTTATTAATGAGGATTTTTTCCTTATAGGTATACAAAGAAGTGATGAGTTTGTCTAGATTTCATGATAGAAGGTAGAGTAAGAGTTACTAGTATGGATGAGTTAGAGTATACTTTAACCAGAATGTAGTTTATTTCAATGGAACATTGTGTTAGTGAATGTCAAGTATAGGTGTTGAATAAAAGAGTAGAATATTCATGAGGTGATATATCTAAGCTAGACTTATGATTTTTAAGGGAGAACCCATAATATTTAGAGGGTTATAGAACTAATTAGGCAATGATGTATAGCGAATGGGTAAATAGTACTTAAGTTGTGAAAGGAAGTGTGGCGGTAAATTGTAAGTATGAAGACTAAGAGGTAAAGATTGAATACTTTTCATGAGGTCTTAGTAGGCATGTGTTTCTCAACTTTTATCTAGTAGTTGTAAGTTAGTATAGTAAGCAAGCAATCATGTTGATATCCGGGATTAGTAATAAACATTAAGCTAGAATTTGAGATGAGAGTCCTGGTAAAAAAGAATGACAACATGAGGGTGATGATGTTAGTTTTCTGGTAGACTTGGCATAGAGTAGGAGAGGAGTTAAGAGGTTAGTTACAATGAAGGTGAGTTGTAAAACTATGGAATTCTAACTTTGTGGTAAGAGTAGTGAAGTGTGGCTAAGTCATTATAGTAACAAGAGTATTAAGAGGTGTACCCGAGGTTGTACATAACCAAATGAGGTTCTAATTAAGTTTCTTTTTTTCATATGTGCCTAGATAATATATTTGAGTTGTCTATGTGGAATAGGCTGATGTAAGCATTAATTTTTTTTCCTTAAGAGTTAAATAAAGTGGCCTTATGAACCAATGAGAAGAGGTTAATAGAAGCATCTTAGAAAGAGGTCTTAGAAGGAGTCTCTCTACCTACTTATGCAGAGTTAAGTAGCAATGAGATAAGACTTTCCCGAGTATTACAGTAAAGGGAATGTAGACCAATGTAAAGATTTGAAATAGATCCATAGCTTTCAAGTGTCAGCTTCAAACCTAAGAGGGAGATGATAAGATGAGAACTCAAGTCAAGTGTTGAGGATAAGATAGCGATGTCTTCAGAAAGAGTTTTAGAGATATATCAATCTGTTAATAATCTTGCATATTCCTCAAGCAAAGTTATTACGACATCTTGTGGATATTCCTAATATTAGAATTGTGTCTATGACATATACTCACATACTTTAGGAGATTCACATCTATTCTTAGCCCATTAACCTCGGGCTTAATACATCAAGTTATGGATATCAGTCTCATGCTATGAACCGATTCATATAAGCAATCACGTCTCTCAATATGTTCAGTCTCACTAATCCACGAATTACTGTCAATGGCTAGCAACATAATGTTATGTCATGCACATTCTTATATAAGAATTCTCGAATGAATCGTGCTTATGATATTTTGCCCTGAAGTCTTTTCAATAATCCTTTTTTTGTTTTGGTAACGCATGAAAGTTTAGTTGGTAGAGATTATAAGATGATGAGAAGTTATTAGAAAGAAGGTTAGTAGGAGTCTATGGAGTGGTTAAGGTTCTACACTTGAGTGTGGCATTGTTAACATGTAGACAAAGTGTGATACATTAGGTGTTTCATGATATGAGCTCAGGTTAGCTGAATATAGCGCTAAGGAGTAGTGTTCTTGGGATGAGATTTCCTACAGAGGTATAGTACCCGAATATTGTGATTTAGATCAGAATAATCACCCTATATTAAGTACTTGGTGATTTTGAGTAAGACTTGCATACAGTAAAAGTAACCCCTTTCCATTATCAGACCAGCTGTCACTCGAAGAAAAATGATCCCACGGGGGAGATATTGTAAAAACCCAAAATAAATTAAGTTAAGACTTGAATCACTCTTCATTTACTTGTAGGGTCATATCGAGTGACTATTAAATTGCCCATATTTGTTAGGGTAAATTATTTAGTGTGGGAATGATTTTGGATATCAATTAAGGTCACTAGAATCCCATAAGCACAAAGTAGAGTTTAAAGTTTCCTTATCGATTAAGTTTTGATGTAAGATTCTGCTTCAGTCAACTTCAAACAAACATATCTCTTAGAATATAAAGAGTTAAGTGGCCCTTAACCTATCAAATTAAAGGTATTTGAATCTACTTTTCAACGCCACCAATTTCGCATCAATCAAATTTTTGAGTAAAGAGTTATGACCATTTTAGTAATTGATACAGTGCAGTGACGAATTAGCCGATGGAAAATATTAAAAAGGGTATTTTTGTCTTTTTACTTCCAAGAACACCCTAAAAAAATTTCTTGACTAATAAAAGTCTCAAAACAATCAGATTTTCATCTTTTAATCCATCATTCTCTTCTCTCTCAAATCGAAGGGAAAAACCCTAAGGAAAAATCGAAGTAGAAGACTCCATTAAAGATTCTTTCAATCTTTTTCAAGATTCTTCTTCAAGGTAAGTCCTTCTCCAAGAATTTCATTCTTTCCAACTCAGATTCCTCCATACAATTATTAATCTCTAATGAAAATCGTCATTCTTGATCATAGATATTTCAAGAAACTAATTCAAGAATCTCAAGAAAGGTTTTCTTGATTGTTCTCCGTCAAGTTAGGGTTTCAAGGCTTTTAATCAAGTTCTTTTTCAAGATTCTTCAAGCATCTTGTTCTTTCAGGTACGTAAGGCTATCATAGTGTTGGACTAGTTTGTCCACACCCTACATCTACTTTCAAATCAGTAAAAGAGTAATCTACGATTTTATCCCTCGATTTGACTATTCTTGAAATAAGTTGATTCTGAGTTCTTGAGTTCGTGTTTCTTTTTGAAATTCCTAATTATTGAATTGCTATACATTATGCATTAAAATTCTTGATTTTGTTCGTTCATGTCTATATTTCAGCATGAACCCTGTGAATTGAGTAATTTTTAGAGGAGAAATATTGTCGACTTATGAGTTTTGAGTTCTTGTGTCCTTGAGTTTTTGAGTCTCAAGTTCTGAGTACTAAGTTTTCTTATTGGTATTAAGATCCCTGAGTTGAGTCGTTCATGTTAGTAATTCCTCATGAACCTTATGATTTGAGTTATCAATTTTGGAAAGCTTTTTGGAAGTGAACACTTGAGTTCTGAAACTGAGTTTTGAGAAAAGTAAAGATGAGTTTTGAGAAAAGAGTTTCAAAAACATGATTAGTATGACAATCGACTATGTCATCAATGTATGCAGGGGCCGATCTAGGAAGGCCCAAGGGGTACCATTTTTCGTCATCTATTATTATTTCTGATATTTGTTTTTTCTTTGGATTTTTGGGTAATTTACAATCTCTAGCTATATGTCCTAATTTTCCACAATTATAACAAGTACATTCCGTTAGTTTTCTTTTTGGTCTATATGGTCTTTTGGTTTTGTAATTTTTTACATAGTACCTTCTTCTTGGTTTTTTATATTTATATTTTGATCTGTATTTTTTATTATATTTCTTTTTATTTTTATAATACCTATCCGTACAACCAAATTGAGGTGCTGTCTTATTTTTGCAACATGCCAAGTTTTTTACTAATATTTTTTCCATTTTTATTTCTTCTTTATGTTTTTCACATAGTTCCATAAACCATCATTGTAAGAATTTTATTCTATCTCCTAAGGTATCTGTTAATTCTGCTTCATTCCAACTTTTTATTACTTTTGAATTAAAAGGTTCTGGTAAATTTGTAAAATATAATTTCCTTATTTCTTTACTTTGTTCTATGCTATATGTTCCTTTATAATAATATTCTCTAAATGCACATGTATATTCATCTATGTAACACATATTACATATTGCTAATTTTGTCATTAGATTCCGATTTATGATTTTTTCTTTATTTATATATAATTAAGAAAGAAAAAGAAAAAAAAATATAATATAGTGTTAAATCTTGACATAAGAGGTCATGTAGCATAGTTTGTTTAGTGTATCATTTGTTGCGTGTAGGTCGTGAGTTCGAACCTTGACAATGCTTCTTTTTCATTCTTTCTTTTTTCGCTTTTTCTATTTGTCCTATTCTTTTGCTTTTTTCTCTTTTGATATTTTATATAAAATAAATATGTAGCGCTATTATATTTGATGAGATTATTTTCAAAATGAAAATCTATTCATAAAAAGCTAAAATGTTTTTGTTTATAATTTTTATTTTTTTAGAAAAGATATAATAGTATATGTGAATTGTGTTAATATATATATATATATATAAGGTGACATCGCTTGCCAAAAAATCATGTGTACACCCCTGAATGTATGAGTAGTATGGTATTTAGATATACCATCAATGTTTATGCAGTATGACTTCCCGAGTAATCAATAATCATATTAAAATATGATTTTGATATGTTTTTAAAAGAGTTTTCAACTATGAATTGAGTAAGAGTATAAAAGGACTATGTATTCCCAGAGATATCAAATTTTACATTGATAAAAGAAAAACTGAGATTTCTGAATGAGTTATGAGTTCAAAAGATATTTCAAGAACAGTTACCTCTTTTAAGAGGGTAGTTTGAGCAATTATCTCAAACCAGAGGAAGAGTTATGTTTTTAAACATATGAGCATAAGCATATATTAATGGGAGTAGTATTGAGCACCAATATGGGGATGAGTTCAGACAACTCAAAGTTCTCATAAACCATGTATGCTAACATAGGTAAGGAGTCATACTTTTTAGATGATTCTCTATTGCTTTCAAGCATAGCTTAGTGGATCCACTTAATTGAGGTGTTCTATACCCCGGCATGGTATAGGAAAGTTCTGGCAGCGTGGGCAAGACGCTATATCATCACGTAGCTCATAGTGATGGTTGTCGGTTGGAGAATCTCCCAATAAAGTTAAAGTGTATATTTATATATCACTTATTATGTTGAGTTCAGAGATGAGAAAGTATTTTTTAATGCTTTAAATGATTTAACTCCTTTATTTCTTTACATTCAGCTTGAATATGTTTTTACCTATTACAGTCCTTTCTTTCAGTTATTTGTTATTCAGCCATATTACATACTTGTACATTCTATCTACGGATTTCATTCAACATGCATCCTTTTATGATGTAGATAGTGTTCACGATTATCAATAGGCGCTTCGTTGAGATCATTCTCCACTCCAGTTAACTTTGGCGAGCCTCCTTGTATTGCAGAGGACTTTACAGTTACTTTCCAGTTAGTAGTTTTGAGGTGTCATGGGTCTTGTCCTGGAATCCTTCCTTAATAGTAGAGGCTTCATAGATAGACAGTTTTGGAGACTCTTTCAGTTTCAGATATTTTATTTAAAACTTATGTTTCATACTAAGTATATTCAGCAAAGTTTTGAGATTCAATAAACTATTTTTATGCATTTTTTTCAATTTGATGTTTATGTATGCTCAAGTTAGTCTTTCGCTTGTAGTCAGTTAAGATGAGGGTTCGCTTGGGTCCAACAATGGTTCTTGAGTGCCGACCATATCCAGGGTGTAGGCTCGGGTCAGGACATGGTCATTTGAGCTTTAGCCTATTTTCTTCCAATTCTAGATTATCAAATATCTTTCAACCTCAACCATCCATCCTTTAAATCAAAATTTGAGATCAAATCCTAGTCGTTCATCTTCTCTTAATCAACACTTTAGATCTGACAGCTCTTTACTTTCCTTTTTAATTCACTTAATACCCAAACCCTAACAATTTTAATTTGTTCTCATCATATGAAAGAAGGTTGCGCTGCACCTCTATCTCCTCTCCATTTTTCGGTGAAATGGCCGCTACTCTTCTTTCTCATGTGGTCGGCGAAGGCAACAACAACCATCACCCTATCTCTCGCCCTCTTTCCCTCCTCCTTCTTTTTCGGCGATAGCCGCGAGAGGCAGTCGCCTCATATTTCTCTATCCTCGTCCTAGCGAGAACCACCAGACGATGGTTTCTCTTTTCTCCCTTTCTCTTCATGCAACGAGGAAAACAATCGACGAGCCACAACAAGAACGAATCAACCTTCGAGTTCGACAGCAACAAACAAGAGCATAGTTACTCTGTCGCTTCGATTACAAAGCTCCGGTCTAAGTCAAAGTTTGGTCATGTTAAAGTCGAGGATTTTAGCTTACTAAAAGACGGATCTCAACAGATCCGTCCAGGTTCGTTCCATTTCTTATGAAGATCTCATATTAGCTAATTTCTTAATGTTGAACTATAAAGAAGTCGTGATGCGTGTTCATGCATTTCTACTTTTGTTAGAATTCATATTTGGTTTGAAATCGTTTATGATCGTCTGATCTTCTTAACAATGTTCATTGTTTTATATTTTATTAAAATATCGTTGTGTCCTTGATTTTGATCTAAAAAATTTAGCCCAGTAGCTTCAATAATCTCTGTATGGTTTCTGAATATAATTTAGGTGCTATTACATTTCTATTAAAGTTTGATGGTTATTGAGATAGTCTGTTTATGATTTGATAGTGAATTGATGAATTTTCTCAATTACGATTGTCTCTAATTTGATTATTCTCCTTAATTAGTTTAACTAGTGTTGAAGGAATCCCCTGTAAATTAATTGATTCTGTTACCGTTAAATTTTTACTCGACCTTCTATTGATTTAATATGACAACACCATTGATGAGTTTATTCTTGGAATTCTTGCATATATAAAATTGGTGGGCTTTTACCATTAATTATTTCTTATTGCCATCTTTATGGTAGGTATATGATCAGTGTGAGGTAAAATAGCATGATATTCTTTACCTTATTTAGTTTCAGACAAATATTTAGTCAATTTGTTTATGGTAGTGTTGATATTTGATTGAGGATGCAAATTTATTTCTTTCCTTCAACATAAAATATTCTCTCTTGATTGATTTTATATATATATTATTGATTGATGGTGACTAATCTCTCTTGGCCTTAATTAAAACATGAAAGAATTCTTGCATTGAATATTTATGGTAAAATCTTTAATCGTTTGGCTTCCTTTTGAATAAGGAAAATACATTTTTTTTTAAACAAAAACAAAATCAAATTAATTATGTTTTCGTTATCTGTTATGCCCTATCATCTTCCATATAAAGAGATCATTTGCCTCATTATTTTGTCACACTTTTAGTTGGCAAAAATACTCTCTACCTATAAAAGAAAAACTAAGAATTCTTGCAAACTTCCGAACATTTTTTCTCTTTTGTATTCTACTAAGTACTTCATTGCTGATGAACTAATTTGTTTAATTGGGTTGAACTTAATGTTCAAGATGTTGAAGAGACACCATGGGAGGGAATACTAGACGGGCTTAAATTTATGTTTGTGGTTTATTTAATTTCTATTTTTGGTCTAGTAATAATTTGTATAACTCTCTCTATATGAAATAATTTGGGGATTCCTATGGGGGAAAGGGATATATGTGCCAATTATTTTTTATTTTATTATGTGTAGTTGTTATAGATAATCTGCCTATATTACTTTATCACATATAAAACATGCAAGCATATCGGAATCTCTTAAATAATTGGTCTAAAATCAACTTTTGTTGTTTATAACTTTGTTAGATAAATTATTTTTTCATCGGTATGTGTTAAATTTTGTTATAATCTTGAAACTATTTGAATCTGATCTAACATGTCAATATTGTTAAAGTTCAAAAATTGATTAGTAAAATAACTAGATATCATGCCTATAGAGGTTAATTATTTTTTATGCTATTTGGGTGTAGAAATCGCGCATATAGGCCAAAAATAATTATTTTGTCTTATTCTTTATTGAGAAACCTTGCCTCTAGGATTACAAAAAAAAATATCAGCATGTTAATCAATCAAATTCTGTCTATAAGCCCCTTAATATATTTTAGAATGTTAAAAATAAAATTTGTGCATAAATACTATAAGTTCAGATTGTTTACTTAATTAGATACCATGCCTATAGGACTTAATAAATTCTTAACATGTCTATAGAAATCATGTCTATAGGATCAGTAATAATTTCAGCATATTCACACTTAGAAACCATGCATAGAGGACTTAACTAATAAGACTAATGTCAATTAATCAAATTAAATAAATCCAACATGTTAAAATCATATTTTAATAACTTGAGTATGCTAATTAATTAGTCAGATTTTAATAAACCTTAGTATGTTAATAACTTTCAGCATGCTAATTGATTAGATCTCTGCCTATAGATTCAAAATTTCGTCATGCTAAAAATTAATTTCCCGCACGTAATAATCAACATAGTAATACTGTCGATTAAAATCTGATATGTTTTAAACTGATCAGCCACTGATTAAATTCTGCTCGAAATAAAAAAATTTTGCATTGTGTATAATTGTTTTGCCACTTAAAATCAACCAATAACTTTTTATGCATCTGTAATTAATATTTTGCCTGTTATGTTTAAAATTGTGTTGTTTTAGACTAATTATTGATTTAAATCAACTTCTGTCTGATAATATTTCTAACCGTTTAATATTAATTGTTATGATGCTTGTTTGTGCGCACACACTTTCACATGAGCCCTTTCACCTTTTAATTGTGTTTTGCAAGCATGCTAAATAACCTAACCTAGAGGCTGATTTCGGATTTTATGTGCTAAGTGTTGTCATGTATCTTTTGCTTGGCATTTAAGGGCCTAATTACGCAACCTATATTTTATTTTTAGTCTAAAACCACCTTAATAGAAGTCCAATGCCTCTTGGACATTAAGTGGAAATGCAAGGCACCTTCTAGGACGTTATGCATACGGAAGGGGGTAGGGGTAGTTAAACCCTTACCGGACATGATGGAAATTGACCCAAGCTGAAAATGACAAAACTCTGATTTTTTCTTTCGGTAAATAAGTTGAGAGCTGGTCTGATAAGTGTTAGGTTAGTGGAGTTGACGTTTCCCTTTCCTTATCCCTCTTTATTTGTTTATAATTATAATGTCTTGGGGTAGTTTAATAAAATAAAATTGGTTTTTTTATCTACTTGTGTATTCTTTGTCTTCTCGCTTATCTTTCTCTAAAATAAGTTATGCTAATTACTGGTATTAATTGTTTTAGTGTTCATGTATCTTATCACTTAGTTTAATCAAACGATTAATAACTAAATAAATAGTGACCTAAATTGCTACTTGTAAGCCTCGCATAAATTGTATGAGATACGGTTGGGACCCACAATTGTGGACATCAAGAGGGTGCTTAACACCTTCCTCTCGAGGTAATTTGAACCCTTACCCAAATCTATGGTTTCGCAAACCCTTTAGTTAGATTAGTTAGGTTGGTTAGGTGCACTATTGTGCCTTTAATTCGTTAGGTGGCGACTCTTCTTTTAAAATAAAACATAAAAGAGTGGTCAAGTCGTTGCACCAAACCCGCTTTGCAAAATATGGGGTGCGACAGGTGATTTAAGGCTAAACTTTTGTACTTCAATATGGAATTGTGGGTCATAACTTCATTTGATGTTGAATGATTCTTCTTGATAAATCAAATTCAAAGTCTTGTTATTCAGGTAATTTTTTTTTACTATTTAAAGTGAATTTTTTTTCTATTTTGATTTGATTCACTTGAGCTGAGCATTTTTCGGAAATAGTCTTTCTACCTCCATAAGTTAGGGATAAGGTATCTGTATTGTCTACCCTCCCCAAACCGTAATTGTAGAATTACACCAAGTATGATGGTGTTGTTGTTTGTATGAAACTTGCTATTGTTTGGAATTTCTATATTGTTTGCCTTTGATAAAAGAAATTTACTCTTGTCATGTTGAAGATTTTAATGCTTTCTAATGAAACTGTTTTTTTACTCTATCTTTGGAAGCTTTTAATGACTTTGTTTACTTCTCCATCAGTCCATTCCTTCTAAGTTTCTCCAAGAAGAATGTCACATTTGTATAATTAGAAATAACTTTACTTTAAATTCCACTTTTGGCATTAGTAAAATGTTTATAGCCACATAAATATCTATGTTTTGTGTTTGATGACATGTTTTAGAAGTCCTTTTTTCTTAAACTTTGTGTCAAGTGAAATGGTGCCACATAACTTGGGAGACAAAGAGGAATTCTTTTTTGTTTGCGGTCCTTGATTTATTAGAAATCTATGGTTATTGAACTGGTGGATAGGGGGGGGGGGTTATTAATTTGTATGTGATTGTTTTATTTGTTGTATGTCTTAGATTCAAATATTCTTTTTATATGTATATCTCTGGTGCGAAGGTATGATAGGCTCCAAGTTTGGAGACAAACTCTAGAAACTAAATGGTTCAAGTTGAGCAAGACCGAAATGAAATAATTAAAGTGTAAATTTAGTGATGCTACGTATGAGATCATCATGGAAGTGAGTTCGATGATCACGTTATCTTCAAGAGGGAATGTTCCAAGTATCTGGGTCATTAATTCAAGGTAATGGGGAGATCGACAAGGACGTCACATATTGTATTGGGGAAAAATAGGTGAAGTTAAGGCTCACATTCAGAGTCTTCTGTGATAATTAGTCTTTCTAAAGCGTAAGGTAAACTCTACGGAGTAGTGGTTAAACCGACTATGTTGTATGATATGGAGTGTTGACTAGTTAAGAACTCATATGTATAGTCTTTAGGAGATGAAAAATTGCAAAGATGATAATGCCGAGGGATTTGTGGGCATACTCAGAGGATAAAATTAGGAATGAATATATTTGGGACAAGGTAGGAGTTGCCTCTATGGTGAATAATATGAGGTAAGCGACACTATGATGGTTTGTACATGTGAAGAAGAGAAGTGTGGATGTCTAGTGAGGAGGTGTAGAGATTGGTAATGATGGGCCCCTAGAGTGGTATAGGTGGGCCGAAGAAGTATTAGGGGAGGTAATTAGACAAGACATGTTGCATGTTTAACTTACCGAGGACATGACCTTAGCTAGGAGGGTCTAGAGTTCGCAGATTAAGGTACAAGGTTAGTTGAAGTTATGTTTTCTCTTGCTTTCCTGCGGTATAGGATTGGTGGTCATACTTGGACCTTCTTTCTTATCGGTGGTATTAGCACTATTATCGTTGTTTCTTATTTTTAAATCTCCATTATCACATGTATTATTTGTTCTCTGGTCATCACATTATATTATTTAGTTTTTATTATTGTTATTTCCTCGCTATGTTGGATGTTTCTCTCATTTCACATATTTCATTACTGCTCTCATTTATGTATTCCCTTTTCCAAATTGCTTTATTTTAAGCCAATGGTCTAGTAGAAAGTAGAGATATTGATAAGTTCTACTACACTATACCCTCCCTAAACCCCATTTGTGTGATTATACTAAGTATCTTGTTGTATATCTCTGGTGTAGTCCTTATTTCCTTTCTTTTATTACTTGCATGGGCTGGTTGCGGAAGAATGAATTAGAAGGAGGACTTTATTTTTAATTATGGGGGAATTTGGGACTTTAGAAGTCTTTTATTACCAATTCAGTGCTTTCTATCTTGCGAGCTTTTTCTTGAGTTAACAACACGAGTTTTTGAGTGTCTTGAGACCTTCATGTCGTTCATCCATGATTTCTTTCTGTCTAGTCCTTATATCTTGAAGTAATTCTTCCTACTCTCGACCTTGTTCCTCCTTTTTCTCATACTTCACTTTCAACCTTGCTTTTGATTTAATACAATCATCTAGTTTTTTCCTGTCCTCTTCGGTCAATAACTCCTGGTAACTTGACTTGGCTCGTGCCAAATCCTTCCATTCTTAACCATGACAGGGAATTCATACTTGAGTCTTAGCAATTGCTTGGCTTGTTCATCGGTAAATAATGATGAGGGATTATCACTCAAAGCAGCAATTGGACCATGCATTTCCTACTCTTTCGCCGGGTCATTAGTGAATGCCTCCAAATGCAGTTTGATCGAGCAATCAAATATCAACTTTGCGAGTGTTTGGGCTGAAGAAGTAGTACTATTACTCTGGAGGCCTGATTGTTGGCTGGGATACTCTCTGGTAAACACTTCAAGTATGACTGAACCGTGTGCAAAGTTGATTCAATGTCCTCTATATTGATGAATTACGTCAATGCTTGACTAGGAACCGATGTGGTTGCTTGAGCTTGACAATATAAAGCAATATTTTTATGTAAATTCACATGACAATAACAAGGAAAATCTAAACCAGAAAAGATATCAAATGTCAATTGAGTAAACCTTGTTTGCTAAAAGAACTAGAAGTGGAACATGTAGAATAACTTCAGCAGTTCTTGGTTTCACATGCTCACTTGGCGCAACATATTATTTATTAATTTTTGATTAATAAATAATCTTCATCATCAATCTTCCTTAGTACTTTACTACTCAAATGGTGGACTAAAATATTCATATGCTCAGTAATTTATTGATTTTTGGTTTGTGAACACATATTCAAATGGTGGACTAAAATAGACACTTAGTTTTATTCTTAATCAATGTTTAATATATATATATATTTGAACATTTTAGTCCACCATTTGAGTAGTGAAGTACCGAGGAAGATTGATGATGAAGATTATTTATTAATCAAAACATAATAAATAAAATGTTGCCTAAAGTGAGCATGAGGAACCAAGAACTGTTGAAGTTATCCTACATGATCCACTTCAAGTTCTTTCAGCAAACAAGGTTTACTCAATTGACAACTGATATCTTTTGTTTTTTAGCTTTTCCTTATTATTGTCATATGAATTTAGGTAATAGTATAGTTTTATATTGTCAGGCTCAAGCAAGCACATCGGTTCTTAGTCAAGTGTTGACGCAGTTAATCAATATAGAGGACATTGAATAAACTTTGTACATAGTTCAGTCATACTTGAAGTTTTTACCAAAGCAGTACCCCAGCCAACAATCAGGCCTCCAGAGCAATAATACTACTTCTTCTTCCCAAACACTCGCAAAGTTGATATTTGATTGCTCCATCCTTTGGGGGCATTCACTCATTACCCGACGAAGAAGAAGGAAATGCATGATGCAATTGTTGCTTTGAATGATAATCCCTTATCGTTGTTTAACGATGAACAAGCCAAGAAATTGCCTAAACTTAAGTATGAATCCCCTGTCATGGTTAAGAAATGGAGGGATTTGGCACGATCCAAGTCAAGTTTCCAGGAGTTCTTGACCAACTTTGAAGTGGATAAGAAAAAACTAGACGATTTGATTAGATCAGAAGCAAGGTAGAAGGCAGAGTATGCGAAAAAGGAGGAACAAGATAGAACTAGGCAGAAAAAAATCATCTTATTAGCTCAAGAAAAAGCTGGCAAGATAGAAAGCACTAGCAATGAATTGGTAATAACAAAGATGCAGATGAATGGTTTGAGGAAAAATTGGTCCAACATCCAGTCTTCATTCCCCTAGTTATTACTTTCAAGTATTTCCTTGTGTTGTCACAAGTCACAATAATTTAACTTTCTTAATTTTATGGTTCCTATGACTACATACATTTTGGAAGGTGGAGTTATACATTATCTGTACTTATAAATTGTTGGTCATGTGGCCAACCAAAAGGCTCATAGTGGAATTGGCAAATATTTTTCCTACCTTAATCTGAAGTCCTGGGTTTGATCCGTGATTAGTCTTTGTTAGAGAGCCTTTACCCTTTATGTGGTACTTCTAAATGCAGATAAGGATACTGAATACTCAATGGGAACTAAACAAGAAAAAAAAGAAAATTACATTCCACTGTGTATAGCTCCAAACCAATTGAACTACGTGCACCTCCCTTTTCATGTAGATACATTTTTAATAATTTTTTCTGCGCAATATTATCAAGTGACAACCCTTGAGTCTTTTTAAATATGCCCCTGCCAAGTTTGAATCTTTTAAGTACCCTTCATTATATATATGAGTCACAATGAAAGCTCTTTGTACACCATATGATTCTCCATAGTCAACAATGTTGATCTTCTTGATTCTAAACTTATTACCTCCTCATCCACAAATAATTTTGTCAAACTTTTTGCTCTTCCCCTCATTTTCCGACATCCCATTACCATTTTTAGCATCTGCCTTCTATTTTGTTTTTCAATATTCCTCTTCTCCATTATCATAGACATCATCAACTTAAAAACTTCTCTTCTATGGTTGCATAAGGCATAGACAAATACTTTCCATATTTCCCAATAATTAACATATTGAGTTCTATATAAAAAAAATGGCAATGTTGTAAGATTTTGATAGACTAATAAAACATAAATTAAACTAATAAACTTCGATGAATAAATGTAACAAACAGAAAACTAATAGCACAATCAACATGAAAATGGGTGAATGTAAGTAATTTGATTCTTACTTAGGAATCTCTTAGAGATATTTACCAAACTGCTCAACTGCATATTTCACAAAATCACGGGCATAGCTATTCTCAAAGCATGTAATATTAAACTTATTCCTACGCAAGAAGTTTGAATTTTTAAAGTACCCTTCATTGTATATCAGGCAAAAGCTTTTTGTATGATCCTCCATACTGAATGGTGTCAACTTCCTTGACTTAACACTATTTACCTCCTCTTTCATAAACAATTCATGTAAGTTCTTACTCTTCCCCTCATTTGGTGACACCCCATCACCATTTCTAGCTTCCTCTTTCTTATTAGCTTTCTCATTTTTCCTCTTCTCTCATAAAACCCTCACTTCTTCCTCCATTTTTTTCAACTTACACTTCAATTCTTTGTTTTCTGTTTCATCCCCACTTTCCAACTTCAGGCTTTTTGAAAGAAAAGACCCAATTGTTTCTAAGAGACAAACAACTTCTTAAAAGAAAACACCCCAACGGTTTCTTTGCTACAGTATCTGAACTAGTTAATTCTTTTTGAATCTGAGTTGAAAATGAAAAGGGTCTCCACAAAGATATGAAAATTGATATGGGGTTGAAGAATTCAAGAATGTTGATTTTATTGAGTTTGGGGGAAGTTGAAAAAAGTAAGAGAAAACACCAAGAATTGAACTTTCTCAGGTATATCATTGGTGGGTTTCTTTGAGAAAATTAAATAAAATGTGTTAAATAAATCTTGGCTTTGTTTTTGGTGACACTTTTACCAAGGAAAGATCAAACTTTCTTTAAAACCTAATCAAGTTAATTTGGGACAAAATTAATATTTTTAAAAGTTAATTATTTCGAAAATAACAAAACTCCATATTCCTTCCATTTAAAAAAAAGAAAAAAAATCATTCCACACTTCTCTAACTTCTTTCCACCAACAACGCTCCCCTTGAACCAACAGGTTCCTCCAGATTCTCTGTCTCGTTATCATCGGTCGTCTGTCGTCACTCTGTTAAAATCTCAATGTCGTTATCGACCATCACTCTTCTACCTGGTAAGTAGGTTTTTTTTGTGAAAAAATTTAGTATTTGTGAACAAAACAATGTTGAACAAGAACACATTATTGATAATAACATTTTTCCTTTTTCTTGGGTTACTAAACAAGAAGTTTTTCTATAGTTGTAAATATTGAATAACGAGTTACTGGGATCTATTGTTTCTTGTTTTTGAAAGAAAAATGAGAAATCCAAAAAACCCTAAATTTTGGGAAATTATTTGAATATCTATGTCATGTATATTGGGTTGTTGTTGTTCAGGAAAACTCATTTTTGTTGCTTTTGTTCTTCTTTTTGTGAGACTGGTTTGTTCAATTGTCCAACATATAAATCATTTCTTGGAAGAAGTGTCATCTGTTGCAACAAAGTAGTCATATGTTGGTAGAAATTCCAACATAGTGGTCATATGTTGCAATAGGTTATTCATGTGTTGCAACTGAAGGTTAATTTGTGGTAACATAAGTATAACTTGATACCCCTTCTTTTCTTATAATCAAGTGTAACCTTTTTTGTTTACTTGTAGATAAAACGTCATAAGAAAGTTCATCTTGTCACGCCCTGAGGCTACCCCTTAGACGTATCACGGGACCTAGGATCACGAGTAACCCCAAACCAACCCTGAGTCTTGCATATAACAAGCATACTAAAAATAACTAAGTAACTCATGTACTATACGGAAGCTAAAAACAGTGGATATCTTAAATGGGGAAAAACCCAACCAATTTGAAAATATAAAATATAATAAGAGTTTAGTAATGACTGAAACAACACTTAATAACTCGAGCTGAAACTACTACTATGTATGAAAAGCCTCTAACTGAATTGGGTTACTGGGACATGCCCCCAACAAACTCTAACAAGACTGAAACTAAAATTAAAGACTGAAATGTAAAGAATGTCTATTGTCCTCGAAGTATAAGGACTCACCACTGAAGCTTCTAAAGTCAGATTGAGGATAGAACTAAGCGTGATCTCGATGTTGAGTGCCTAAACCTACATCATGAAATGATGTAGTGCAAAGTATGTGTTAGTACTTGAAATGTACTGAGCACGAAGGATACAAATATGCTAAGCTAAACAAAGTATATAAGCTGGACAATGCATAACTGAGCAATGATATAATCTGAACAAGTATAACTTAAAATTGAATTGAATGCAATGACCAAGTACTAATCATGAAGATAACATGCTGAACTATATACTGATGTAAAGGCTTAAAACCAAGTCACTACATTAAAAGTTTGATTGTGGGAGCTGCTATAAACCGACATAAACCACTTAAGTTAAACGTGGAGTCTGATGTATACGCCCTATCGGGAGGACCCAATATACCTTGCCATGGGTGTAGAAGCATGATTGTGGCATGATCACTAAAACGGATGCCCATCAGAGGGGACTCATAAACCTACGCGGGCACATAGTTCTGGGACTTTGAGGGTACGATAAACCCTGGTCCAACTCGATGCTCAGTCTACTCCCATCTGATTATTCGTGAAGCTAAAATGCACTAAATTCTAAAATAGCTCAAAAACTGACATGCTAACTGAGAATGCAATATTTATATACTTAGAATATGACATTCGAAATCTGAAGCATGAATTTCTATCTGACTGACCTAGCAAGTATAATTCATGAACTAGGATAAATTTACACAAGTTAGGATTCTGAGTGATATGCATGGAATTATACTAAATTACCAAGAAACAAGTTTATTTAGATCAAAGGAACCATAATCATAATAAATCTTGAAAATCTAGAAGCCCTAGGTTTGAACTGTTTATGAGAATCTGAAGAACTAACTGAATTCTAGGGATCTAATGGGTGAAAGGAACCCACTAGTGAAATCTCACATACTTGGTGATGAAATCTACGGAGAAATCCTTTAGATTTCGGGGCTGAACTTTGAGAAACACCTCTGCTTGTTCTTGGAAGAAGCTGGTGACTTTTCCTTTGCTTTTTGCTCTAAGTTGGGTGATTTTTGGAGAGTGAGGGTTATGGGTATTGTCTGACTAGATTATTAGGCTTAGACGGAGTAAAATGGCGTAGTTTAGGCAACAAACTACGTAGTTTAAATGCCCAATGCATAGGGGAAAAGACCAAAACAACCCAGACTTAAAACAAATGATGTGTCATCCACATTGGGACTGACGGGCCGTCATTTCAACCATTGCCCCTCAACTGGGTAGTGGTTTGTTCTGCTCAATCGGGCTTCACTAAAACTAGCATAGCTTTTTACTACGAGCTTGGACTTTAGCAAACTCGGAGGAGTTGGAAAGAATATTCAATAATCTTTCATTGCATAGGTCATGGGCCACCTAATTCATTTTTTGCAAAAAGATATGACCTTTTGAAGTTTACCCAAAAGCCCTTTTTTTCCAAATAAATGTTGATCTTCACCAACGGCCATACCTATGGTCCGTAGTTCCAACCACAAACCGTAATGGTCGGCCGTGGGTGGGATCAGAGACCACTAAATCTTGGACCCCAATAATGGGACCCCACCTACGGACCGTGGGTCCATCGACGGACTGTGGACCATGGTCGTAGGTCTCAATTCCTAGGACCCGAAGCTTTACACATCTATGTCAACAAATACCAATCGTTTGATGCTTTCTCTTTTAACATCAAATGATCTTCTTGTTGATGCGAAAGATACGAGCATCAACATGAATATTTTCTTAATCACGTTAAAGAATCGACAAATACTATCAAGGAATTGTGATCTAATATTGGTGTCATTTCATCAAAAAAGATTTCACACCCTTTGAACTTTAGGAGGTCAAAAATCTCAATTTGTAGATCACTATCTAATATCAGAAAAAGAAAAGACCAATAACTACTGCTACACTATCTTGCTTAACCTCAAAAGGCAAGGATAAAGTCATCACTCATGTTATACAAAAACAATATCCATTAAAAGGTTTTAATCATTTCCGGCGAGGGTCTAACTCAACTAATTATATCCTTATCTTAATGGATAAACAAGGGTTTACATACATAAGAGTGATGACCACCTTGTTTCATGACATAATGCATAAGGAAATTGAAGTTTATGTGGAGATATCATCATCAAGTCAAAGAAGGGTTCAAATCATATGGATGTTCTTCAAAAGTTCTTTGCTAGAAGGCGCAAGTATAATTTGAAGTTGAATCCTGCAAAATGTGTCTTTGGCGTTCCTGTTGGAAAGCTATTGGGTTTTATTGTTAGCCGCCGACGTATAAAATTTGATCCATCAAAAATCAAAGCCATCTGTGATCTTCTTCTACAGAAGAGTAAGAAAGAGGTAATGAGTTTCTTGGGATGAGTTAACTACATTAGTCGTTTCATAGCCCAATGAGCCAATTTTCAAGCTTCTAAAGAAGGATGCTACTGTAAAATGGACAGGCAAATGTCAACAAGCTTTTGACAAGATCAAAGACTCTTTGTCAAATACTCTTGGGTTGGTTCCTTCCGAATCTGGTTGACTATTGTTATACATATCAGTATTGGACAATACTTTTAGCTGCATCTTGGGGTAACATGATGTAATAGGAAAGAAGGATTAGGCAATATACTACATGAGTAAGAAGTTTACATTATATGAAGCCCGATATTCTTTATTGTAACATATATGTTGTGCTTTAATTTAGGTTGCCCAGAAGCTCTGACACTACCTCTCTTTACACACTACTTATCTGATCTCAAGGATGGATCCTCTTAAATATATTTTCCAAAAGTCCATGCCTACAAGAGAGAGTTTCACATAGTGTATGTTACACAAAAATAGAGAAGGCACATACATTAGCAGATTGGTGGAGAACCCTGTAGATCGATGACGAGTATAGAACTCTGAAGACTTGATTTTTAGATGAACAAGTAGCTTTTTTGGGGGAAGACATCTATGAAGAATATGATGGTTGAAGGATGTTTTTTGATGGAGCTAAGAAGTTAAGCGGGTCTAGCATCAGAGTTGTTCTGATCTCACCAATTGGTCAACATTATCTGGTATCGGTGAAACTCAGATTCCTTTGCTGAAATAATATGGTTGAATATGAAGCTTGCCTTTTGGGACTTCAACAAGAAATTGACTTGGATGTCCAAGAGATGTTGATAATTGTAGATTCAAACTTAATAATACATCATGTGTGAGGAGAGTGGGCAACCAATAATCAGAAGCTGCTACCATATTTGGAGTGCTTGCATAGGTTGCACAAAAGTTTCATAAAGATAGAATTCAAGCATGTGCCAAAGATCCAGAATGAATTTTCAGATGCCGTAATCACATTGATCCTATTTACATTCATATATATGAGCAACCAACATATTGTTTCCATGTTGAGGAAGAGCCCGATAGAAAGCCTTAGTACAACGATATTCAAGGATATTTAAAGAATGGTGAATACCCAAAAGAAGCATCAAGTGTGCAAAAATACACGATTAATAGGTTAGAAAATCAATTCTTTCTCAGCAGAGAAGTATTTTATAGGAGGACTCACGATTTGGGTTTTCTAAGATGCATCGATGGTGGAGAAGATAATAGATTGGTTGAAGAGATACACGCAGAAACATGTGTTCCTCACATGAATAGTTTTACTCTAACGAAGAAGATTATGAGATCAGGATATTTCTGGTTGACCATGGAGATATAGTGTATTCGTTATGTCTAGAAATGTCATCAATGTCAGGCTCAAGCAGATATAATGTGAGTTCCCTCCAACGAACTCCATGCTACTAATTCACCTTGGCCATTTCCAGCTTAAGGCATGGATGTCATTGGTAATGAACAGACAACATCAAACATACACATATTCATTCTTGTTGCAATTGATTACTTTAGCAAGTGGGTCAAAACTACCTCTCACAAATTGGTGACGAAGAAGGTTGTAGATGAATTTGTCAAAAGTCACATCATTTGTTGGTTTAGAATCCTTGAGTCAATTACTACCGACAATGGAACCAATTTAAAAAGTGATTTGATGAAAGCATTATGTGAGAAGTTCAAAATCATCCATTGGAGTTCCACACCATATAGGCCACAGTTGAATGGAGAAGTTGAGGCTGAAAATGAGAACATCAAGTGGATACTACGCAAAATCATCGACTATTACAACTATTGGCATTAAAAGTTACCCTTTGCTTTGCTGGGATATCATTCTACCATCACAACTTCTACTGGGGCTATGCCTTATTTTGTTGGTAGATGGTAATGAGGCTGTAATACATGCTGAAGTGGAGATATCATCTCTGAGAATCATTCAAGAGGCGGAGTTGAGCGATGCCAGATGGGTACAAGTTCGATCGGAGAATTTTGCATTAATTGATGCAAGAAGGATTAATATCGTCTGTCATGGGCAATTGTATCAAAATAGAATGGCCAGAGCTTTCAACAAGAAAGTTAGGCCCAAACATTTCTCACCTGGGCAACTGATTTTGAAGTGGATCTTTCCAAATCAAGATGAGGCAAAGGGAAAATTCTCACCAAACTGGCAAGGTCCATATATAGTCTCTCGGGTGTTAACAAGAGGAGCACTCATATTGGCAGAAATGAATAGTGAAATTGGGCTGAAACCTATCAATACAAATGTTGTGAAGAGATACTACATCTAAGTTTTGATTCATTCTTTTTACTTGGTAATTTGGAACTATGTCGGACCTGATTCCTGATTAAAAGGAGATACATAGGCGCTCCTATGGAGTTTGATCTTATCCTAATAAGAAAATATCATTTTCTCTTGATTATATAACTAGGGAAGAATTTTTTAGGGGGTCTCAAAAATTCCATCAAAGAGAATTGTCGTGCAAATAAAGACTAGGCAAATTTTTTAAGAGGATCTCAAAAATACATAGCAATCAATCTATAATCTACAACAACAGAAGTCTATTCTGGGGAAGAAAATTTGAATGGTTTCAAGAATTTGTGATGCCTATCAGTATCGAAAAGACCTCTCCTAATCGAACATTGCAAAGTCTCAAATTGTGCCAAGATCAAAGATTCAACATCTTATACAATGTGAAATTTTCCCATATTTTCAAAATTCTTACAAAACTTTACATGTTCTATTTATATTTTTCCTCAAAACAAATGCCCGAAAAAGGTCTGGATGTTAAGTCAAATTGAGTATGTCCATCAAAGCAGATCAACCTCCCTCCATTTATAAACTCACAATTTTTCTATGAACGCAGAAAAGACAACTACATATACAAGAATAAATTTCAATATTGCTTGAAGGATAAAGCTACCGTTATATTAAGTCCGACAAATCGCCAATATATGGCACACTATCCTTCCAATAGGATGAAGGATCAAGCTACTTCGTATTGAACCCGAAAACCGCCAACAAATGGCAAAATTTCCTTCCGATAAGATAAAGGACCAAGCTACTGGATACTACCCTTAACAATCTCCAATAAAGGGCAATTGATCCTTCCAACAAACCGGAGGTCTAAGGTGTTTCATCCTCTCAACTATCATATTGTGCCCTAAAATTACATGTGCCCAGAAAATTGCATTGTGCCCAAAAAATGCATGTGCCCGAAGATTGCATGTGCCTGAGAAATTGCATTGTGCTCGAGATTCTATTGTGCCCGAGAATTGCATGTGTCCTTGATTGCAAGTGCCCAAAAATTGCATTGTTCTTGAAATTGCATTGTGCCCGAAGATTGCATGTGCCCGAGAAATTGTATTATGCCCGAGAAATTGCATGTGCTCGAGATTATCATATACCCGAGAATTGCATTGTGCCTAAGATATTGCATGTGGCCAAAGAATGCATTGATCCCAATATTTGCATGAGCCTGAGATATTGCATATGCCCGAAGATTGCATGACCCCGAGATATTTCATGTGCCCAAAAATTGCATTGTTCCCAAAGACTGCATTATGCCCGAGAATATCATGTGCTCAAGAGTTGCATCTACATTAATTTTGAAAATTATATTGAGCCCAAGAACTACTGGAGCTACTATTTTTTTGATTCACGAAAGTCATGTCGAGCTTAAAGAAATACATCTGTATGGAGCTTTTATCGAATCAAGGAACCAGTATCAAAATATGCCTGAATTATATCAAATCAGATACGCTCTCTTTACTCATTACTAATGTCCCGTAAGTTTCATCCTCCAAAGGCACAATTTTCATGGCATACGGCCATCATATTATGGCGTAAGGATTTAATTTATGTTTATCATGATCCGAAGGTGTCATAGTCTAAAGGCTCCATTTTTGTGGCCTACAGACAACATTTTCATGACCCGAGGATTTAATTTTGCATATCATAGCCTAAGCTATAATCTCCATAGTCTTAAGGAAAATATCATGGTCGATATGGAAAATTGTATCATGTTTACATTTACCATTTATTTGATATATTTGCCCTAATCACTTTATTTAGTCGTATCACAAGCCACAAATTCGCAGAGACTAACCTATTGCAGAGAAGATCAATTGCCCTTTACATGTGACCATCGCACTATATATCTCATAACAATGCCCTCTAAACTTGTCTCTACTGATTTGATCTTCGCACTATTCATTCCATCTCGTTGCTCTAATCCTATCCATTCAAGTCGCTATCGTCCCCATTCAAATATCATACCGTTATATCAATTTAAGGAGCTTCATTTGTTCCTAAATCTAGAACTATGCTCGACCTGATTCTCATAATACCAGAGATATGTAGGAAACTTAAAACCAAAGTCTCGGTCATGCCATTTTTCCCAACTATATGTCATTTCAACGGATCCCACTAATATATTTTCCTTAGTCAGACAAAATCGGCTACTTAGTCAACATTGGTTACCCGACAATTCATCGCTCATTCTCAAGAAACTAAGGGCAACTGCTGACACCCAACTTTGACCAACCAATAACCATTTATGAATTTCTATTTGATTAAATATGTAGGGTATTAACACCTTTTCCCCTTATTTTATGGGTTCAAAATTGAAAGTAATTTTATGCACATAATTAGATCTTAATATTCATGATTTATAAAATTTATTCTAATTATTTTTTCTTATCAAATAACTATTTTATTAATTTTATTTATCAATTATCAAGTTTTGAAATAAATATTTTAATTATCGGTTTAAGGTTGAAAATATTTAAGTGTGCTTATTTCATATAAAAACTAATTATTATGTGTAGTACATCATTAATTAAATAGCAATTCAATTGATCTTCCCTTAAATGATTTAAATCGTAGCCACTTCTATTAAATTAAATAGCATTTTTCTCATGCAATTTCAATTTTCAATTTTCAATTCAAGCCCTTTCAATACAAGTCTTATTTCAATTTTAGCCACTTGGTCTGTAACACCCTAAAAATTTCTAAGTTAAGACTCGAATCACTCTTCATTTACTTGTAGGGTCAAATCGGGTGATTCTTAAATTGCCCATATGTGTAAAGGTAAATTCTTTGGTGTGGGAATGATTTTGGATATCAATTAAGGTCAATAGAATCCCCTAGCACAAAGTAGAGTTAAAAGTTTCATTGTCGATGAAGTTTTGATGTAAGATTCTACTTGTGTCAACTTCAAACGACCATATCTCTTAGAGTATAAAGTGTTACGTGGCCCATAACATATCAAATTAAAGGTATTTAAATCAATTTTCCACAACCACCAATTTCGCGTCAATCTAGTTTCTGAGTAAAAAGTTATGACCATTTTAGTAACTGATATAGTGTAGTGACGAATTAGTCGACGGGAAAACTTTAAAAGGGTCTTTTTGTCTTTTTACCTCCAAGAAAACCCTAAATGATTTTCTTGACTAATAAAAGGCTCAAAACAATCAGATTTTCATCTTTTAATCCATCATTCTCTTCTCTCTCAAACCCTAGGGAAAATCCCTAAAGAAAAATCAAAGTAGAAGACTTCATTCAAGATTTTTTCAATCTTTTTCAAGATTCTTCTTCAAGGTAAGATCTTCTCCAAGAATTTCATTACAATTATGAATCACTAATGAAAATCATAATTCTTGGTCACAGAGATTTCAAGGAACTAATTCAAGAATCTCAAGAAAGGTTTTCTTGTTTGTTCTCCTTCAAGCTAGGGTTTCAAGGGTTCTAATCAAGTTCTTTTTCAAGATTATTCAAGAACGTTGTTCTTCTAGGTATGTAAGGCTATCATAGTGTTAGACTAGTTCGTTCTCACGCCCTACATCTTCTTTCAAATCAGTAAAAGAATAATCTAGTATTCTATCCCTAGATTTGAGTATTTTTTAGATAAGTTGATTTTTGAGTTCTTGAATTCATGCAGCCTTTTGAAATTCCATTACTAATTATTGAATTGCTATACTTTAAGCCATAAAATTCTTGAGTTTATTCATTCATGTCTATATTTCAGCATGAACCCTATGAATTGAGTACTTTTGAATAGAGAAATATCGTTGAGTTATGAGTTTCGAGTTCTTGAATTCTTGAGTCTTGATTTCTGAGTATTGAGTTTCCTCATTGCTATTAAGATCCCTGGATTGAGTCGTTCATGTCCATAATTCCATATGAACCCTATGATTTGAGTTATAAATTTTGAAAAGCCTTTTTAAAGCCAATATTTCAGTTCTTAAACTGAGTTTTGAGAAAAGTAAAGATGAGTTTTGAAAAAAGTGTTTCCAAAACATTATTAGTATGACAATCGAGTATGTCATCGATGGATGAGCAGTATGGTATTTAGATATACCATCAATGTTTATCCAGTATCACTTCCTGAGTCATGCATGATCATTTTAAAATATGATTTTGATATGTTTTTGAAAGAGTTTCCAAGTATTTGAGTAAGACTATAAGGGGACTATGTATTCCCAGAGCTATCAATTTTTACATTGATAAAAGAGAAACTAAGATTTCTAAATGAGTAATGAGTTCAAAAGATATGTCAAGAGTTGTTACCTCTTTTAAGAGGGTAGTTTGAGAAATTATATCAAACTAATGGAAAAATTGTGTTTTTAAACATATGAGAATGAATATATATTATTATGAGTAGTATTGAGCACTGATATGGGGACGAGTTCAGAAAGCTCAAAGTCCTCATAAATCATGTATGCCAACATGGATAAAGGGTCATACTTTTTAGATGATTCTTTCTTGCTTTTTAAGCATAGCTTAGTGGATCCACTTAGTTGAGGTGTTCTATACCCCGACAAGGTATAGAATAGTTATAGGAACATGGGTGAGACGATGTATCATAATGTGGCTCATAGTGATGGTTGTCAATCAGAGAATCTCCCCAATAGAGTTAAAGTGTATTTTTATATATCAATTATGATGTTGAGTTCAGAGATGAGAGAGTATTTTGTAAAGCTTTAAATGATTTAAATCCTTTATTTCTTTACATTCAACTTGAGTACATTGTTAGCAATTGCAGTCCTTTCTTTCAGTTATTTTTTATTCTGCCATATTACATAATCGTACATTCTATGTACTGATTTCATTCGACATGCATCCTTTTATGATGCAAATATGGGTGTTCATGATTATCAACATAAACTTTCGAGTTAGTAGTTTTGAGGTGTCATGGTTCTTGTCCCGACATCCTTTCTTAAAAGTAGAGGCTTCATAAATAGACAGTTTTGGAGAGTCTTTTAGTTTCAAATATTTTATTTAAAATTTATGTTTCATACTAAGTATATTCAGCAAAGTTTTGAGATTCAATAAACTATTTTTAAACGTTTCTTTCAATTTGATGCTTATGTATGCTCAAGTTAGTCTTTTGCTTGTAGTCAGCCAGGATGAGGGTTCACTTTCGACCAGCAATGGTTCTTGAGTGTCTGCCACGTCCAGGGTGTAGGTTCAGGTCGTGACAAACTTAGTATTATAGCACAGAGTTAAAGTGTCCTAGGTTTTCTATGAAGTCGTGTCAGTAGTATCTTATTTATGGTTATGAGGGCCCCACTTCTGTAAATGAGGGGCTACAAACATTTAGGAAAAGTTTTCCTTCTTTCATACTCTAAAACGTGCAATAGAGTTGTGTCATAAGGAAATTACTCTAACTATGCGTTCCTCTTATCCATTCGACTACTCCTCATACTTAAGGTAGTTGAAAAGTAAAGCCTAGATCCTTATGGATGAATTACTCTTAGCAAAAGTCTTTACAAAAGTCAAGAGACCACAGAGGAGTATGCGAGAAGCTCATGAGTGAGCTTAAGTGTGGAGATTCGAAAGAATTCACTTTTAATTTATATGCATCGCTAGGGTTGGGCATTCGATCGGTTCGGTTCAGTTTGTATATATCGGTTCGGTTTTTTGGTTTTTGGTTTGGCCAAATGTGAAACCAAATCAAACTGAAATAAATTTGGTTTGGTTCGATTATTATAATTTTGGTTTGATTTATTTCGGTTTGGTTTTCGGTTTAACCAAATTTAATTAACAGTGGCATGTGGGTTGTGGTCCAAGACGCCGTTTCTCGAGTGCTGCACTTTCCAAACAACCTGTGAATTGTGAATTACTACACTACACCAATATAATCATAAATGCAGCATTTCACAACATCAACACAAACAAACACAGTGGCCTAGACACCCCTAAAAAGGACAAAAAATCAATCTCATCCACAAATACCTGCACAAAGTCAAAACTAGTTAGAAATAGATAACACTGTAAATTAAAAAAAAAGCTTCAAAAGTGCAGGAATTGAAGTGGCCAATGAGCAGTGAGCACTGGCCTTCGACTTTTGAGTCGCAAGCACTGAGCAGATGACTGATGAGAAAATAGTTGCGAGCTGTGAGCAGTCGAGCACTCAACGAGGAGCCAGGAGCAGCAGCTGGCCTGAGATGACGAGCTGAGAGATGAGAGATGAGAGTTGAGAGACGAGCTCGGAGTCGCGGCGTAACTGAGACGAGAGTTGAGACTTGAGAGATGAGATGAAAATTACGACTTACATTTTAGGAAATCAGATTACGGATTTTTCTGATTAGAATTTGGGCTGGGCATGGGCTATTGGGTTGAGATCAGCATTTTAATTAAAGGTTGTGGGCGTTGATCAGTATTTTAATGAACGGGTAAAGAGTATATATATTTAATTTTTATTTTTTTTGATTAACCAATTTTTCAGCTAAAAAACTGAAAACCGAACCGAAAAACTGAAATATTGAAAATCAAAACCGAAACCGACCGAAATAACCAAAAAACTGAAACCGAAATTTTAAAAAAATCGGTTCGGTCGGTTTTTTCGGTTTTAACCATATTATGCCCAACCCTATGCATCACGCGTTTGAGCTAAAAGCGAGATGTGTTCCCACACTCTTTTTCCTAAACCTAGTTTCAGTTGAGACCCTTATGAGGAAGTATGCTTTAGAGCTTGGGTAGTGTTTTAACCAAAAGATATAGTATGAGTTCCAATGTTATAAGTAGTAGTATTAAAAGTACCTAGAGTTAGAAGAATGAATGCAGAGGTATAGTAATCTAAGAAAGGAAGATAGTGATGAATAATATTATGTTGTTGTAGTCATGCACCTAGTAAGTTATTAATGAGGAGTTTTCCCTTATAGGTAGGCTAAGAAGTGATGAGCTTGTGTAGATTTTATGATAGAGGTAGCGTAAGAGTTACTAGCATGGATGAGTTAGAGTATACTTTAACCAGAATGGAGTTTATTTCAATGGAACACTGTGTTTGATTGCCAAGTATAGGTGTTGAATAAAAGATTAAAGTATTCATGAGGTGATAGATCTAAGCTTGGCTTATGATTTTTAAGGGAGAATCCATAATATTCAGAGGGTTATAGAACTAATTAGGCAATGATGTATAGCGAATGGGTAAATAGTACTTAAGTTGTGAAATGAAGTGTGGCAGTAAATTATCAGTATGAAGACTAAGAGGTTAAGATTGACTACTTTTCATAAGGTCTTCGTAGGCGTGTGTTTCTTTATTTTTATCTAGTAGTTGTACGTTAGTATAGTAAGCGAGCAATCATGTTGATATCCAGGATTAGTAATAAACATTAACCTTGAATCTGAGATGAGAGTCATGGTCAAAAAGTATGGCAACATGAGGGTGATGATGTTAGTTTTCTGGTAGACTTGACATAGAGTAGGAGCGGAGAAAAGAGGTAAGTTACAATGAAGGTGAGTGGTACAAGTATGGGATTCTAACTTTGTTGTAAGAGTAGTGAAGTGTCGTTAAGTCATTAGAGTAACAAGAGTATTAAGAAGTGCACCTGAGGTTGTATGTAACCAAATGAGTTTCTAATTAGGTTTCTCTTTTTCATATGTGCCTAGAAAATATATGTCAACGTGGAATAGGCTGATGTAAGCATTAAATTTTTTCCTTAACAGTTAAATGAAGCGGCCGTATGAATCAATGAGAAGAGGTTAATAGAAGCATCTTAAAAAGAGGTCTTAGAAGGAGTCTTTGTACCTGCTTATGCATAGTTCAGTAGCCATGAGATAAGCATTTCTCGAGTATTAGAGTAAAGGGAATTTAGACCAGTGTAAAGATGTTGAAATAGATCCATAGCTTTCAAGTGTCAACTTCAAACCTAAGGGGGAAATGATAAGATGAGAAATCAAGTCAAGTGTTGAGGATGAGATAGTGATTTCTTCAGAAATATTTTTTAAGATATATCAATCCGTTCATAATCTTACATATTCCTCAAGCAAAGTTATTATGACATCTTGTGGATATTCCGAATATCAGAATTGTGTCTATGACCTATACTCATATGCTTTAGAGAGATTCACATCTATGCTTAGTTTCTGGAATGAGGGGCAAAGACTTTAGCCCATTAACCACGAGTTTAATCCATAAAGTTGTGGATATCAGTCTCATGCTATGAACCTATTCATATAAGCAATCATGTCTCTCGATATGTTCAGTCTCATAAATCTAAGAATTACTCTCAACGGCAAGCAACATAATGTTATGTCATGCATATTCTTTTATAAGAATTCTCGAATGAATCGTGCTTATGATATTTCACACTAAAGTCTTTTCAGTAATCCTTTTTAGTTTTGGAGAGTGGTGTTGTTGATAGTAGTTGTGTGATGATGGAGGAGAGGATTGCTATTTCTTATTGTGATAGTGATGGTGTGTTTATTCTATATAAGGTTATGAATGTAGAGGAAGAAGGAGACAAAGTTTTACAATGAGTTCTAAGTTAGCTTTCTGGTGGTAATGCATGAAAGTACAGTTGGTAGAGATGATGAGAGGATGAGAAGTTATTAGAAAGAGGGTTAGTAGGAGTCTATGGAGTGGTTAAGTTTCTACACTTGAATGTGGCGTTGTTAATATATGGACAATGCATGATACATTAGGTGTTTCATGATATGAGCTTAAGGTTGGCTGAAGGTAGCGCTAAGGAGTATTGTTCTTCGGATGAGATTTCCTAAAGAGGTATAGAACCCAAATATTGTGATTTATATTGGAATAAGCATCCTATATTAAGTAATTTGTGATTTTGAGTAAGACTTGCATACAGTAAGAGTAACCTCTTTCCATTCTTAGACCAACTGTCATTCGAGGACGAATGATCCTAAGAGGGAGATATTGTAACACCCCGAAAATTTCTAAGTTAAGACTTGAATCACTATTCATTTACTTGTAGGGACATATCTAGTGATTATCAAATTTCTCATATGTGTAAAGGTAAATTATTTAGTGTGGGAATGATTTTGGATATCAATTAAGGTCACTAGAATCCCCTAAGCACAAAGTAGAGTTGAAAGTTTCCTTATCGATTAAGTTTTGATGTAAGATTCTACTTGGGTCAACTTCAAACAAACATATCTCTTAGAATATAAAGATTTAAGTGGCATATAACCTATAAAATTAAAGGTATTTGAATATATTTCCAACGCCACTAATTTCGCGTCAATCGAATTTCTGAGTAAAAAGTTATGACAATTTTAGTAACTAATATAGTGTAGTGACAAATTAGCCGACGGGAAAACATTAAAAATGGTATTTTTGTATTTTTACCTCGAAGAAAACCCTAAATGAATTTATTGACTAATAAAAGTCTCAAAACAATCAGATTTTCATCTTTTAATCCATCATTATCTTCTCTCTCAAACCCAAGGGCAAAACCCTAAGGAAAAATCAAAGTAAAAGACTCCATTCAAGATTCTTTCAATCTTTTTCAAGATTCTTCTTCAAGGTAAGTCCTTCTCCAAGAATTTAATTCTTTCCAACTCAAAATCCTCCATACAATTATGAATCACTAATGAAAATCATAATTCTTGGTCATAGATATTTCAAGAAACTAATTCAAGAATCTCAAGAAAGGTTTTCTTGTTTGTTCTCCTTCAAGTTATGGTTTCAAGGCTTCTAATTAAGTTCTTTTTCAAGATTCTTCAAGAACCTTGTTCTTCCAAGTGTGTAAGGCTATCATAGTGTTGGACTAGTTTTTCCACACGCCCTACATCTACCTTTAAATTAGTAAAAGAGCAATCTAGGATTCTATCCCTAAATTTGAGTATTCTTGAGATAAGTTGATTTTCAGTTCTTGAGTTCGTGTTTCTTTTTGAAATTCTATTCCTAATTATTGAATTGTTATACGTTATGCATTAAAATTCTTGAGTTGATTCGTTCATGTCTATGTTTCAGCATGAACCCTATGAATTGAGTATTTTTTAGAGGAGAAATATTGTTGAGTTATGAGTTTTGAATTCTTGAATCCTTGAGTTCTGAGTACTGAGTTTCCTTATTGCTATTAAGATCCCTGAGTTGAGTCGTTCATGTCCATAATTTCACATGAACGTTATGATTTGGGTTATAAATTTTGAAAAGCTTTTTTAAAGCTAACACTTGAGTTCTAAAACTGAGTTTTGAGAAAAGTAAAGATGAGTTTTCAGAAAAGAGTTTCTAAAACATGATTAGTGTGACAATCGAATATGTCATCAATGTATGCAAGGGTGGATCTAGGAAGGCCCAAGGGGTGTCACGGGACACGGCTTCATCGGAAAAATTGTTATATATATATGTATGTATGTATGTATCTATGATTAAGACAGAAAAAGAAAAAATATATATAAAATATAGTGTTAAATCTTGACATAAGAGGTCGTGTAGCATTATTGGTTTAGTGTATCATTTATTGCATGTAGGTCGTGAGTTCGAACCTGGACATTGTTTCTTTCTCTTTCTTTCTTTTTCCATTTTTTCTTTCTTCCTTTGCTTTTAATTTTTCTCTTTTGATATTTTATGTAAAAATAAATATGTAGCACTATTATGTTTGGTGAGATTATTTTCAAAATGAAAATCTATTCATAAATAGCTAAAATGTTTTTGTTTATAAACTTTATTTTTTAGAAAAGATATAATATTTTATGTGAATTGTGTTAATATATATAAGGTGACAGCACTTGCAAAAAATCCTACGTACGCCACTGAATGTATCAGCAGTATGGTATCTAGATATACAATCAATGTTTTGCAGTATGACTTCCCGAGTCATCAATAATCATATTAAAATATGATTTTACTATGTGTTTTAAAGAGTTTTCAAGTATGAATTCAGTAAGAGTATAAGGGGACTATGTATTCCCAGAGGTATCAATTTTTACATTGATTAAAGAGAAACTGAGATTTCTAAATGAGTTATGAGTTTAAAAGATATTTAAAGAGCAGTTACCTCTTTTAAGAGGGTAGTTTGAGCAATTATCTTAAACCAGAAGAAGAGTTATGTTTTTAAACATATTTGCATCAGTATATATTATTGGGAGTAGGATTGAGCACCAATATGGGGACAAGATCAGACAACTCAAAGTCCTCATAAACCATGTATGCCAACATGGATAAAGGGTCATACTTTTTAGATGATTCCTTATTGCTTTTCAAGCATAGCTTAGTGGATCCCCTTAGTTGAGGTGTTCTATACCCTAGCAAGATATAGGAAAGTTTTGGCAGCGTGGGCGAGACAGTGTATCATCACGTAGCTCATAGTGATGGGTGTCGGTTAGAGAATCTCCCAACAAAGTTAAAGTGTATTTTTATATATCAATTATTATGTTGAGTTCATAGATGAGAAAGTATTTTGTACAGCTTTAAATGATTTAACTCTTTTCTTTGCATTCATCTTGAGTACATTGTTATCTATTGTTGTCCTTTCTTTCAGTTATTTGTTATTCAGCCATATTACATACTCGTACATTCTATGTACTAATGTCATTGGACTTGCATCCTTTTATGATGCAGATAGTGTTCATAATTATCAACAGGCGCTTCGTTGAGATCATTCTACACTCCAGTTAGGTTTGGTGAGCCTCCTTGTATTGTAGAGGACTTCACAGTTATTTTCCAGTTAGTAGTTTTGAGGTGTCGTGGGTCTTGTCCCAGTATCCTTCCTTAAAAGTAGAGGCTTCATAGATAGAGAATTTTTGAGAGCCTTTCGGTTTCAGATATTTTATTTAAAAGTTATGTTCCATACTAAGTATATTCAGCAAAGTTTTGAGATTCAATAAACTGGTTTTAAACGTTTCTTTCAATTTGATACTTATGTATGCTCAAGTAAGTCTTCCGCTTGCAGTCAGTTAGGATGAGGGTTCGCTTGGGGACCAACAATGGTTCTTGAGTACCGGCCACATCCAGGGTGTAGGCTCGAGTTGTGACATGGTCATTTCAGCTTTAGCCTATTTTATTCCAATTCTAGATTATCAAATATCTTTCAACCTCAACCATCCATCCTTTAAATCAAAATTTAAGATCAAATCCTAGTCGTTCATCTTCTCTTAATCAACGCTTCAGATCTCACAGCTCTTTACTTTCCTTTTTAATTCACTTAATACCCACACCCTAACAATGTTAAATTGTTTCCTCATCTAAAAAGTGGTTGCGTCGCACCTCTCGCTCCTCTCCATTTTCCTGTGAAATCGTCGCTGCTCCTCTTTCTCCCGTGGTCAGCGATGGCAACAACAACCATCACCCTCTCTCTCGCCCTCTTTCCCTCCTCCTTCTTTTCTGGCGATAGCCGCCAGAGGCATTCGCCTCATCTTTCCCTCTCCCCATCCCAGTGAGAACCACTAGACGATGATTTCTCTTTTCTCCCTTCATCTTCATCTAACGAGGACCGCCGGTGAAACTAGTGAGGCCACATAGATTGCAGTCGCCTCTCTCCTCTCTTCGTGAGGGCAACAACCGACGAGCCACAACAACAATGAAGCGACCTTCAAGTTCAACAGCAACAATAAGAGCATTATTGCTATATAGCTTCGATTACAAAGCTCCGGTCTAAGACAAAGTTTGGTCATGTTAAAGTCGAGGATTTTAGTTTACTAAAAGATGTATCTCAACAAAACCGTCCAAGTTTGTTCCTCATATTAGCTAATTTCTTATTGTTGAACTATAAAGTTTCGTGATGTGTGTTCATGCATGTCTACTTTTGTTGGATTTCATATTGGGTTTGACATAATTTATGATCGGCTGATCTTCTTAACAATGTTCATTGTTTTATATTTTGATAAAATATGGTTGTGTCCTTGATTTTGATCTAAATCGTTTTGCCCAGCAGCTTCAATACTCTATGTATGGTTTCTGAATATAATTTAGGTGCTATTACATTTGTATTAAAGTTTGATGGTTATTGAAATAATATGTTTAGGATTTGATAGTGAATTGATGAATTTTCTCAATTACGATTGTCTCTAATTTGATCGTTCTCCTTAATTAGTTTAACCAGTGTTGAAGGAATCTCCTGTAAATTAATTGATTCTATTACCGTTAAATTTTTACTCGACCTTCTCTTGATTTAATATGACAACTCCATTGATAAGTTTATTCTTGGAATTCTTGCATATATAAAATTGGTGGGTTTTTACCCTTAATTATTTTCTATTGTCATCTTTATGGTACGTATATGATCATTGTGAGGTAAAATAGCATGATTTTCTTTACCTTATTTACCTTATATATATATATATATATATATATATATATATATATATATATATATTACTGATTGATGGTGACTAATCTCTCTTTGCCTTAATTTAAACATGAAAGAATTCTTGCATTGGATATTTATGGTAAAAATTTTAATCGTTTGGTAAATAACTTTACTCATTTGGCTTCCTTTTGAATAAGGAATATATATATTTTTTTAAACAAAATCAAATTAAGTCTTTTTTAGTTTTCTGCTATGCCCTTTCATCTTCTATATAAAGAGATCCTTTGCCTCATTATTTTCTCATGGTTTTAGTTGGCAAAAATACTTTCTACCCCTATAAGAAAAAATAAGAATTCTTGCAAACTTCGGAACACTTTTTCTCTGTCGAATTTTGCTAAGTATTTCATTGCTGATGAACTTATCTGTTTAAGTGAGGTGAACTTAATGTTCAAAATGCTGAAGAGACACCATGGGAGGGAATACTAGACCGGCTTAAATTTATGTTTATGCTTTATTTAATTTCTATTTTTGGTCTTGTAATAATTTGTATAATTCTCTCTCTATATGAAATAGTTTGGGGGCTGCCTAAGGGGGAAAGGGATATATGTGCTAACTATTTTTTATTTTATTATGTGTGGTTGTTATAGAGAATCTGCCTATATTACTTTATTACATATAAAACATGCAAGAATATTGGAATCTCTTATATAATTGGTCTAAGATTAACCTTTGTTGTTTATAACTTTGTTAGATTAATTAATTTATCATCGGTATGTGTTAAATTTTGTTATAATCTTGGAACTATTTGAATCCGATCTAACATGTCAATGTTGTTAAAGTTCAGAAATTGATTAGTAAAATAACTAGATGTCATGACTATAGAGGTTAATTATTTTTTTATGCTATTCGGCTGTAGAAATTGCGCATATATGCCCAAAATATTTTTTATGTCTTATTCTTTATTGAGAAACCTTACCTCTAGGATTACAAATAAAAATAAATTCAGCATGTTAACCAATAAAATTCTCTCTATAGGCCCCTTAAAATATTTTAGAATATTAAAAATAAAATTTGTGCATAAATATTATAAGTGCAGATTGTTTACTTAATTAGATACCATGCCTATATGACTTCAAATATTTTAAGCATGCGAATAGAAATCATGTCTATAGGATCAGTAATAATTTTAGCATATTCACACTTAAAAACCATGACTATAGGACTTAACTAATAAGACTAATGTCAATTAATCAAATTAAATAAATCCAGCATGTCAAAATCATATTTTAATAACTTAAGCAGGTTAATTAATTAGTCAGATTTTAATAAACCTTGGTATGTTAATAACTTTCAGCATGCTAATTGATTAGATCTCTGCCTATAGATTCAAAATTTCGTCATGTTCATAATTAATTTCATGCATGTAATAACCAACATAGTAATAATGTCGATTAATATCTGATATGTTTTAAACTGATCATCCCCTGATTAAATTCTGCTCGAAATAAATAAATTATGCATTGTGTATAACAGTTTTGCCACTTGAAATCAACCAACAACTTTTTATGCATCTATAATTATTTTTTTGCGAGTTATGTTTAAAATTGTGTTGTTTTAGACTAATTATTGAATTAAATCAACATCTGTCAGGTAATATTTCTACACATTTAATATTAATTGTTATGATGCTTGTTTGTGCGCACACACTTTCACATGAGCCCTTTCACCTTTTAATTGTGTTTTGCAAGCATGCTAAATAACCTATCCTAGAGGCCAATTTCGGATTTTACTTGCTAAGTGTTTTCATGTATGTTTTGCTTGGCGCTTAGGGGCCTAATTACGCAACCTATATTTTATTTTTAGTCTAAAACCACCTTAATAAAAGTTCAATGCCTCTTGGACATTAAGTGGAAACGCAAGGCACCTTCTAGGACGTTATACATGCGGAAGGGGGTTGGGTTAATTAGACCCTTATCGGACATGATGGAAATTGACTCAAGCTGAAAATGACAAAACTCTGATTTAGTCTTTCAGTAAATAAGCTGACCGCTGGTCCAATAAGTGTTAGGTTAGTAGAGTTGACGTTTTCCTTTCCTTTCCCCTTTTTATTTGTTTATAATTATAATTGTCTGGAGTAGTTTAATAAAATAAAATCGATTTCTTTATCTACTTGTGTATTCTCTTTATTCTAGCTTATCTTTCCCTAAAAATATTTATGCTAATTATTGGTATTAATTGTCAAAGTGTTCATATATCTTATCACTTAGTTTAATCAAAATATTAATAACTAAATAAATAGTGACCTTAATTGCTACTTGTAACCCCCCACATAAATAGTATGAGATACGGTCGGGACCCATAATTGTGGACCTCAAGGGGTGCTTAACACCTTCCCCTCGAGGTAATTTGAACCCTTACCCGAATCTATGGTTTCGCAGACCCTTTATTTAGATTAGTTAGATTAGTTAGGTACCCTATTGCGCCTTTAATTCATAAGGCGACGACTCTTCTTTTAAAATAAAACTTAAAAGAGTGGTCAAGTCGTTGCACCAAACCCATTTTGCAAATTATGGGGCACGATAGGTGATTTAAGGCTAAACTTTTGTACTTCAATCTGGAGATTGTGGGTCATAACTTTATACGATGTTGAAGGATTCTTCTTGATAAATCAATTTCAAAGTCTTGTTATTAAGGTAATTTTTTTAATTATTTAAAGTGAAACTTTTTTCTATTTTTATTTGATTCACTTGAGCTGAGAGTTTTTCAAAAATAGTCTCTCTACCTCCATAAGGTAGGGATAAGGTCTCTGTATTGTCTACCCTCCCCAAACCCCACTTGTAGGATTACACTAAGTATGATGATGTTGTTGTTTTTATGAAACATGCTATTGTTTGAAATTCTATATTGTTTGCCTTAGATAAAAGAAATTTACTCCACCATGTTGACGGTTTTAATGCTTTCTAATGAAACTGATTTTTTACTCTATCTTTGTGGAAGCTTTTAAATGGCTTTGTTTACTACTCCATCATTCAATTCCTTTTAAGTTTCTCCAAGAAGAATGTCACATTTCTATAATTTTAGAAAAACTTAACTTTAAATTCCACTTTTTGCCTTAGTATAATGTTTATAGCCACACAAATATATATATTTGTTTCTGATGACATGTTTTAAAAGTCTTTTTTTTCTTAAACTTTGTGTCAAGTCAAATGGTGCCACATAAATTGGGACAGAAGGAGAAATTCTTTTTTGTATGCGGTCCTTGATTTATTAGAAATATATGGTTATTGAACTGGTGGATGGGGGGTTATTAATTTGTATGTGATCGTTTTATTTGTTGTATGTCTTAGATTCAAATCTTCTTTTTATATGTATATCCCTGGTGCGGAGGTATGATAGGCTCCAAGTTTGGAGACAAACTCTAGAAACTAATGGGTTCAAGTTGAGCAGGACCGAAACAAAATAATTAAAGTGTAAATTTAGTGATGCTACGTATGAGATCATCATGAAAGTGAGTTTGATGATCACGTTATCTCCAAGAGAGGATATCCCAAGTATCTGGGGTCATTAATTCAAGGTAATGGGGAGATCGACGAGGACGTTGCATATTGTATTGGGGCAAAGTAGGTGAAGTTAAGGCTCACATTCAGAGTCTTGTGTGATAAGAAGGTTTTCTAGAGAGTAAGGTAAGCTCTACGGAGTAGTGGTTAAACTGACTATGTTGTATGAGATGGAGTGTTGAATAGTCAAGAACTCATATGTTTAGTCTTTAGAAGATGAAAAATTGCAAAGATGATAATGCCGAGGTAGATTTGTGGGCATACTCGGAGGATAAAATTAGGAATGAATATATTTGGTACAGGGTAGGAGTTGCCTCTATGGTGAATATTATGCGGGAAAAGACACTGAGATGGTTTGTACATGCGAAAAAGAGAAGTGTAGATGTCTAGTGAGGAAGTGTAGAGGTTGGTAATGATGGTCCTGACGAGAGGTATAGGCCAGCCGAAGAAGTATTAGGGGAGGTAATTAGACAAGACATGTTGCATGTTTAACTTACCGAGGACATGACCTTAGATACGATGGTCTAGAGGTCGCAGATTAGGGTACAAGGTTAGTTGAAGTTATGTTTTCTCTTGCTTTCTTGCGGTATAGGATTGGTGGTCATACTTGGACATTCTTTCTTATCGGTGGTATTAGCACTATTATCGTTGTTTCTTATTTTTCAATCTCGATTATTACCTATATTATTTGTTCTCTTGTTATCATATTATTTTGTTGTCATTATTGTTCTTTCTTCACTATGTTGGGTGCTTCTCTCATTTCACATTATTTCGTTGACATTACTACTCTCATTTATGTATTCTCTTTTCCAAATTGCTTTATTTTAAGCCAATGGTCTAGTGGAAAGTAGAGATAGAGATAAGTTCTGCTACACTATACCCTCCCTAGACCCCATTTGTGGGATTATACTACGTATCTTGTTGTATATCTCTGGTGTAGTCCATAATCTTTTATGACTTGCATGGGCTGGTTGTGGAAGAATGAATGAAAATGTGGGCATTTTGGTCTGGAAACCTCAGTAGATCTATCTTAAAAGATGGATACAAGTGTGGAAAATATATGATGTAGACCTATGTCATATATTGATATTTGTTGAGAATATAAGGAAAAACTAAGGTTTATAAATGAATGAAGTTGTTCGTTAGAAGGCCACCTAGTAGGCTCAAACCCAAGTCATCAGATTAAGGACGGAGAAATATTTACCATTCTACTACGAGCCTTTTGGTTGGCCAGAAGACCAACAATTTATAAGTACAGATTAAATATAACTTTACCTTTCAAAATGTATCTAGCCATAGGAACCATAAATTCAAGAATGTTAAAATAATGTGACATGTGACAATCAAAGGAAAGACTTGAGAGTAACAACTAGGGGATTGAAAACTAGATGTTGGACCATTTTTTCCTCAAGCCATTGTTACCAACTAGGGGATTGAAAACAACATCTTTATTGTTACAAATTCAGTACTTTCTATCTTGCAAGCTTTTTCTTGAGCTAACAACGGGAGTTTTTGAACTTCTTAAGACCTTCTTGTCGTTCATCCATGTTTTCTTTATGCCTAGTCCTTATATGTTGAAGCAATTCTTCCAACTCTCGACCTTGTTCCTTTCTTTTCTCATACTTCACTTTCAACCTTGCTTCTGATTTAATACTATCATTTAGTTTCTTCCTATCCTCTTCGGTCAAGAAATCCTGGTAACTTGTCCTCGCTCATGTCGAATCCCTCAATTTCTTAACCAAGACAGGGAATTCATACTTGACTATTAGCAATTGCTTAGCTTGTTCATCGGTAAACAAAGATAAGGGATGATCATTCAAAGCAACAATTACACCATGCATTACCTACTCTTTCACCGGGTCATTAATGAATGCCTCCAAATGCAGTCTAATGGAGCAATCAATTATCAACTTTGCGAGTGTTTGGTTTGAAGAAGTAGTACTATGAACAAGCCAAGAAATTACTAAAACTCAAGTATGAATCCCCTGTCATGGTTAAGAAATTGAGGGATTAGGCACGATCCAAGTCAAGTTGCCAGGAGTTCTTGACCAGCTTTGAAGTGGACAAGAAAAAACTAGCTGATTTGATTAGATCAGAAGCAAGGTAGAAGGCGGAGTATGAGAAAAGTGAGGAACATTATAGAACTAGGCAAAAAGAAATCATCTTGTTAGCTCAAGAAAAAGCTGGCAAGATAGAAAGCACTAGCAATGAATTGGTAACAACAAAGATGCAGATGGATGGCTTGAGGAAAAATTGGTCCAACATCCAGTCTTCATTCCCCTAGTTATTACTTTCAAGTCTTTCCTTGTGTTGACACAAGTCACAATAATTTAACTTTTTAAAATTTATGGTTCCTATGACTAGATACATTTTGGAATGTGGAGTTATACATTATCTGTACTTATAAATTGCTGGTCTTGTGGCCAACCAAAAGGCTCGTACTGGAATTGGCAAATATTTCTGCGTCCTTAATCTGAAGTATTGGGTTTGAGCCGTGATTTGTCTTTGTTAGGGAGCCTCTACCCTTTATGTGGTACTTTTAAATGCAGATAAGAATACTGAATGCTCAGCGGGAACCAAACAAGAAAAAAAGAAAATTACATTCCAATGTGTATAGCACCAAACTAATTGAACTACGTGCACCTCCCTTTTTCATGTTTATACATTTTTAGTAAATTTTTTTGTGCAGTATTATCAAGTGACCACCCTTGAGTCTTTCTAAATCTTCCCCTGCCAAGTTTGAATCTTTTAAGTACCCTTCATTGTATAAATGAGTCACAATGAAAGCTCTTTGTACACCATATGATCCTCCAAAGTCAACGGTGTTGATCTTCTTGAATCTACACTTATTAGCTCCTCATCCACCAATAATTTTGTCTAACTTGTTGCTCTTCCCTTTATTTTCTGACATCTCATTACCATTTTTAGCGTCCGCCTTCTATTAGTTTTTTCACTTTTCCTCTTCTCCTTTATCAGAGACATCATTAGCTTAAAAACTCCTCTCTTCTATGTTTGCATAAGGCACAGACAAATACTTTCCATATTTCCCAATAATTAGAATATTGAATTCTATATAAAAAAAAAGTCAATGTTGAAAGATTTTGATAGACTAACAAAACACAAATTAAACTAATAGACTTCGATGAATAAATGCAATAAACAGAAAACTAATAGCAGTAATCAATATGAAAATGGGTGAATGTAACTAATTTGGTTCTTACTTAGCAATCTATTAGTGATCTTTATTGTCACGCCACGATCTACCCCCAAGACGCGGACACGGGACCTAGGACCACAAATGATCCCAAGCTAACCCTGCTGGCATGATCATGAGCATACTAAAGATAATAAACTGATGCGGAAGCTAATTTATAAATAAATCTGAAGAGATGGGGAATACCCATATACTATAACTGAATATATGAAATCTGAGAGTTTAATACAAAAGAAATATCAAACTCAAAACACTAAGCTGAATCTAACTATATCTGAAATAAGCCTCTAAACTGACTAGAAATGTTGGGACATGCCCCAACTAGATCTAGCAAAACTGAAACTAAAGACTAAAAATACTGAAAAGAAACTCATGACTATTGTCCTCGGAGAATGAGGACTCACCACTGATTTCTGCTGAACTGGAGATCGGGAACCGATCTAAGCGTGATCTGGATGCTGAGAACCTGAACCTACATCACGAGAAGATGTAGCGCACGTATACGTCAGTACTTGAAAGGTACTGAGCATGCATGATGGAGTAAAGCTGAAATAACATATAACTGAACAAAACATATTGAGCAATGATATAATCTGAACATGATATAGATAC
Organism: Solanum verrucosum; assembly: GCF_900185275.1. NCBI lineage: Eukaryota > Viridiplantae > Streptophyta > Magnoliopsida > Solanales > Solanaceae > Solanum > Solanum verrucosum. The sequence continues at coordinate 2,024,115 of NW_026020343.1, read as the reverse complement.
TGAAATACTGAATACTAAGCTAACTGAATGCAATGACCAAATTTATAACAAGTTGAGACTGAATACTGACTATACTGAAATATGGTTAATGCAATAGAGTCTGACTGAACTGTGGGAGCTACTAATAACCGACATAAAACCACATGAGCTAAATGTGGAGTCCGATGTATACGCCCCATCGAGAGGACCCAATATACCCTGCCAGAGGTATAGAGGCATGCTGGCGTGATCACTAAACTGATGTTGCCCACAGAGGGGACTTACACCTACGTGGCTCGTAGTTCTGGGACTATATGGGTACGCTGAAACCCTAGTTCAACTCGGTATTATGCTACTCCCAATAGATTAAGTGGTTAACACATTATGACTGAGTTTCTGTAAATACTGGATAGCTCGAAACTGAAAATGCAAACTGAGAATGCAACAACTAATCTGATAATGATGCATTCATAAACTGAGGCATGTAAAACTGAATACTGAAATATCTGACCTAGCATGTGTAATTCAAGAACTAATGAAATACATAGCTAGGGTTCTGAAATTCATGCGATAAACTAAGCAATAACATGATAATCTGATTTGGAACATTTAAATAACTAATTCATGATGATCTGCTATAATTCTAGAAACCCTAGGTCTGTTCATAATCATGGAATCAAGAATCTGACTGAATTCTAGGGACCTAATGGGCGAAAGGAACTCACTAGTGAAATTCCACATACCTGGTGACGAATTCCACGGAGAAATCTTTCGATTTCGGGGCTGGAACTGAAGGAACCTTGCTGCGTTCTTGAACTAGGGTTCTTGACTTCTTTTCTCCTCTTAGCGTTCTAATTCTTCTAAATTTGATTAATGATTTGACTTAGGTAAGTTCTAGTTATGTTTCTAGGTTTAAACTGATTAAAATCTCATGATTTAGGGTCTAAACGACGTATCTTAGGGGTTAAACGAAATAGGAAAAGACCAAAAGACCCTTGAATTAGCTGCTGTCGGAGTGACTGACGGACCTGACTGACGGTCCGTCATTCAATCGACGGTCCGTCTATTGGGTCCGTAGGTCGAGTCTGCCCGACAGGGTTTCACTAAAACGGGCATAACTTTTTACTCGGAGGTCGGAATTTAGCAAACTCAGTGGCGTTGGAAAGATAATTCAATTATCTATCTAACCATAGGTTATGGGACACATAATTCATTTTGTTCTAAAATCTATGACCATCTGAAGTTGACCCATCAGAATTTTCAGCTAACTGGCTGCTAACCTTCGATCTACGGTCATACCTACGGACCGTGGATCGAATGACGGTCTGTGCTGGTCAACCGTAGTTTGGGACTGAAGTTGGGCTTTTGGGGCATCGATCCACGGACACGAACTACGGTCCGTGACCTGACTTACGGACGGACCGTAAGTCCGGCCGTGGGTCAACACTTAGCCAAATTTTCTGACTGAGTTCTGGGGAAGTTTTCTGTCACGAACCACGGACCTGCAGGATGGACCGTGAGTCCATCTACGGTCCGTGGATGGTGTCCGTGAGTGCCACCTGTAACACTAGAAATCTGAAATCTCTATTTTTGGGTACGGGGTGTTATATTATCTCCCCCTTGGGACCATTCGTCCTCGAATGAAGACTAATCTAGCTGAAATAGAGGGAGAGGGCTGCAATCCCTACCACTAAACACTCAGAACTGAATTTCTGACTGAACTGAGTTCCAAGAACATGCAAATACGCTGAAAATGCAAGTACAAACTGAAGGAACATGATTCTAAGACTGAATTTTCGCATGAATGACTGAAAAACTGAAGAGGAACTATTACCTCAAGCTGGAATGGAATCGGAAGGAAAGAGGTGAGGATACTTGGACTTCATGGCTGCTTCTGCTTCCCAAGTAGCTCCCTCTACTGACTGACTCCTCCACAAAACCTTAACTGAAGCGACTTCTTTATTTCTCAACCTTCTAACCTGACGATCGAGAATCTCAACTGGTACATCCTCATAAGAAAGGCTATCTTTCACGGCGACACTCTCTAATGGCACTATGGATGCTGGATCACCCACACACTTCTTCAGAAGAGAAATGTGAAAGACTGGATGCACTGCTGCTAAGTCCGCTGGCAACTCTAACTCATAAGCCACTTTACCAATCCTTTTCAAGATTCGGTAAGGGCCTACATATCTGGGACTGAGCTTTCCTTTCTTGCCAAATCTCATCACCCCTATCATAGGTGACACTTTTAGGAAAACCCAATCATCAACTTGGAACTCTAGTTCCCTTTTTCTCACATCTGCATAAGACTTCTGGCGACTCTGAGCAGTCTTGAGTCTATCTCTAATGAGTTGCACTTTCTCCATAGCATCAAGGACCGAATCTGGTCCTATCAAGGCTGCTTCACCTACTTCAAACCAACCAACTGGAGATCTACATCTACGCCCATATAATGCCTCATAAGGGGCCATCTGAATGCTAGAATGGTAACTATTGTTGTAGGCGAACTCAATAAGAGGAAGGTGATCATCCCAACTACCCTTGAAGTCGATCACACAAGCTCTCAACATGTCCTCTAAGGTCTGAATGGTACGCTCTGCCTGACCATCCTTCTGTGGATGAAATGTTGTGCTAAGATTAACCTGAGTACCAAGACCTTTCTGAAATGACTTCCAGAAATGAGATGTAAACTGAGGACCTCTATCTGAGATGATAGACAAAGGAACTCCATGCAACCTCACAATCTCATTAATGTAAAGCTTGGTGTAATCCTCCGCCGAATCTGTAGTCTTGACCGCCAAAAAGCGAGAAGACTTAGTAACCCTATCAACAATCACTCAAATGGAGTCATGTTGTCTGCGAGTACGAGGTAAACCTGTGATGAAGTCCATGTTGATCACTTCCCACTTCCAAGTAGGAATGTCAATCTCTTGAGTCATACCTCCTGGTTTCTGATGTTCTACCTTGACTTGCTGGCAATTGGGGCACTTAGCCACAAAATCTGTTATATCTCTTTTCATACCATTCCACCAATAGACTTCCCGCAGATTGCGGTACATCTTAGTGGCGCCTGGATGAATAGAATATCTGGAATTATGGGATTCTGCAAGAATATGTTGTCTCAATTCACCCACATCAGGAACACACAATCTACCTTGATAGCGAAGTACACCATCTCCCCCTTGGGAGAAAACCTCCACTCTCTGATTGTGGACTGCACCCTTAAGTTCAAGCAAGATTGGATCACTATCTTGCTTTTCCTTAACCTCTACTACCAAAGAAGATTCTTCCCCATTCTGAACCGCTACACTACCATCTGATATGCTCATAAGACGAACTCCTAGGCGAGCAAGTCTATGAACATCCTTTGCTAACTCTCTCCTTTCTTCCTCAACATGTGCTACACTACCCATGGATAGTCTGCTACGGGCATCTGCTACTACATTGGCCTTACCAGGATGGTAATGCACACTCATATCATAATCTTTGAGGAACTCTAGCCATCTTCTCTGGCGAAGATTCAATTCTTTCTGGGTGAACACATACTGAAGGCTCTTATGGTCTGTGAACACATCTACGTGAACACCATACAAGTAATTTCTCCAAATCTTAAGTGCAAACACCACTGCTGCTAGCTCGAGGTCATGAGTTGGATAATTCTTCTCATGTACCTTAAGCTGTCTAGAAGCATAAGCTATAACCTTACCTCGCTGCATCAACACACAACCTAGGCCGACTCTGGATGCATCACAATAGATCACATAATCATCTGAACCCTCTGGTAGAGTCAAGACAAGAGTTATAGTCAACCTAGTTTTCAGTTCTGCAAAGCTTTTCTCACAATCATCTGACTATTGGAACTTAACCTTTTTCTGAGTTAACTTAGTCAATGGAGAGGCTATGGATGAAAATCCTTCCACAAACCTTCTGTAATAACCTGCTAGACCCAAGAAACTTCTAATATTTGTAGCAGAAGTAGGTCTGGGCCATTGTTTCACTGCTTCTATCTTCTGGGAATCTACTCGAATTCCTTCACTAGACACAATATGCCCAAGGAAAGCAACTGATTGTAACCAAAAGTCACACTTACTAAATTTTACAAACAACTGACGATCTTTGAGAGTTTGCAGAACAACTCTCAAATGACTCGCATGTTCTTCCTCATTCCTAGAGTAAATGAGGATATCATCAATAAAGATGATAACGAACAAGTCCAAGTACTGCTTGAACACTCTGTTCATCAAATCCATGAAAGCTGCAGGAGCATTGGTTAGTCCAAATGACATAACTACAAATTCATAATGACCATACCGAGTTCTGAAGGCTGTCTTTGGAATGTCACTATCTCTGACTCTAAGCTGATGATAACCTGATCTGAGGTCTATCTTTGAGAAATGACTAGCACCCTGAAGTTGGTCAAACAAGTCATCAATCCTGGGGATGGGATACTTATTCTTGATTGTGACTTTGTTCAACTGCCTATAGTCAATACATATTCTGAGAGAACCATCTTTCTTCTTCACGAACAACACTGGTGCACCCCATGGCGAAATACTGGGTCTGATGAAGCCCTTATCTAGAAGGTCTTTCAACTGCTCTTTCAATTCCTTAAGCTCAGCTGGAGCCATTCTGTAAGGAGGGATAGAGATAGGCTGGGTATTTGGAAGGAGATCAATTCCAAAGTCTATTTCCCTTTCGGGAGGAACTCCAGGAAGATCTTCTGGGAACTCATTAACCACTGGAACTGACTCAAGAGTTGGGGTTTCAGAACTAGAATCCTTAACCCGAACTAGATGATAGAGATAACCCTTAGAGACCATCTTTCTGGCCTTAAGGTAAGAAATGAATCAACCCATAGGCGCTAAGCTACTACCCTTCCATTCTAAGATTGGTTCATCTGGAAACTGAAAACGAACAATCCTAGTTCTACAATCAACTGAGGCATAACATGAATGTAACCAATCCATGCCTAGAATGACATCGAAGTCTACCATTTCTAACTCTACAAGATCTGCTGAGGTGACTTTCTGAGAGACTGTGACAGGGCAATTTCTGTATACCCGTCTAGCTATAACTGGGTCACCGACTGGAGTAGAGACTGAGAAGGGTTCTGAAAGAGTTTCTGGACTAACACTGAATTGGACTGCTATGTAAGGAGTTACAAAAGACAAAGTAGCCCCTGGATCTAACAATGCATAAACATCAAGATCAAAGACTCGTAACATACCAGTGACTACATCAGGAGAATCTTCTTGATCTTGACGAGCCTGAAGAGCATAAAGCCTATTTTGGCGCTGTTCGCCACCAATACCAGAAGAGTTACCCTGCTGAGTCGGGCAACCTGCTGGTGCTGCTGAAGTTGTAGACTGAGCTCTACTATTATTTCCTCTTTGACCTTGTCTTGAAGGATAATCCTTCAGTCTATGACCACACTGACCACACCCAAAGCATCATTCCTTACCTGCAAGGCACTCACCCGGATGGTTCTTACTACACTTCGGGCAAGTTGGGTAGGTTTTGGTGCCTGAAACACTACCTTGAGACTTAGAGCCTGACGCCCTACCTTTCTGATCGTTACGGAACTTGGGGGATGGAACACTAGCTGATAAATGTGCTGGAGTCGAAGACTTCTGCTGAAACTGCGAGCGATTTCCACCACCTGTTTTCTGGTTAGCAACATTCTGAGCCAACATCTGAATGACATTCCTGAATTCAGCATTCGACACTTCTTGATCTGGAACTGGAGGAGCTGCGTTTGCGTTCCTGGCATTCGCATTCCTAGCATAAGCTCTACGAGGAGGCATGATCACTGAAACATAGAACGTCGAGTTAGAATGGAATTTAGATCATACCTTACGCACGATAAGAGTAACAAGAAAATGAAGATTTCCTAAAACACTTTGTAGCCTCCCTCTCATTAGATGTGGTGCGCACTACACACCCAGGAAAAGGACTCTACCTAGTGCGGCTTTTCAGACATCCTAGGACACTTAAACCTAAGGCTTTGATACCAAGTTTGTCACGCCCCGAGCTACCCTCAAGACGCGGACACAGTACCTAGGACCACAAGTGATCCCAAGTTAACCCTGCTGGCATGATCATGAGCATACTAAAGATAATAAACTGATGCAGAAGCTAATTTATAAATAAATCTGAAGAGATGGGGAATACCCATATACTATAACTGAATATATGAAATCTAAGAGTTTAATACAAAAGAAATATCAAACTCAAAACACTAAGCTGAATCTAACTATATCTGAAATAAGCCTCTAAACTGACTAGAAATGTTGGGACATGCCCCAACTAGATCTAGCAAAACTGAAACTAAAGACTAAAAATACTGAAAAGAAACTCATGACTATTGTCCTCGGAGAATGAGGACTCACCACTGATTTCTGTTGAACTGGAGATCGGGAACCGAACTAAGCGTGATCTGGATGCTGAGAACCTGAACCTACATCACGAGAAGATGTAGCGCACGTATGCGTCAGTACTTGAAAGGTACTGAGCATGCATGATGGAGTAAAGCTGAAATAACATATAACTGAACAAAACATATTGAGCAATGATATAATCTGAACATGATATAGATACTGAAATACTGAATACTGAGCTAACTGAATGCAATGACCAAATTTATAACATGCTGAGACTGAATACTGACTGTACTGAAATATGGTCAATGCAATAGAGTCTGACTGAACTGTGGGAGCTACTAATAACCGACATAAAACCACATGAGCTAAATGTGGAGTCCGATGTATACGCCCCATCGAGAGGACCCAATATACCCTGCCAGAGGTATAGAGGCATGTTGGCATGATCACTAAACTGATGTTGCCCACAGAGGGGACTTACACCTACGTGGCTCGTAGTTCTGGGACTATATGGGTACGCTGAAACCCTAGTCCAACTCGGTATTATGCTACTCCCAATAGATTAAGTGGTTAACACATTATGACTGAGTTTCTGTAAATACTGGATAGCTCGAAACTGAACATGTAAACTGAGAATGCAACAATTAATCTGATAATGATGCATTCATAAATTGAGGCATGTAAAACTGAATACTGAAATATCTGACCTAGCATGTATAATTCAAGAACTAAAGAAATACATAGCTAGGGTTCTGAAATTCATGCGATAAACTGAGCACTAACATGATAATCTGATTTGGAACATTTAAATAACTAATTCATGATGATCTGCTATAATTGTAGAAACCCTAGGTCTGTTCATAATCATGGAATCAAGAATCTGACTGAATTCTAGGGACCTAATGGGCGAAAGGAACCCACTAGTGAAATCCCACATACCTGGTAACGAATTCCACGGAGAAATCTTTCGATTTCAGGGCTGGAACTGAAGGAACCTTGCTGCGTTCTTGAACTAGGGTTCTTGACTTCTTTTCTCCTCTTAGCGTTCTAATTCTTCTAAGTTTGATTAATGATTTGACTTAGGTAAGTTCTAGTTATGTTTCTAGGTTTAAACTGATTAAAATCTCATGATTTAGGGTCTAAACGACGTATCTTAGGGGTTAAACGAAATAGGAAAAGACCAAAAGACCCTTGAATTAGCTGCTATCGGAGTGACTGACGGACCTGACTGACGGTCCGTCAATCAATCGACGGTCCGTCGATTGGGTTCGTAGGTCGAGTCTGCCCGACAGGGCTTCACTAAAACGGGCATAACTTTTTACTCGGAGGTCGAAATTTAGCAAACTCGGTGGCGTTGGAAAGATAATTCAATTATCTATCTAACCATAGGTCATGGGACACATAATTCGTTTTGTTCTAAAATCTATGACCATCTGAAGTTGACCCATTAGAATTTTCAGCTAACTGGCTACTAACCTTCGATCTACGGTCAGACCTACGGACCGTGGATCGAATGACGGTCCGTGCTGGTCAACCGTAGTTTGGGACTGAAGTTGGGCTTTTGGGGCATCGATCCACGGACACAAACTACGGTCCGTGACCTGACTTACGGACCGTAAGTCCGGCCGTGGGTCAACACTTAGCCAAATTTTCTGACTGAGTTCTGGGGAAGTTTTCTGTCACGAACCACAGACCTGCAGGACGGACCGTGAGTCCATCTACGGTCCGTGGATGGTGTCCGTGAGTGCCACCTGTAACACTAGAAATCTGAAATCTCTATTTTTGGATACGGGGTGTTACATTTACCAAACTGCTAAACTGCATATTTCACAAAATCACGGGCATAGCTATTCTCGAAGCATGTAATATTGAACTTTTACCTTTGCAAAAAGTTTGAATCTTTAAAGTACCTTTCATTGTATATCAAGTGAAAGCTTTTTGTATGGTCCTCCATACTCAATGGTGTCGAATTCCTTGATTTAACACTATTTACCTTCTCTTTCATAAACAATCATGTAATTTCTTACTCTTCCCCTCATTTTGCGACACCCCATCACCATTTCTAGCTTCTTCTTTCTTATTAGCTTTCTCATTTTTCCTCTTCCCTCATAAAAACCTCACTTCTTCCTCCATTTTTTTCAACTTACACTTCAATTCTTTGTTTTCTGTTTCATCCTCACTATCCGACTTCAGGCTCTTTGAAAGAAAACACCCAATTGTTTCTAAGAGACCAACAAGTTCTTAAAAGAAAGCACCCCAACGGTTTCTTTGCTACAATATCTCAACTAGTTAATTCTTTTTTAATCTAAGTTGAAAATGAAAAGGATCTCCAAAAAGATGCGAAAATTAATATGGGGTTGAAGAATTCAAGCATGTTGATTCTATTGAGTTTGGGGAAGTTGAAGAATTGTTATAAAACACCAAGAATTAAACTTTCTCAAGTATATCATTCGTGGGTTTCTTTGAGCAAATTGAATTAAATGTGTCAAATAAGTCTTGGTTTTGTTTTTTGTGACACTTTTACCAAGGAAGTATTAAATATTCTTATAAAACCTAATGAAGTTAATTGGGGACCAAATTAATATTTTTAAAAGTTGTTAATCATTTCAAAAATAACAAAACTCCATATTCCTTCCATTTATACAAAAGAAAAACAAATCATTCAACACTTCTCTAACTTCTTTCCACCAACAGCGCTCCCCTTCAACTAACAGGTTCCTCCAGATTCTCCGCCTTATTATCGTCGGTCGTCACTCTGTTAAAATCTCAATGTCGTCATTGACCATCACGCTTCTACCAGATAAGTTGGTTTTTTTTGTGAAAACATTTAGGATTTGTGAACACGAAACTATTGAACAAGAACACATTATTGATAATAAAGTTTTTCCTTTTTCTTCGGTTAATAAACAAGAAGTTTTTCTATAGTTGTAAATATTGAATAACGGGTTACTGGGACCTATTGTTTCTTGTTTTTGAAAGAAAAACGAGAAATCCAAAAAACCCTAAACTTTGGGAAATTATTTGAATATCTATGTCATGTATATTGGGTTGTTGTTGTTCAGGAAAACTCATTTTTGTTGCTTTCCTTCTTCTTTTTGTGAGGATGGTTTGTTCAATTGTCCAACATATAACTTGGAAGAAGTGTCATATGTTGCAACAAAAGAGTCATATGTTGGTAGAAATTCCAACATAGTGGTCATATATTGCAACAGATGGTTAATCTGTTGTAACAGAAGTATAAATTGATACCCCTTATTTTCTTATAATCAAGTGTAACCTTTTTTGTTTACTTGTAAATAAAACCTCACAAGAAAGTTCATCTTGTCACACCCCGAGGTTATCCCTAGACGTAACACGGGATCTAGGATCACGAGTGACCCCAAGCCAACCCTGAGTCTTGCATATAACAAGCATACTAAAAATAACTAAGTAAATCATGTACTATGCGGAAGCTAAAATAGTGGATATCTGAAATAGGGAAAAGCCCAACTAGTTTGAAAATATAAAATATAATACGAGTTTAGTACTGACTGAACCGATATTTAACAACTCGAGCTGAAACTACTACCATGTATGAAAAGCCTTTAACTAAATTGAGTTGCTGGGACATGCCCCCAGCAAACTCTAACAAGAGTGAAACTAAAAATAAAGACTGAAATGTAAAGCATATCTATTGTCCTCGAAGTATGAGGACTCACCACTGAAGCTTCTAAAGTCAGCTTGAGGATCAAATTAAGCTTGATCCGGATGCTGAGTGCCTGAACCTACATCACGAAATGATGTAGTGCAAATTATGTGTCAGTACTTGAAATGTACTGAGCATGTAGGATATAGATATTCTAAGCTAAACAAAGTACATAAGTTAAACAATGCATAACTGAGCAATGATATAATCTGAACAAGTATAATTGAAAACTTAACTGAATGCAATGACCAAGTACTAATGATGAAGATAACATGCTAAACTGTATACTGATTTAAATGCTTAAAATCGGGTCACTACACTAAGAGTCGTATTGTGGGAGCTACTATTAACCGACATAAACCACTTAAGTTAAACGTGGAGTCTAATGTATACGCCCCATCAAGAGGACCCAATATACCTTGCCATGGGTGTAGAGGCATGATTGTGGCGTGGTCACTAAAACTGATGCCCAACTCCGTGCTAAGTCTACTCCCATCTGAATGTTCATGAAGCTAAAATGTACTAAATTCCAAATAGCTCAAAAAATGACATGCTAACTGAGAATGCAACATTTATATACTTAGAATATGACATTCGAAATTTGAAGCATGAATTTATGTCTGACTGACCTAGCAATTATAATTCATGAACTAGGATAAATTTACACAAGTTAGGATTCTGAGTGATATGTATGGAGTTATACTAAATTACCAAGAAGCAAGTTTATTTAAATCAAAGGAACCATAATTACAATAAATCTTGAAAATCTAGAAGCCCTAGGCATAATTGTTTATGAGAATCCTAAGGACTAATTGAATTATAGGGACCTAATGGGTCAAAGGAAATCACTAGTGAAAACCCACATACTTTGTGACAAAATCTACCGAGGGGGTTGAACTTTGAGGAACACTTCTGCTTGTTCTTGGAAGAAACTGGTGACTTTTCCTCTTATTTTTTTCACCAAGTTGGTTGATTTTTGGAGAATGAGGGTTTTGGGTATTGTCTAGCTAGATTATTAGGCTTAGACTGAGTAAAACGACATAGTTTAAGTGCCCAATGTATAGTGGAAAAGACCAAAACGACCCTGAGTTAAAACTGACGAAGTTCCATCCACGGTGGGACTGACGAGCCATCATTTGAACCACAACTCGCTAGTTGGGTCGTGGTTTGTGCTCTGCTCAATAGGGCTTCACTAAAATGATCATAACATTGTACTCCAAGATTGGATTTTAGAAAACTTGGTGGCTTTGGGCCACCTAATTAATTTTATAGGTCATGGGCCACCTAATTAATTTTGTGCTAAAAGATATGACTGTTTCAAGTTGACCCAAATGCCCTTTCTTTCAAAATAACTATCGATACTCACCAACAGCCAGACCTACGGTCTATAGGTCCAACCACGGACCATACTAGTTGGTAGTGGGTGGGATCAGAGACCACTAAATCTTGGACCCCAATGACGGGACCCCACCTACGGACTGTGGGTCCATCGATGAACTGTGGACCATAGTCGTAAGTCTCATCTCCTTGGACCTGAGGTGTTACATTATTATATGAGTCGCATGCTCTTCCTTACTCTGAGAATAAATGAGGATATCATCTATAAATGCAATGGCGAGCAAGTCTAAATACTACTTGAACACCTTGTTAATTAAGTCCATGAAAGTTGCATGAGCATTTGTTAGTCTAAAGGACATAACTACAAATTCATAGTGACCATACTAAGTCTTGAAGGCTGTCTATTGGATGTTATTATCTTTGACTCTGAGCTGATGATATCCGAATCTAAGGTATATCTTAGAAAAGCAACTAGCACCCTAAAGTTGGTCGAACAAGTCATCAATCTCGGGATGGGATATTTATTCTTGGTTGTGACTTTGTTTAGTTAATGATAGTCAATGCACATTCTGAGAGAACCATATTTCTTTTTCACAACCAACACTAGAGCACCCTATGGAGAGATACTAGGTCTGATGAAGTCCTAATCTAGAAGGTCTTTCAACTGTTCTTTCAATTCCTTAGGCTCAGCAGGAGCCATTTTGTAAGGAGGAATTGAATAGGCTGGGTATTTGGAAGGAGATCTATTCCGATGTCAATTTCCCTTGCGGGAAGAACTCCAGGAAGATCTTATGGGAACACTTCTAGAAACTCATTTACTACTAGGTGACTCAAGAGTTGGGGTTTCAGATTTTGAATCCTTAACCCCAACAAGATGATAGATATACCCTTTGGAAATCATTTCCCTAGTCTTAAGGTGAGAGGTAAATCGCCATAGGCACTGAGCTACTACCCTTCCATTCTAAGGCTGGCTCATTTGGAAATTGAAAGCGAACGATCCTAGTTCTATATTCGACTAAGGCATAGCAGAAATGTAACCAATCCATGCCTAGAATGATATCAAATTTACCATTTCTAACTTTACAAGGTCTACTGAGGTGACTTTCTTAGAAACTGTGACAGGGAAATTTCTGTATACCCGTCTAGCTATAATTAGGTCACCAACTGGAATAGAGATTGAAAAGGGTTCTAAGAGAGTTTCTCAACTAACACTGAAATTTACCGCTATATACAGAGTTACAAAAGATAATGTAGCCCCTGGATCTAACAATTCATTAATATCTAAATGAAAGACTTTCAATGTACCAGTGTCCACATCGGGAGAATCTTCATGGTCTTAGCGAGCCTAAAGAGCATATAACCTGTTCTGGCACTGACTATCATCTGTACCAGAAGAGACACCTTACTGAGTTGGGTGACCTGCTGGTGTTGTAGAATAAGTCATGTTACCTCCTTGTCATTGCCTAGCAGAAGGTCAATCCTTCAACCTATTACCAAACTGGCCATACCCGAAACACCCCTCTCTGTAAGCAACACACTCACCCAGATGGTTCTTACCACACTTTGGGCAAGTTGGAAAAGAACGGTTACCTGAAGCACTCTATGTGACTTAGGGCCCGATGCCTTACCTTTCTAATCTTGTCGAAACCTAGAGGACGGAGAGTTAGCTGATGAAGGTGTAAGGGATGTAGACCTTTGTTGAAACTGTGAGCGATTTCCACCGCCCAACCTTTGCTGAGTGTATTCATAATTCCCCGTTCTAGACTTCTTGTTGTCCTTAGCAATTTCCCTAAGCTTATTTCCCTGAACATGCTGAGCATGAGTCTGGAGATATCCATATCCCCTAACAGCATAACATTTATGTACTAGGTCTTTACCAGATCGGATACTCCAAACAAGAACTTGCTCATTTGTGCCCTTGAATCATCAACCATATGTGAAGCATACCTGGAGAGCTAAGTGAACTTCAGACCGTATTGTTGGACTGACATTGAACCCAACTTCAAGTTCATAAACTCCTGGACCTTAGCCTCACTTAACTCTCTCGGGAAGAATATGTCCAGAAAAGCTCCACTAAAACAATCCCAAGTCGAAGAGCTGCATCCACACCTCTGTTGTCTTTCCACTGCATGAACCAAATATGAGCCACATCCTTTAGTTGATAAGATGCCAACTCGACACTATCAGTACGAGTCACATGCATTACCTCAAGAATCTTCTTAACCTCATCAATGAAGTTATGTTGATCCTTACCAACCTTTGACCCTAGAAATTCTGGCGGATTAATAAGAACAAAGTCTTCAACCCTAGCTGAATTTGATCCACCAGTGGGGTCTACAGAAACTGGGGCCTCTTATTGTCCTGGTTGGCTACTATCTAATCCAATAGCTGGATCACATTACAGAACTCAACATTCGTAACCTCATGGTTTGGGACTGGAAGAACTGCATTAACATTTTGGGCATTTGTGTTCTGTGTGTTAGCTCTACGAGAAGGCATGATATGAAATGTGTAACGTTAGATTAGAATGGAGAAGTTAAATCAGACCTCACGTACGATAAGAATATCAAAGGAAGTGAAGTTTTTCTTATAACACTTTGTAGCCTCTCTTTCATAGATGTGGCGCGCTTCACACTCATGAAAGAGACTCTACTTAGTGCGACTTTCAGACACCCTAGGAATGTTGAACTTAATGTTGTAATACCAAGTTTGTCACGCCCCGAGGCTACCCCCTAGACATAACACGCGACCTAGGATCACGAGTGACCCTAAAATAACTCGGAGTCTGGCATATAACAGGCATACCGAAAATTACTAAGTAAATCATGTACTATGCAGAAGCTAAAAATAGTGGATATCTGAAATGGGGAAAAACACAACTAGTCTGAAAATAAAAAATATAATAAGAGTTTAATAATGAATGAAACAACACTTCACAATTCGAGTTGAAACTACTACTATGTCTGAAGAGCCTCTAACTGAATTGAGTTGTTGGGACATGCCCCCAGCTAACTCTAACAACACTTAAACTAAAAAATAAAGACTGAAATGTAAAGCATGTTTATTGTCCTCGAAGTATGAGGACTCACCACTAAAGTTGTTTAAGTTAGACTGAGAATCGAACTAACCGTGATCTGGATGCTAAGTGTCTAAACCAACATCATGAAATGATGTAGCACAAAGTATGTGTTAGTACTTTGAATTTACTAAGCATGCAGGATACAGATATGCTAAGCTGAACAATACATAACTGAGCAATGATATAATATGAAAAAGGATATAGATAAGTACTAAAGTATAACCGAAAACTGAACTGAATGCAATGACTAAGTACTATTCATGAAGATAACATGTTGAACTGTATACTGATGTAAATGCTGAAAACCTAGTCACTACACTAAGAGTTTGACTATGGGAGCTACTATTAACCGACATAAACCACGTGAGCTAAACATGGAGTCCTATGTATATGCCCCATCGAAAGGACCCAATAGACCTTGCCAAGGGTATATAAGCGTGAGTTTATGTCTGACTGACCTAGCAAGTATAATTCATGAACTAGGATAAATTTACACGAGTTAGGATTATGAGTGATATGCATGGAATTATACTAAATTACCACGAAACAAGTTTATTTAGATTAAAGGAACCATAATCACAATAAATCTTGAAAATCTAGAAACCCTAGGTCTAAACTGTTTATGAGAATCTGAAGAAATAACTTAATACTAAGGAACTGATGGGTGAAAGGAACCCACTAGTGAAATCCTACATACCTGATGACGAAATCTACGGAGAAATTCTTTGGATTTTGGGGGCTGAACTTCGAAGAATACCTCTGCTTATTCTTGGAAGAAACTAGTGACTTTTCCGCTTCTTTTTGCTCTAAGTTAGGTGATTTTTGGAGAATGAGGGTTCTAGGTATTGCCTGACTAGATTATTAGGCCTAGACTGAGTAAAATGATATAATTTAGGCATCAAACAACGTAGTTTAAATGCCCAATGCATAGGGGAAAAGACCAAAACAACCCAGACATAAAACAGATGAAATGTCATCCACGATAGGACTGACAATCCGTCATTTGAACCACTTTCCGTCAATTGTGTCATGGTTTGTGCTCTTCTCAATACGGCTTTACTAAAACGAGCATAATTTTTTACTATGAGCTTGGATTTTAGCAAACTTGGTGGAGTTGGAAACAGGATTCAATTATCTTTAATCGTATATGTAATGGGCCACCTAATTCATTTGGTGCTAAAATATATGACCTTTTGAAGTTTATCCAAAAGCCCTCTCTTTCCAAATAATTGTCGATCCTCACCAACGGCCAGACCTACGGTCTGTAGGTCCAACCACGGACCGTACTAGGCGGCCGTGGGTGGGATCAGAGACCACTAAATCTTGGACCCCAATGACAGGACACCATCTACGGACCGTGGGTCCATCGATGGACTATGGACCACGGTCGTCGGTCTCATTTCCTTGGACTCGAAGTGTTACACATCTACTACAATAGATACCAATCGTTTGTTGCTTCCTCTTATAACATCAAATGCTTTTCTTGTTGATGCGAAAGATGCAAGCATCAACATGAATGTTTTCTTAATCATGTTAAGGAATCAACAAATACGATTAAGGAATTGAGATCTAATATTGGTTTCCTTTCATCAAAAAAGATTTCATAACTTGTGAAGTTTAGGAGGTAGGAAAATTGTATTTGTAGATCACTATCTAATATTAGAAAAAGAAAAAGACCAATTACGACTACTCCACAATCTTGCTCAACCTCAAAAGGCAAGGATAAAGTCATCACTCATGTTATACAGAAACAATATCCATTTAAAGTTTTTAACATTTCTGGCGAGGGTCTAACTCAACTAATGATATCCTTCTCTTAATGGATAAATGAGGTCTACATACATGAGAGTGATGACCACCTTGTTTCATGACATAATCCATAAGGAAATTGAAGTTTATGTGGAGATTCATCATCAAGTCAAAGAAGGGTTCGAATCATATGGATGATCTTCAAAAGTTCTTTGCTAGACGACACAAGTATAATTTGAAGTTGTATCCTGCAAAATGTGTCTTTGGTGTTCCTATTGGAAAGCTATTGGGTTTTATTGTCACCCGTCGAGGTATAGAATTAGATCACACAAAAATCAAAGTCATCGGTGATCTTCCTCCGTCGAAGAGTAAGAAAGAGGTAATGAGTTTGTTGGGATGACATAACTACATAATTAGTTTCATAGCCCAGTGAGCCAATTTTCAAGCTTCTAAATAAGGAAGTTGTTGTAAAATGGACAAGCAAATGTCAACAAGTATTCGATAAGATCAAAGACTCTTTTTCAAATACTCCTAGGTTGGTTCCTTCTGAATCTGGTAGACCATTTTTATACATATCAGTATTGGATAATGCTTTTAGCTACATCTTGAAGTAACATGATGTCATAGGAAAGAAGGATTAGGCAATATACTACATGAGCAAGAAGTTCACATAATATGAAGGTTGATATTCTTTATTGTAACATACTTGTTGTGCTTTAACTTGGGTTGCCCAGAAGTGGTGACACTACCTCTCTTCACACACTACTTATCTGATCTCAAGGATGGATCCTTTGAAATATATTTTCCAAAAGCTCATGCGTACAAGTAAACTGGCTAAATGGAAGATTCTATTGATAGAGTTTGACATAGTGTATGTTACACAAAGAACAGCGAAGGTACATACATTAGTAGATCATCTGGTGCAGAACCCTGTAGATGATGAGTATAGACCTCTAAAGACTTGATTTTTGGATGAACAACTAGCTTTTGGGGGGGAGGGCATCTCTGAAGAATATGATAGTTGGAGGATGTTCTTTGCTGGAGCTAATAATTTAAGCGGGTCTAGCATCGAAGTTGTTCTGATCTCACCAACTAGTCAACATAATCTGGTATCGCTGAAACTCAGATTCCTTTTCTGAAATAATATGGTTGAATATGAAGATTTCCTTTTGGGACTCCGACGGGAAATTGACTTGGATGTCCAAGAGATGTTGATAATTGGAGATTCAAATTTATTAATACATCATGTTTGAGTCGAGTGGGCACCAAAAATAGAAAGTTGCTACCATATTTGTAGTGCATGCATAGGTTGTGCATACGGTTCATAAAGATAGAATTCAAGCATCTGCCAAGGATCCAAAATGAATTTGTAGATGCCCTAGCCACTTTATCCTCTATTATTGAACACCCGGATCGTAATCACATTGATCCTATTTACATCTGTATATATGAGCAGCTAGCATACTGTTTCAATGTTGAGGAAGAAGTCGATGGAATGCCTTGGTACAACAATATTCAAGGATATTTGAAGAATGATGATTACCCAAAAGAAGCATCAAGTGTGCAAAAACGCACAATTCAGAGGTTAGAAAATCAATTAGTTCTATGAAGAGAAGTCCTTTCTAGGAGGACTCCTGATTTGGGTTTTCTAAGGTGTGTCGATGGTGGATAAGCTAATAGGTTGGTTGAAGAGATACATGGAGGAACATGTGTTCCTCACATTAATAGTTTTAGTCTAGCGAAGAAGATTATGAGATCAGGATATTTCCTATTGACCATGGAGATAGGGTGTATTTGTTATGGGTAGAAATGTCATCAATGTCAGACTCATGCAGATATAATGCGAGTTCCCTCCAACAAACTCCATGTTACTAATTCACCTTGGACATTTACAGCTTCAGGCATGGATGTCATTGGTTAATCGAACCGGCAGCATCAAACCGACACATATTCATTGTTGTTGCAATTGATTACTTTACCAAGTGGGTCGAAGCCACCCCTCACAAATTGATGAGGAAGAAAGTTGTAGATGACTTCGTCAAAAGTCACATCATTTGTAGGTTCAGAATCCTTGAGTCAATTATTACCGACAATGGAACCAACTTAAATTAGTGATTTGATGAAAGCATTATGTGAGAAGTTCAAGATCACCCATCAGAATTCCACAGCATATAGGCCACAGTTGAATGGGGCAGTTGAGGCTGAAAACAAGAACATCAAGAGGATACTACGCAAGATCATCGACTATTACAAGCATTGGCATTAAAAGTTACCCTTTTCTTTGCTGGGATATCATTCTACCATCAGAACTTCTATTGTACTGGGGCTACGCCTTATTTTTTGGTATATGGTAATGAGGCTGTAATACATGTTGAACTGGAGATACCATCTCTGAGAATCATTCAAGAGGCAGAGTTGAACGATGCCAAATGGGTACATGTTCGATCAGAGAATTTGGCATTTATTGAAGCAAGAAGGGTTAATATTGTCTGTCATGGGCAATTGTATCAAAATAGAATGGCCAGATCTTTCTACAAGAAGGTTAGGCCCAGACATTTCTCACTTGGGCAACTGGTTTTGAAGCGGATCTTCCCAAATCAAGATGAGGCGAAGGGAAAATTCTCACCAAACTGGCAAGGTCCATACATAGTCTCTCGGGTGTTAACAAGAGGAGCACTCATATTGGCATAAATGAATGGTGAAATCGGGCTCAAACCTATCAATACAGATGTTCTGAATAGATACTACATCTAAGTTTTGATTAATGCTCTTTACTTAGTAATTTGAAACTACGTCAGACCTGATTCCTGTTTAAGAGGGAGTACGTAGGCGCTCCTATGGAGTTCGGTCGTATCTTGATTAAAATATAATTTTCTCTTGATTATGTAACTAGGGAAGAATTTTTGAGGGGGCCTCAAAAATTCCATCAAAGAGAATTGTCGTGCAAATCAAGACTAGGCAATTTTTTTTTAGAGGATCTCAAAAATTCATAGCAATCAATCTACAATCTACAACAACAGAAGTGTATATTGGGAAGAAAGTTTTAATGGTTTCAAAAATTTATGATGCATATTAGTATCGAAAAGACCTCTCCTAATAGGACGTTGCAAAGTCTCAAATTGTGCCAAGATCAAAGATTCACCATTTTATACAATGTGAACTTTTCCCATATTTTCAAAATTCTTACAAAATTTTACATTTTTTATTTATATTTTTCCTCAAAGCAAATGCCCGGAAAAGGTCTGGAAGTCAAATGGAGTATTCGGTCAAAGCTATCGTTATATTAAGTCCACAAAATCGCCAATATATGGCACCCTATCCTTCCAATAGGACGAAGGATCAAGCTACTTCGTACCAAACCTGAAAACCACCAACAAATGGCATAATGTCCTTCCGATGAGGTAAAGGACCAAGCTACTGGAAACTACACTTAACAATCACCAAAAAAGGGCAATCGATCCTTCCAACAAGGCGGAGATCTAAGTTATTTCATGCTCTCAACTATCATATTATTCCCTAAAGTTGCATGTGCCAAGAAAGTTGCACTGTACCCGAGAAATGTATGTGTCCAAGTATTGCATGTGCCTGAGATTGCAGGTCCTCGAAAATTGCGTTGTTTCTGAAATTGCATTGTGCCCTAAGATTGCATGTGCCCGAGAAATTGAATTATGCTCGAAGATTGCATTGTGCCCGAGAAACTACATTATGTCGGAGAAATTGCATGTGCTCGAGATTCGCATATGCTCGAGAATTGCATTGTGCCCAAGATACTGCATGTCACCAAAGAATGCATTAATCCCAATATGTGAATGAGCCCGAGATATTGCATATGTCCGAAGATTGCATGACTGATGAGTCCACAAATAGGACTCATTTAAGGCTATATTTTAATAGAAATTGTGTCCTCAAATGCTTATTTTATCTCAATATATGATGAAAATCTTTAAGTTTCACGTATTTGATGTTTGAATTAAAGCATGGACACTACGTCGCAAAAAAGAAACAAAAAGGCTGAAAAGAACGAAGAAATGAAGGCTTGAGGATCGCCGAGTTCACTTGGCAAGTCGCCGAAGGGTCTTACTCCGCCTTTTGTTCCAGTGTGCAAAGCTTTGAAGGAAAGGATCAAGTTGGAGGAAAAAGAGAGCAGTCGGCGCATCGCTGAGAAGTCCTGGGAAATAGTACCATGTTGCCCAATGACCCAGAGCACGACGATGCCAAAGGCTAGTGCAAGTTGCGATGAACTACACCAAAGGCTGAATCACTGAGTTGATCGGTGATTTCGACTAACGACGTTGAATGATCCACTGCAGCACAAATCTGTGAAAGATATAAATACTAGTTAGAGTTGTAGTTTTAAGAGTCGAACAATTATTATAATTTTCATATAGAATAGTACTTTTTGATATTTTTGCTCTAAGTTTGAGAGGGTTTTGAAGACTTGAAGTTCCAAAGGGTTTCATCTCCAAGATTCGGATTTGGGTCTCTTGGATTCTTTAATTTTGGCATGTATCAAGACTTAAATCTTCATACCCAGTTGAACGCAAGCTCAATTTGGTATAAATTTCTTTCTCTTATACATGTGTGGCTAAAAACCCCAATTCTTGGGGTTTGATTTAGCGAATATGGGTTAAGATAATTGAGGGTCTTGCTTGCTGATAGTCTATTCGTAGTTTAAATGTGATTTTGTTTAGTGGTTGTGAATGAATGTGGCTGTTCTTTTACAAAATTTAAGTGTCGGTCCCGATCAATATCGATGACTAGAATAGTAATTACAATCGAACGAATATGAATGTGTGTCTATGATGAGGCCAAATGAAGTTGCATAGACAATATGTGAACTCTTTGCAATTTCTTGTGATTAGCCATTTATCAAATCTATTCTATATTGATGACTGTTACACACTAGCAACAGTGTGGAGTCCTGTTAGACTTAAGTGTTGATGCCTTATGTGATAAGCTTACTTGTAACCATGCATGACACCACCTAGAATTTGCCCTGTTGGTTCGGTTGACTAAGTAAGACTTTCTCTTGATATGATCTTAGACAATTTCAAAGAGAGTGAACCAATTTGACATATACCTCTTTTGTGACTTACCTTGTGAGCGTGTGATTCTCTCTTGAACAACCTTTGAGTCTTACCCTTCTTTGGAAGAAACTTGATGAAAACTAGAACTTTCTTAATCTATTACCTACAATGCTCTTGAATTATGGTTATTTGAATAGCCAACCTAGACCAAAAGCCTAAGTTGGGGGTGTGGTGAAAAGATAAGGGAAAGTCAAGAACTGCAAGAAAAGTCTACTCTTACCCATGGTTTTAAGAAAAACGGAACCCCTCCATACTAAAACAAAAGAGAAAAAGAAAACAAATGAAAGAGAAAATTGTGGAATAAAGTACCAAAGAAATAGGGTTTCGAACAATCCATAGGAAGTGAATAATAGGATGACCTATGATGCACTAATGAAAACGATGAAGGAAAAAGAAAGGGAGAGTTGAGAGCACCACATTTCATGAGGATGAAAGTCATTGAGACTAAATGACCATACCTTTACACTCAGCCCTGTTACAAGCCTTATTAAGGCCTTTTTGATCTTGAGAAAGTCAAAACAAATATTGAATGGAAAATACGGGAAAACCTATGGGTGAAAGCATGCATTGTGTTAATCTTTGTGAGTGTGAGCGTTGTATCTGATTCCTGAACTTTAAATTGATTTTACCTTTGCGTGTGAAAATGGAATCATCATTTGTGTGAGGGCATTCGAAGGCTTTTGTTGAGCTTCAACTTGCATTTGAAGCAAGTATTGCAAGCTTGAGAATCTTTGGTAATAGTGTGTCACAACTTAAATCTTTGAAAACACAATTGATCTTTGCATAAGTAAATTGAGTCTTGTTGTGTGCATTCCTGATTGAGTCTTGTGTAGCACTGTTCGAGAAACCCTTTTTAAATGGCTGAACTTGAGTTCTCTTAAGGACAAGCAAAAGTTTAAGTTAGGGGTGTTGATGAGTCCACAAATTGGACTCATTTAGGGCTATATTTTAATAGAAATTGTGTCCTCAAATGATTATTTTATCTCAATATCTGATGAAAACCCTTCAGTTTCAGGTATTTGATGTTTGAAGGAAAGCATGGATACTACGTTGCAAAAAGGTACGAAAAGGCTGAAAAGAATGAAGAAATGAAGGCATCAGGATCGCCGAGTCCACTTGGTGAGTCACCGAAGTGTCTTACTTCACCTTTTGTTCTAGTGTGCTGAGCCTTGAAGGAAAGGATCAAGTCGGTGAAAAAAAGGAACAGTCGGTGAATCACCGAGAAGTTCTGTGAAGGAGTACCATGTCGCCCACTGACCAAAAGCACGACGATGTTGAAGACAAGTGCAAGACAGCGATGAACTACACCAAAAGGTGAATCGCCGAGTTGATCAGAGATTTTGACTAACGACGCTGAATAATCCTCTGCAGCACCAATCTGTGAAAGCTATAAATACTAGTTAGAGTTGTAGTTTTAAGAGTCGAACAATTATTTTAATTTTCATATAGAATAGTACTTTTTGATATTTTTGCTCTAAGTTTGAGAGGGATTTGAAGACTTGAAGTTCCAAAGGGTTTCATCTTCAAGATTTGGATTTGGGTCTCTTGGATTCTTTAATTTTGGCATGTATCAAGACTTAAATATTCATACCCAGTTGAATGCAAGCTCAATTTGGCATAAATTTCTTTCTCTTATACATGTGTGGCTAAAAACCCCAATTCTTGGGGTTTGATTTAGCGAATATGTGTTAAGATAATTGAGGGTCTTGCTTGCTGATAGTCTATTCGTAGTTTAAATGTGATTTTGTTTAGTGGTTGTGAATGAATGTGGTTGTTCTTTTGCAAAATTTAAGTGTCGGCCCCGATCAATAACGATTACTAGAATAGTAATTACAATCGAACGAACATTAATGTGTGGCTATGATGAGGCCAAATGAAGTTGCATAGACAATATGTGAACTCTTTGCATCTTGTTGTGATTAGCCATTTATCAAATCGATTCTATTTTGATGACCGTTACACACTTGCAACAGTGTGGAGTCTTGTTAAACTTAAGTGTCGATGCCTTGTGTGATAATCTTACCTGTAACCAAGCATGACAACACCTAGAATTTGCCCTGTTGGTTCGGTTGACTGAGTAAGACTTTCTCTTGATATGATCTTAGGAAACTTCGAAGAGTGTGAACCAATTTGACATATACCTCTTTTGTGACTTACCTTGTGAGCGTGTGATTCTCTCTTCAACAACCTTTGAGTCTTACCGTTCTTTGGAAGAAACTTGATGAAAACTAGACCTATCTTAATCCATTACCTATAATCCTCTTCAATTGGGGTTAGTTGAATAGCCAACTTAGGCCAAGAGCCTAAGTTGGGGGTGTGGTGAAAAGATAAGGGCAAGTCAAGAATTGCAACGAAAGTCTCCTCTTACCCATGGTTTTAAGAAAAACGGAACCCCTCCATACTAAAAAAAAGAGAGAAAAAGAAAAAAAATGAAAAAGAAAATTGTGGAATAAAGTACCAAAGAAATAGGGTTCCGAACAATCCATGGGAAGTGAATAATAGGATGACCTATGATGCACTAATGAAAATGATGAAGGAAAAAGAAAGGAAGAGTTGAGAGCACCACATTTCATGAGGATGAAAGTCATTGAGCCTAAATGACCATACTTTTACACTCAGCCCCGTTACAAGTCTTATTAAGACCTTTTTTATCTTGAGAAAGTCGAAACAAATATTGATTGGAAAATACTGGAAAACCTATGGGTGAAAGCATGCATTGTGTTCATATTTGTGTGTCTGACCATTGTATCTGATTCCTGAACTTTAAATTGATTTTACCTATGCGTGTGAAAATGGAATCATCATTTGTGTGAGGGCATTCGAAGGCTTTTGTTGAGCTTTAACTTGCATTTGAAGCAAGTATTGCAAGCTTGAGAATCTTTGGTAATATTGTGTCACAACTTGAATCTTTGAGAACACAATTGATCTTTGCATAAGTAAATTGAGTCTTGTTGTGTGCATTCATGATTGAGTCTTGTGTAGCACTGTTCGAGACACCCTTTTTAAATGGCTAAACTTCAGTTCGCTTAAGGACAAGCAAAAGTTTAAGTTGGGGGTGTTGATGAGTCCACAAATTGGACTCATTTAAGGCTATATTTTAATAGAAATTGTGTCCTCAAATGCTTATTTTATGTCAATATCTGATGAAAACCCTTAAGTTTCAGGTATATGATGTTTGAAGAAAAGCATGAACACTTCGTCGCAAAAAGGAACGAAAAGGCTGAGAAGAACGAAGAAAAGAAGGCATGAGGATCACCGAGTCCACTTGGCGAGTCACTGAAGGGTTTTACTTCACCTTTTTTTCTAGTGTGCTGAGCCCTGAAGGAAAGGATCAAGTCGGCGAAAAAAAGGAACAATCGGTACATCGCCGAGAAGTTACGTGAAGCAGTACCATGTCACCCAATGACCCAGAGCACGACTATGTTGAAGGTTGGTCCAAGACGGCGATGAACTACACCAAAAGGCGAATCGCCGAGTTGATCGGAGATTTCGACTAACGACGCCGAATAATCCTCTGCAGCACAAATTTGTGAAAGCTATAAATACTAGTTAGAGTTGTAGTTTTAAGAGTCGAACAATTATTATAATTTTCATATAGAATACTACTTTTTATATTTTTTTCTCTAAGTTTGAGAGGGTTTTGATGACTTGAAGTTCCAAAGGGTTACATCTTCAAGATTTGGATTTGGGTCTCTTGGATTCTTCAATTTTGGCCTGTATCAAGACTTAAATCTTCATACCCAGTTGAATGCAAGCTAAATTTGGTATAAATTTCTATCTCTTATACATGTGTGGCAAAAAACCCCAATTCTTCGGGTGTGATTTATCGAATATGGGTTAAGATAATTGTTGGATCTTACTTGCTAATAGTATATTCGTAGTTTAAATGTGATTTCATTTAGTGGTTGTGAATTTAATGAATTTGTAGGTGCAAATATAAATTTATTTATGTGTTTTCGGCTTGCGACAGAGAGGTCGTAAAACTAAGACCACTAGATTGATGGCCAGTGTTAGTGGGTCGACATGAGGTTCTACTCGAGAGAGTGAACCCTAGTCCTATGTCCACACACTCAGCTGGAGAGAGTGAGTGTCCTAAGGCGTAGGCTAGACTTCATGTGGCAAGTGGGTGTCTGAGAGGAACACATTTGAAACGGGGTAAGTTGCTCGAGAGAGAGCTTATCCCCCTTAAAGTCTAGCCTAGTCAAAATTATTCTATGAATCTTCTATCGAAAGCATGTACCCAATAATCTAGCTTAACCCGTATTCCCGTCACATCCCATGGATCCCCTCTCATTACTTAGAAGCCCTTGTTTATTTTGTTGTTTTTACTCACTAGTGACAAAAGCCCATTGTTAATTGACACTCTTGTGTCCACATTTTTAATTTACAATGTTTTTAATTCTTAATGTTTTTAGCTACGACTAGTTAGAATTAAATTTTATTTTTCTATTAATTCTCAAAAACAGTCTCTTGGGAACGATCCCAACCCTTGGTTGGGTTACTAAACTATTGTACGATCGTAGACACTTGCATCGGAAGTTGTGTCTTGATTACACAAACATCAAAATGGCGCCGCTGCCAGGGAGCGTTGTTATTTGAGAATTCTTATATTAGTAAAATTTTTGTTCTTCTTAGTTGTAGATCACTTACTTAATTTTTAGTTTTGTATTTTGCTTGTTTGAGCTTTGAAACAGAGAAGGTGAGTGTGTCAACCAGTACTCGTGAGCAAATGGAGTTTCCTCCATTAGAAGTGATGATGTTCAGGGATCGCATTCTAACTTTCAAACAATTGGAAGGTGAACGGATTCATGAAGTATGGGAAAGGTTTATATCGCTTCTGATTCGATGCCCCACTCATGAAATTTCCGATATAGTCCTCCTGGACTGCTTCTACAGAAGTATTGGTCTCAGAAACAAAGCATTGGCTGACCAACTCATTCTGGGTTTTATTACACAACAACCTTATGCGATAGCAGCCCACCTGCTTGATCTCATGGCAGAATCAAACTAAGAAGTAGAGAAGGACTTCATGGCTGCGTTGATGACTCAAATGGATGAGTTCACCAAAAAGATAGTCGAGATTGAAGTCCAATGCAAAAGGAAAGAAAGATGCGTCCCCCTTCATGAGCTAGGAAAGTCCAAGTAAAATGAGGGTAAACGTGTCGAAGGAATGCTCTCAATCATTTTCAACAAGGTTAGTGAGCATGATAGGGTGTTAGAAGATATGAATGAGAACATCGAAGTGATGAAATAGATGATTGGTTCTCATTCCAAATCCATTCAGCTGCTCGAGAACCTTACGGGTCATGTGATGCCTCATCTCCATCTGCCACAAAGCAAGGGGTTGCCAAGTGATGTTTTGGCTAACCCCAAAAGAGAAGTTTATGTGTTAACCTTCATCGTGCCACAACATTAACTAAGACGCTGTTTGGGAGGCAATCCAAAATCCTTTATTGCTTTATTGTTGTTTTAGAAAAAAGATGTGTTGAATGAACATGTTAAAGTGTAGAGAGTGTGTGGAAATTGCATTTGGCGAGCTAATAGTTCCATTCAGCAAATCGCCGAACAGGTTGGCGATTCCGATGAAAACCGTCGTTTGGACCTTCACTTTGACTGAAGGTCATGCAAAAACTCGACAGGTAAATGACCATTCGGCATGTCGCCGACTGGATGGGCGAGTGCGACTATTATCGCTGAATGGGTGCGAATTGGACGGTTTATAATGGCCAAAGGTCCTAGAATTTGAAATCCTTCACTTTCCCTCGCTTTTAATCTTCACAAACTCAAACAAAGGTAGTATTTCCAATATTATTATATTCCACTAGTATTTTGGTTGGTCGATTTGTGCTCGGAGTTGGATTTCTTTGCTGCCTAGCTTTTCAATCACATTTTATTCGGCACGGAAGATATGACTAAACCTAACAAAGCAGGTAGCAACACACCACCCCGAGGCATATAAAAAGGGATCATAATCAATGAGGACGCAACTGCATCCAGGAACAAGGCTACTAAACTGTCCACAACTGGTGGAAAAGGCAAGGGCAAGGACAAAACCATTAAGCTATCAGATGCAAGTTCCGACAGCACTGGTTTTTACACCAATGACCCAACAAGATATGACAGTGAAAGTATGGGTTATGATGAAGATGAAGATGAACTGATGAAGGCACAGAGGAATGAGTTACGATCTAACCAGCTGAACGACCCATCTCAAATAAAAGATCCTCGATCCACCACTCTAACTCCTCTAGTTCCAGAGCAGGTAATAGTACTGGCACCTCCAGTACAAGGCTCCCCACCTAAATCAACGAATAGACTAAAGTCTGAGGGGCTGAGAACGTTCATTGAGGAAAAATGGTTGTCCATAGATTGGATGATCGATAGGTATCCTGAGATAATGGAGAATTTTACAATACATACAGTGCATTGGTACCTCAACTGAAGAGGGTAGTATCGTCTTTCAAAGCAGTTGGCTACGTGGGTCTTCAGGTATATCTGACGCTATTACCACTTCTGCTGACCCTCCATGTTCCTCTGCTGCTGCATTACCACCCAGACCTACTATTGTTGGTGCCTCTGGTAAGCCGATCACTCAGGCATCCTTGATTTGGATGGGACAGCTTGCCCAATCTACTGATTGCCAGGCATCCAACATAGAAAGGTCCATTCCATGCATGATTCAGGCTGCCCTCGATGATGTTGTGAAACCACTAAGCACTGTTATTGATGCTCTAGCGGCTAGGATAGCAGTGTGTGAGCGCGACCAAGGAGCCACAGAGGAGGTGACAACCTTAAAGTCCGCCATTGTAGAGCCGAGGAAATATGTGGACTACCTAAAGTCCACAGATGTGTCCATGATCTTTGGAAAAGTGGAAATTCCAGATGTGCCCGAAATACCTCAGACCACCACAAGACATGGGGATGGAATGGAGCATATAGCCGATCCTGAATCAGAAGCAGAGACTGACGAAGAGATTTTGAGGGAGTTGCAGCGGACGACATAGTTGAGACTGAAGAAACCATAATAGATATTGCAGGCTTCCTTGGAAAAGCCTCCTGTTGCTGGATCCAGTGAAGCTGGCCCTTTGGGGGGTCACTCCGGGCATTCATGCCCAGATGGAGTGACTACTTAGACAGTTAATACTGCTTTTTTGTGGATGCTTGAGCTTATGTCTCCTTTTATTTATTTTATTGCAAAATGATTATAACTCGTCCGAAAAAAATTTCCACCTCTCGTGTGTTGAATGTGGTTGTTCTTTTGCAAAATTTAAGCTTCCATCCCGATCAATACCGATGACTTGAATAGTAATTACAATCGAACAAACATGAATGGGTGGCTATGATGAGACCAAATGAAGTTGCATAGACAATATGTGAACTCTTTGCATCTCGTTGTGATTATCCATTTATCAAATCGATTATCTTGTGATGACCGTTGCACACTAGCAATAGTGTGGTGTCTTGTTAGACTTAAGTGTCGATGCCTTGTGTGATAAGCTTACCTAGAACCATGCATGAAAACACCTAGAATTTGTCATGTTGGTCCGGCTGACTAAGTAAGACTTTCTCTTGATATGATCTAAGGCAACTTCGAAGAGTGTGAACCAATTTGACATATACCTCTTTTGTGACTTACCTTGTGAGCGTGTGATTCTCTCTTCAACAACCTTTGAGTCTTACCGTTCTTTGGAAGAAACTTGATGAAAACTAGACCTATCTTAATCCATTACCTATAATCCTCTTCAATTGGGGTTAGTTGAATAGCCAACTTAGGCCAAGAGCCTAAGTTGGGGGTGTGGTGAAAAGATAAGGGCAAGTCAAGAATTGCAACGAAAGTCTCCTCTTACCCATGGTTTTAAGAAAAACGGAACCCCTCCATACTAAAAAAAAGAGAGAAAAAGAAAAAAATGAAAAAGAAAATTGTGGAATAAAGTACCAAAGAAATAGGGTTCCGAACAATCCATGGGAAGTGAATAATAGGATGACCTATGATGCACTAATGAAAATGATGAAGGAAAAAGAAAGGAAGAGTTGAGAGCACCACATTTCATGAGGATAAAAGTCATTGATCCTAAATGACCATACCGTTACACTCAGCCCCGTTACATGCCTTATTAAGACCTTTTTGATCTTGAGAAAGTCGAAACAAATATTGATTGGAAAATACGGGAAAACCTATGGATGAAAGCATGCATGTGTTCATCTTTGTGAGTATGAGCGTTGTATCTGATTCCCGAACTTGAAATTGATTTTACCTTTGCGTGTGAAAATGGAATCATCATTTGTGTGAGGGCATTCGAAGGCTTTTGTTGAGATTGAACTTGCATTTGAAGCAAGTATTGCGAGCTTGAGAATCTTTGGTAATAGTGTGTCACAACTTGAATCTTTGAGAACACAATTGATCTTTGCATAAGTAAATTGAGTCTTGTTGTGTGCATTCATGATTGAGTCTTGGGTAGCACTATTCGAGACACCCTTTTTAAACGGCTAAACTTGAGTTCTCTTTAGGACAAGCAAAAGTTTAAGTTGGGGGTGTTGATGAGTCCACAAATTGGACTCATTTAGGGCTATATTTTAATAGAAATTGTGTCCTCAAATGCATATTTTATCTCATTATTTGATGAAAACCCTTAAGTTTTAAGTATTTGATGTTTGAAAGAAAGAATGGACCTTACGTCGTAAAAAGGAATGAAAAGGCTGAGAAAAACGAAGAAATGAAGGCATGATGGTCGCCGAGTCCACTTGGCGAGTCGCCGAAGGGTCTTACTTCACCTTTTATTCCAGTGTACTGAGCCCTGAAGGAAAGGACTAAGTCGGCAAAAAAAAGGAGCAGTCAGCGCATCGCCGAGAAGTTCCGCAAAGCAGTACCATGTCGCCCAATGACTTAGAGCACAATGATGAACTACACCAAAAGGCGAATTGCCGAGTTGATCGGCGATTTCGACTAACGATACCGAATAATCCTCTGCAGCACAAATCTTTGAAAGCTATAAATACTAGTTAGAGTTGTAGTTTTAAGAGCCGAACAATTATTATAATTTTCATATAGAATAGTACTTTTTGATATTTTTTTCTATAAGTTTGAGAGGGTTTTGAAGACTTGAAGTTTCAAAGGGTTTCGTCTTCACGATTTGGATTTGGGTCTCTTGTATTCTTCAATTTTGGCCTGTATCAAGACTTAATTCTTCATACCCAATTGAATGCAAGCTCAATTTGGTATAAATTTCTATCTCATATACATGTGTGGCTAAAAACCCCAATTCTTCGGGTGTGATTTAGCGAATATGGGTTAAGATAATTGTTAGGTCTTGCTTGTTGATAGTCTATTTGTAGTTTAAATGTGATTTCATTTAGTGGTTGTGAATTTAATGAATTTGTAGTTGCAAATACAAGTTTATTTATGTGTTTTTGGCTAGCTGGAGAGAAAGGTCGTAAAACTAAGACCACTAGATTGATTGCAAGTGTGAGTGAGTCGACATGAGGTTCAGCTCGAGAGAGTGAACCCTAGTCACATTTCCACACACTCAGCTCGAGAGAGTGAATGTGTTAAGGCGTAGGCTGGTCTTCATGCGGCAAGTGGGTGTCCGAGAGGAACGCATTTGAAACGGGGTAAGTTGCTCGAGAGAGAGGTTATCCCTCTTAAAGTCTACCCTAGTCAAAATTATTCTATGAATCTTCTATCGAAAGCACGTACCCAATAATCTTGCTTAACCCGTATTCCCGCCACATCCCAAGGATCCCCTCCATTACTTAGAAACCCTTGTTTATTTTGTCGTTTTTGCTCACTAGTGACAAAACCCCCTTGTTAATTGACACTCTTGTGTCCCCCTTTTTAATTTACAATGTTTTTAATCGTTGATGTCTCTAGCTACGACTAGTTAGAATTAAATTTTAGTTTTCTATTAATTCTCAAAACCACTCTCTTGGGAACGATCTCAACCCTTTGTTGGGTTACTAAACTATTGTACGATCGTAGACACTTGCATCGGAAGTTGTGTCTTGATTACGCAAACATCAATGACCCCGAGATATTGCATGTGCCCAAAGATTGCATTGTGCTTAAAGACTGCATTATGCCCGAGAATTTTATATGCTCAAGAGTTGCATTTACATTGATTTTGGGAATTATATTGAGCCCAAGAACTACTAGAGCTACTGTTGTTTCGAGTCATGAAAGTCTCGTGGAGCTCAAATAAATACATGTGTATGGAGCTTCTATCGAATCAAGCCACAAGTATCAATATATGTCTAAATTATATCAAAGCAGATACACTCTCTTTACTCATTACTTATGTCCCGAAGGCATCATCCTCCAAAGGCACCATCTTTCATGGAAAGCGGCCATCATATCATGGCCTAAGGATTTAATTTCTATTTATCATGATCCGAAGGTGTCATAGTCTAAAGGAGTCATTTTTTATGGCCTACAGACAACATTTTCATGACCCGAGGATTTAATCTACACAGTCTTAAGGCAAATATCATGGTCGATATGGTAAATTGCATCATGTGTACATTTACCATGCATTTGATATCTCTGCCCTAATCACTTAAATTAGTCATATCACAAGCTACAAATTTGAAGAGACTAACATATTGCAGAGAAGATCAATTGCCCTTTACATTTGACCATCGCACTATATATAGCACAAAAATGCCCTCTAAACTTGTCGCTGCCCATATGATCTTTTGCACTATTCATTACATCTCGTTGCTCTAATCTCATCCATTCAAATCGTTATTGTCCGCGTTCGAATAACATACTGTTATTTCAAATTTAGGAGCTTCGTTTGTACCTAAATCTAGAACTACACACGACCTGATTCGCATAATACTAGAGATATGTAGGAAACTTAAAACCAAAGTCTCGGTCATGCCTTTTTTCCCAACTATATGTCATTTCAACGGATCCCACATATATCTTTTCCTTAGTCAGACAAAATCAGCTACTTAGTCAACATTGGTTACCCTATAATTTATCCCTCATTCTCAAGAAACCAAGGGGCAACTGTAGACACCCAATTTTGACCGGCCTATAGCCATTTCTGAATTGCTATTTGATTAAATATGTAGGGTAAAACCTTTTCCCCTTATTTTATGGGTTCAAAATTTAAAGTAATTTTAGGTAAATAATTAGATTTTGATATTCATGATTTATAAAATTTATTGTAATTATTATTTTTATCTAATAAATATTTTATTAATTTTATTTATCGATTTTCAAATATTTGAAATAATTATTTTAATTATCGGTTTAAGGTTTAAAATATTTAAATGTACTTATTTTATATAAAAATTAATTATTATGTGTAGTACATGATTAATTAAATATCAATTAAATTGATCTTCCTTTAAATGATTTAAATCCTAGCCCCGTCTATTAAATTTATTTAATTCATGGCACTTTTCTTATTCAATTTCAATTTTCAATTCTAGCCCTCTCAATACAAGCCTTATTTCAATTCTAGCCACTTGGTCTGTAACACCCCAAAAATTTCTAAGTTAAGATTCAACTCACTCTTCATTTACTTGTCGGGCCATATTGGGTGATTCTTAAATTGCCCATATGTGTAAAGGTACATTTCTTTGTGTGGGAATGATTTTGGATATCAATTAAGGTCACTAGAATCCCCTAGCACAAAGTAGAGTTAAAAGTTTCCTTATCGATTAAGTTTTGATGTAGGATTCTACTTGGGTCAACTTCAAACGACCATATCTCTTAGAATATAAAGAGTTACGTGTCTCATAACCTATCAAATTAAAGATATTTAAATCTACTTACCAAAGTCACCAATTTCACATCAATACAATTTCTAAGTAAAAAGTTATGACCATTTTAGTAACTGATACAGTGCAGTGACGAATTAGTCGATTGGAACACATTAAAAAGAGTCTTTTTGTCATTTTAACTCCAAGAAAACCCTAAACAAATTTCTTGACTAATAAAAGGCTCAAAACAATCATATTTCATCTTTTAATCCATCATTCTCTTCTCTCTCAAACCCTAGGGAAAACCCCTAAGGAAAAATCAAAGTAGAAGACTCCATTCCAGAGTTTTTCAATCTTTTTCAATCCTCTTATCCATTCGACTACCCCTCATACTCAAGGTAGTTGAAAATTAAAGCCTAAATCCTTATGGATGAGTTACTCTTAGAAAAAGTCTTCAGAAAATTCAAGAGACCTCAGAGGGGCTTAAAAAAAGCCAGTGAGTGAGCTTAAGTGTGGAGATTCGAAAGAATACACTTTTAATTCATATGCATCGCCCGTTCAAGCTAAAAGTGAGATGTGTTCCCACACTCATTTACCTAAACCTCGTTTCAATTGAGACCCTTATGATGAAGTATGTTTTAGAGCTTGGGTAGTGTTTTCACCTGAAGATATAGTATGAGTTACAATGTTATAAGTAGTAGTATTAAAAGTGCCCAGAGTTAGAAGAATGAATGCAGAGGTATAGTAATCCAAGAAAGGAAGATAGTGATGAGTCGAATTATGTTGTTGTAGTCATGCACCTAGTAAGTTATTAATGAGGAGTTTTCACTTATAGGTAGACTAAGAAGTGATCAGTTTGTGTAGATTTCATGATAGAAGGCAGAGTAAGAGTTACTAGTATGGATGAGCTAGAGTATACTTTAACCAGAATGGAGTTTATTTCAATGGAACTTTGTGTTAGTGAATGCCAAGTATAGGTATTGCATAAAAGAGTAGAGTATTCATAAGGTAATAGATCTAAGCAAAGTTTGTGATTTTTAAGGGAGAACCCATAATATTCAAAGGGTTATAGAACTAATTAGGAAATGATGTATAGAGAATGGGTAAATAGTACTTAAGTTGTGAAAGGAAGTATGGCGGTAAATTTTAAGTATGAAAACTAGGAGGTAAAGGTTGACTAATATTCATGAGGTCTTAGTAGGTGTGTGTTTCTTAATTTTTATCTAGTAGTTGTAAGTTAGTATAGTAAGCAAGCAATCATGTTGATTTCTGGGATTAGTAATAAGCATTAAGCTTGAATTTGAAATGAGAGTCGTGGTAAAAAAGAATGGCAACATGAGGGTGATGATGTTAGTTTTCTGGTAGACTTTACATAGAGTAGGAGAGGAATTAAGAGGTTAGTTACAATGAAGGTGAGTGGTACAACTATGGGATTCTAACATTGAGGTAAGAGTAGTGAAGTGTGGCTAAGTCACTAGAGTAACAAGAGTATTAAGAGGTGTACCCGAGGTTGTATGTAACCAGATGAGGTTCTTATTAAGTTTCTTTTTTTCATATGTGCCTAGATAATATATTTGTGCTATCAATGTGGAATAGGCTGATGTAAGCATTAAAAAAATTTTCCTTAAGAGTTAAATGAAGCGGCCTTATGAACCAATGAGAAGAGGTTAATAGAAGCATCTTAGAAAGAGTCTTAGAAGGAGTCTTTGTACCAGCTTATGCAGAGTTCAGTAGCCATGAGATAAGCCTTTCCCGAGTATTAGAGTAAAGGGAATGTAGAGCAGTGTGAAGATGTTGAAATTGATCCATAGCTTTCAAGTGTCAATTTCAAACCTAAGGGGGAGATGATAGGATGCGAAATCAAGTCAAGTGTTGAGGATAAGTTAGTGATGTCTTCACAAAGAGTTTTAGAGATATATCAATTTGTTCATAATCTTGCATATTCCTCAAACAAAGCTATTACAATATCTTATGGATATTCCTAATATGAGAGTTGTGTCTATGACCTATACTCATACACTTTAGAGAGATTCACATCTATGCTCAGTTTTCATAATGAGGGGGAAAAACTTTAGCCCATTGACCTCAAGCTTATCCATAAACTTTTGGATATCAGTCTCATGCTATGAACCTATTCATATAAGCAATCATGTCTCTCAATATGTTTAGTCTCACAAATCCACTAAATACTCTCAATGTCTAGTAACATAATGTTATGTCATGCATATTCTTATATAAGAATTCTCGAATGAATCGTGCTTATGATATTTCACCCTAAAGTCTTTTCAGTAATCCTTTTTAGTTTTAGAGAGTGGTGTTGTTGATAGTAGTTGTGTGATGATAGAGGAGAGGATTGCTATTTCTTATTGTGATAGTGATGGTATGTTTATTCCATCTATGGTTATGAATGTGCAGGAAGAAGGAGATAAAGTTTTACAATGAGTAATAAGCCAGCTTCCTCATGGTAATGCATGAAAGTTCAGTTGGTAAAGATGATGAGAGGATGAGAAGTTATTAGAAAGAGCGTTAGTAGGAATCTATGGAATTGTTAAGGTTCTACACTTGAATGTGGCATTGTTAACAAGTGGACAATGTGTGATACATTGGGTTTTTCATGATATGAGCTCAAAATTAGCTCAATGTAGTGCTAAGGAGTAGTCTTCTTGGGATGAAATTTCCTACAGAGGTATAGAACCCGAATCTTATGATTTAGATTAGAATAATCACCCTATGTTAAGTTCTTTGTAATTCTG
Source organism: Solanum verrucosum (assembly GCF_900185275.1). Classification (NCBI taxonomy): domain Eukaryota; kingdom Viridiplantae; phylum Streptophyta; class Magnoliopsida; order Solanales; family Solanaceae; genus Solanum; species Solanum verrucosum. Next base: position 1,988,353 of record NW_026020343.1, on the reverse strand, counting down.
AGTAAGAGTTGCATACAATAAGAGTAACCCTTTTTCCATTCTCAGACCAGCCGTTATTCGAGGATGAATGATCCCAAGGGGGAGATATTGTAACACCCCAAAATTTCTAAGTTAAGACTCGAATCACTCTTCATTCACTTGTAGGGTCATATCGAGTGATTCTAAAATTGCTCATATGTGTAGAGGTAAATTATTTAGTGTGGGAATGATTTTGGATATCAATTAAGGTCACTAGAATCTCCAAACCACAAACTAGAATTGAAAGTTTCCTTATCGATTAAGTTTTGATGTAAAATTGTACTTGGTTCAACTTCAAACTATCATATCTCTTAGAATATAAAGATTTACATGACCCATAACCTATCAAATTAAAGGTATTTGAATCTACTTTCCAACGCCACCAATTTCGCGTCAATCCAATTTCAGAGTAAAAAATTGTGACCATTTTAGTAACTAATACAGTGCAGTGACAAATTAGCCGACGGGAAACATTTAAAAAGGTAATTTTGTCTTTTTTCCCCCACGAAAATCCTTAACAAATTTCTTGATTAATAAAAGTCTCAAAAAAATCAGATTTTCATCTTTTAATCCATCATTCTCTTCTCTCTCAAACCCTAGGGAAAAAACCCTAAGGAAAAATCAAAATAGAAGACTTCATTCAAGATTCTTTCAATCTTTTTCAAGATTCTTCTTCAAGGTAAGTCCTTCTCCAAGAATTTCATTCTTTCCAACTCAAATTACTCCATACAATTATGAATCACTAATGAAAAACATAATTCTTGGTCATAGAGATTTCAAGAAACTAATTCAGGAATCTCAAGAAATGTTTTCTTGATTATTCTCCTTCAAGTTAGGGTTTCAAGGCTTATAATCAAGTTTTTTTATCAAGATTCTTCAAGAACCTTGTTCTTCCAGGTATGTAAAGCTATCATAATGTTGGACTAGTTTGTCCTCACATCCTACATCTACTTTCTAATCAGAAAAAGAGTAATCTAAGATTTTATCCCTAGATTTGAGTATTCATGAGATAAGTTGATTTGAGTTCTTGAGTTCGTGTTTCTTTTTGAAATTCTATTCCTAATTATTGAATTGCTATATGTTATGCATTAAAATTCTTGAGTTGATTCATTTATGTCTATATTTTAGCATGAACCCTATGAATTGAGTATTTTTTAGAGGAGAAATATCGTTGAGTTATGAGTTTCGAGTTCTTGAGTCTTGAGTTCTGAGTACTGAGTTTCCTTATTGCTATTAAGATCACTGAGTTGAGTCGTTCATGTCCATAATTCCAGTTGAACCCTATGATTTGAATTATAAATTTTGAAAAGTTTTTTTAAAAGCCAACACTTGAGTTCTGAAACTAAGTTTTGAGAAAAGAGTTTCTAAAAGATGATTAGTATGACAATCGAGTATGCCATCAATATATCAGCAGGGGTGTATCTAGGAAGGACAAGGGGTGTCAACGGACACAGCTTCGTTGGAAAAAATTGCTATATATATATATATATAGTATAGCGTTAATTCTTGACATAAGAAGTTGTGTAGCATAGTTGGTTTAGTGTATCATTTGTTGCATGTAGGTCGTGAGTTCGAACCTGGACATTGTTTCTTTTTCTTTCTTTCTTTTTCCATTTTTTCTTTTCTTCCTTTGCTTTTAATTTTTTATCTTTTGATATATTTTATTAAAATAAATATGTAGCACTATTATATTTGGTGAGATTATTTTCAAAATGAAAATCTATTCATAAAAAGCTAAAATGTTGTTGCTTATAAATTTTATTTTTTAGAAAAGATATAATAGTATATGTGACTTGTGTTAGTATATATATAAGGTGACACCGCTTCCGAAAAATCCTTCTTACGCCATAGAATGTATGAGCAGTATGGTATCTAGATATACCATCAATGTTTATGTAGTATGACATCCCGAGTCATCAATGATCATATTAAAATATGTTTTTGAAAGAGTTTTTTTATTATGAATTGAGTAAGAGTATAAGGGGACTATGTGTCACGACCCAGGGTACCCCTTAGTTGTAACAAGGCGTACAAGACCCCGAGAGGCCTCATACAAGCCACCTAGCATATCATAACATTAAAAAATAGAAATGAGCAGGAATTTAAAACTTTTTAATAAAATCAAAGTCTTTTATAAAAGCAAGCGGAAGTCTAACTTGACATTGTCTCAAACCATCTAAACATAAGAAAATATAAATCTTGGGATGCAGCCCATACAATAGTCTAAAACATAAAGGAAAGACATAAAAGAGATATGGTGATCCAATCCTCGAATACAATGAGGACTCACCAAAGATTCACTTCTCAATCCACTAAGGACCTAGCCACAAGTGTGCGAATTGGGAGCGTCGGACCCTACATTTGATAAGAATGTAGGCAAGAGTATGTGTTAGTACAATCAAGTACTAAATATGATGGCTAGCATAAACATAAGCATTAGTCAACATAAGACATAAGGCATAAGAATAAACAATACATATAAAACATCAAAATGAAAGAGGAATACTTCCTTATGTAACCTCACTTATCCTTATACAAGACTTAGGTCATCCGCCTCTAGTCAAGCATACATCATGGAAGGCATATCTAGCAACACTCCAAGCAATCATCATCATAACATAATCACATTAGTCATACTTACTTTTAAAGAGATGGGGATTCGCCTCAATGCCTAACTTACAAAGGCTAATGGATATTCGTCTCTTGCCTTACATACTTTTAGATTGCGAGTACTCACATCTATAGCCTCATCATATGATGCAGGTACTCGCCTCCACATCATTCCATAAAGAGCATGGGTACTCACCTCCATGCCCATTCATCATAATAAGAATGTGGGGACTCACCTCTTGTTCAAGTCTAAGGAGTAGGAGAATCGCCTCAAATCCTTTCATATGGAGGTCAAGGGTAATCGCCTCTTGCCTCATCATTCGTTAAGCATTTTAGTCTAGATTCATTTTAGGTGAGCAATCCTTTCAACCTAGAATCATTCATGTGAGTATTCATTTCACATTTATTCAATCATGCTTATCAATTCATTGTAGGAAGTATCTCTTCGACATTATAGCATTAACAATCAACAATGCATAGTTTAGGCTTTACTCTCAAAGCACTACATCTCATGATCATTATCTATGCTTTACTCTCAAGATATTAACATTATGTTCATTATATATGCTTCAATCTAAAACAATTCTAATCATAATTCATCAATCCTATAAGGAGATATCTAGCCCATAGAGTTTCCCTCACATGGCATCAAACCCAACATATCAATTCAACCCTAAAATCATAGGATAGGCATAGGTACATGTAATTCCATCCTAAATACATGCAATTATATCAATTCAATCATAATCAATAAAAATCCACTTAATTGGATCTACATTCATCATAACCCACAACTATGGAAGAAACCCTAACTAGAATTGGGGGAATTATTTTTCAAATTGTGGAATTCTAGGGGACTCCATGGAAAGAAGGATCACATGGATGAAAAGCCATCATACCTTGATTACAAAGCCCTCACAATCTTGAAAATTAGGATACTTGACCTTGACCTAACTTCAATCTCCTTCTTCTTCTTCCAACTTCGAGAGAGAATATTTGAGAGGAGTTTTAGGAATTCTTTTGGGATTTTGAGAGAATGACTTAATTGGAGGATTTTGGGGGTTAAAATCACTTATATAGGTGTTTTAGATTTAGGCAAAACGATACTACATTGATTTAATTAAAACCAAAAAAGACCCTTATGCCTCTAAACTTAACTGCCAAGCCTGATCCACGAGACCACGACCGACGAACCATGGATGGACCTATGGTTCGTCCTAGTCAGACGTTGTTTGTTGTTAGAGATTTCTGGCCAATCAACAGATGGTTGGACAACGGGACGTCGATGGACCTACGATCCATGGGTCCCTCTGTGGTCCATGCCTGGACCATTTCAGAGGTTGCTTTCCACGGCCCTACCTACGGTCTATAGTTAACCCACGGGCCGTGGTTGGCCCTCGTGGATGGCACCTCCAATTTCCCCAAAATCTTTTATTTGCCTCGTTTTGAATCTGGGGTGTTACATTATCTCCCCCTTGGGATCATTCATCCTCGAGTGAGATTCTTAGCACTTTTCTAGACAAAATGGACTCACGACTAGTATCCCATCATGCATGCAACTCGTCTAAGTGCATATAACTAAGAAGGAACTTCATCTCCAAGCTAAGCAGACTCAATGCTCCATAAGAAAGTAGGAACTACATCTAGCAACCCAATACGCATGAAAGCTTAATATTTCTCATGTTCAAGGAGGAACTATCATCTCCAACTCAAAAGCAATGCTCAACACAATCTCATGGAGCCTAAATGCAATTCAATCTCAAAAAACACAAATTCAAGGAGGGGATCTCCACTCCAAGTTAACGCATGTTGTACAACTCATCTCATGAAGTCTATAAGCAACTCATACTCAATACTCAACAATATCAGGAAATAATTCACAAAAGCCACTTTCTTTCAAATCTTAAGTGTTTTCATGAACGTGCAAATTTAATGAAATCATGGAAACATATACAACAAACATGACTTCAAACATAAGCAAACCAAGAGGAACTCATTACCTCAAGCTAGAATAGGAGGAAAAAGATTAGGATATCGGGACATCATATAGGCCTCGGCCTCCCAAGTAGCACTCTCAACTAGATGGTTTCTCTGCAGCACCTTAACGGAAGCAACCTCTTTGTACCTCAATATCTTAACTTGCCAGTCTAGAATCTCAATCGGAACTTCTTCATAAGAAAGGTTCTCTTTCACTTCCAACCCTTCTAGGGGAATTATGGATATCATATCCCCAACAAACTTTTTCAACATAGAGACATGGAAAACGGGATGCACCGATGCCAACTCATTTGGTAAATCAAGCTCATATGCAACCTTACCAACACGTCTCAAAATTTGATATGGGCCTACATAATGGGGACTAAGCTTCCCTTTCTTACCAAAGCTCATTACACCCTTCATGGGTGAGATTTTTAAGTAAACCCAATCATTCACATCATATTGAAGGTCTCTCCTTCTAACATTGGCATAAGACTTTTTTCAACTTTGGGTCGTTCTCAACCTCTCGTTAATGAATCGAATCTTCTCTATAGCCTCATGAACCAACTCGGGCCCTATCAAGGCAACCTTACCAACTTCAAACCATCTGATAGGGGATCTACACCTCCTCCCATAAAGAGCCTCAAACAGAGCCATACTCGAATGGTAGCTATTATTATAGGCAAATTCAATCAAGGGAAAATAGTCATCCCTAATTCCCTTGAAATCTATTACGCAAACCCTTAACATATCTTTCAATGTTTGGATTGTTCTTTCTGTTTGCCCATTGATTTGGAGTGAAAAATTGTGCTAGGCTTAACTTTAGTGCCAAGACCCTTTGGGAATGACTTCCAAAACTGTGAAGTAAATTGAGTACCTCTATCGAAGATGATGGACAAGGGCACTCCATGCAACCTTACCATCTCTTTTAAGTACAGCTTAGCATAATCTTCCGTTGTATAGGAAACTTTGACGGGAATGAAATGGGTCGACTTCGTCATTTGGTCAACTATAACCCAAATCAAATCATATTGGTGTCGAGTTCGTGGCAACGCTACTATGAGTTCATATTCAAATCTTCCCACTTCCAAGTAGGAATGCTAATATCTTGGGATAAACCTCCTGATTTCTGATGCTCAACCTTTACTTGTTGGCAATTAGGACACTTAGCCACAAATCCCGCAATATCCTTCTCCATCCCATTCCACCAATAGATCTCCCGCAAATCACAGTACATCTTGGTAGCTCCTGGGTGAATAGAATACCGAGAACTATGGGCTTCGAACAAAATCTGTTCCCTTAAGTCATCGACATTCGGAACACATAAACGACCTTGGTATTTTAGGACACCATCTCCTCTTTGGGAGAAAGCCTCTACGGACTTCTTTAGTAACACCTCTTTCAATTCTACTAAGGTCGGATCAAGACATATCTTTGCTTTAACATCGACCACGAAAGACGATTCGGAACCATTATGGACCATAATACCACCCTTGGTGGAATCCACTAGTTGAACTCCCAATCGGGCCAACCTATGAACATCTCAAACCAACTCTTTTCTATCATCATCAACATGAGCAAAATTACCCATGGACGATCGACTAAGGGCATTCGCCACCACATTTGCTTTACCAGGGTGATAGAGAACACTCATATCATAATCTTTCAATAACTCAAGACACCTTCTTTGGCGAAGATTTAGATCTTTTTCGATAAATATATATTGCAAGCTCTTGTGATCGGTAAACACATCAACATGGACCCCATACAAATAGTGCCTCTAACTCTTTAAGACAAATACAATCGTCGCTAATTTAAGATCATGGGTAGGATAGTTTTTCTTATAAACCTTTAGTTGCCTTGAAGAATAGGAAATCACCTTACCATTTTGCATAAGCACACATCCCAAACCCACTCTAGAGGCGTCACAATATACCATAAATCCATCCCTACCTTTCGGTAAGGTCAACACCGGAGTGAAAGTAAGTCTATCTTTCAATTCTTGAAAACTTTTCTCACAAGCTTCCGACTATAGGAACTTGGCATTCTTTTGAGTCAAAGCCGTCAAAGTAAAAGCCGTTTTCGGAATATCTTTCTCTTTCACCCTCAATTGGTCATAACCCGACCGGAGATCAATTTTAGAGAAATAGCTTATCCCTTGAAGTTGATCAAATAAGTCATCTATTCTTGGAAGACGATATGATGGTTACCTTGTTCAACTACCGATAATCAATACACATATGGAGTGAACCATCTTTCTTCCTAACAAACAACACTGGAGCACCCCATGGAGAGATACTCGGTCGAATGAATCCCTATCCAATAAGTCCTTTAACTATTCCTTCAACTCCCTAAGTTCCATCGGAGCCATTCTATAAGGAGGAATAGAGATAGGTTAGGTATCGGGGGAGAAGGCCAGTCCCAAAGTCTATTTCTCTTTCGGGAGGAACACCGGGTAAATCATCAGGAAAAACTTCAGGAAAATCTTTTACAACAGGGACCGACTCAAGACTAGGAGTTTCAGACTCCACATCCCTCACCTTCGCTATATGACAGACACAACCCTTCGAGATCATTTTCATAGCTTTTAGGTAAGAAACAAATTAACCTCTAGGCATAGAATTTCCCCCCTTCCACTCAAGGATAGGTTCATTTGGGAATTGAAATTTGATCACTCTAGTCCTACAATCAATAGAGGCGTAACAAGAATGCAACCAATCCATACCCAAGATGACATCAAAATATATCATGTCAAGTTATATCAAATCAACCAATCTAACTCTATGGGACAAGGAAATGGGACATCTTCTAAAAACCCTCTTAGCCACCACTGAATCGCCAACAGAGGTAGAGATAGAAAAAGGTTTTAACAATATATTGGGAATAATATCAAAATCTCATAGCTACATAAGGATTCACAAATGAAAAAGTAGCACCCGGATCAAGCAAAGCATACACATCATATTGAAAGACTTTTAACATGCCCATCACTACATTTAGGGAGCTCTCTTGGTCACCTCTAGTTTGGAGAGCATATAAGCGGTTCTGCTTAGGAGCATTCCCACCCGAGCCACTTGGACCGGATGAAGGGTAGGTTTGAGCCCTACGACAAGTGTCTCCCTCATTTCTAGTAACCGAATGACAATTTCTTACTTTATGATCCGTTTTGCCACACCCAAAACAAGCATTAGATCCTGTTAGACACTTCCCTTCATGATTTCTCCCACATTTAGCACAAATAGGCATCAAAGATTTACCACCATATCCTTGGGGTTTAGGGTTAGACACCCTTTAATTTCTTGGCCTCAGATAAGCATTTGTAGAACCTTGCCCGGAGTACCTTTGCCGGAATCTAGAACGACCCCGTCCACCGGACCTAGAAGGTGCAAAGTTGTCATCATCCACTCTTGCCCTTTTTGTCTCCCTAGATCTTTCCTAGAGATTTTCCTCTTCTATTTGTTGGGCGTGCACCATAAGGTGAGAGATATCCATGTCGTGGACAAGCATAATGGTGCGACACTCTTTGACTACCATGTCGGACACACTCGACACAAACTTACTCATCTTGGCCCTACGATCCACCACAATGGAAGGAGCATACTTGGATAGGTGAGTGAACCTCAAAGCGTATTCTCTTACACTCATATTTCCTTGCCTAAGGTTGATGAACTCAAGTACCTTGGCCTCTCTCATCTCTAGAGGGAAGAATCTATCAAGAAATACACTTTTGAACCTTTTTCATTCTATCGAACCCGCTTCCACCGACCTTGCCTCTTTCCACTGATTAAACCAAATATGAGCAACCCCTTTAAGTTGGTAAGCCTCTAGTTCCGCCTTCTCTACCGAAGTCATACCCATGATAGCAAGTACCTTATAGACCTCATCGACAAACTCTTGTGGATCTTTCTCCAGTTTGGAGCCATAAAATTCTGGAGGGTTCATTCTCGTAAAATCCCTCACTCTTGTCGTCGTCATAACCACATTTGAGTTCACGGGGGCTACCACCTCTCTGTTAGCATGTGCCTTCACGGCTTAAGACAAGACTTGTAATGCCAACCCAAACTCTGCATTAGTCACATGAAGGCATTGAGCCAAGACTTGGAATGCCAACCTAAACTCTGCATTAGTCACATTCTCATTCAATGAGTCAATCGGAGCTTCAGGAGGATCTTGGAGAGGAACCAGAGGAGGAACCTCTTGCTCAACATTGCCTTCCTCTAACCTTCTAGCATTAGCCCTTCTAGTAGTCATATCCTGAAAACCATCAAGCACAAATTAGGAGAAAAACTTATAAAGTTAAACTCCATGGCACGACTAAAAGAAGTGAAGAAGTTGAATTTCCTAAACATGTAATATCCTCTCATTCATAAATATGGCGCGCTTCACATTATGAACAAGACTCTACTAGACATGGTTTGAGACATCCTAGAACCATTTAAACCTTGTGCTCTAATTACCAAGTTTTTCACCACCCAGGGTACCCCCTAGATGTAACAAGGCATACAAAACCCCGAGAGGCCTCATACAAGCCACTTAGACCATCTCTAACCCCACTCTATTTTACTCTTCATTCTCTATATTTGGAGAGTAAATAGAGATATGAGTCTCCAACAACTCTGGTCAGTCATCGTTTGTTATCAGAGATTATTGGCCAATCGACGGATGACTGGACCACGGTGCGTTGATGGATCTACGGTCCGTGGGTCCCTCCGTGGTCCATGCCTGGACCATTTCTAAGGTTTCTAACCATGGCCCTACCCAAGGTCCGTAGGTCAACCCACGGGCCATGATTGGCCCTCGTGGATGGCTTCTACAATTTCCCCAAAATCTATTATTTTCCTCATTTTGAATCTGGGGTATTACACTATGTGTTCCCAGAGATTTCAATTTTTATAATGTTAAAAAAGAAAATGAGATTTCTAAATGAGTTATGAGTTCAAAAGATGTTTCAAGAGAAGTTACATCTTTTAAGAGAGTAGTTTGAGCAATTATCTTAAACCAGAGGAAGAGTTATATTTTTAAACATATGAGTATGAGTATATATTATTGGGAGTAGTATTGAGCACCAATATGGGAACGAGTTAAGACAACTCAAAATCCTCATAAACCATGTATGCCAACATGGGTAAAGGATCATACTTTTTAGATGATTCCTTATTGTTTTTCAAATATGGCTTAGTGGATCCATTTAGTTGAGGTGTTCTATACCCCGGTAAGGTATAGGAAAGTTCTGGAAGTGTAGGTGAGACGATGTATCATCACGTAGCTCATAGTTATGGTTGTCGGTTAGAGAATCTCCCAATAAAGTTAAAGTGTATTTTTATATATCACTTATTATGTTGAGTACATAGATGAGAAAGTATTTTGTAAAGCTTTTAATGATTTAACTCTTTTATTTCTTTCATTCAGCTTGAGTACATTGTTATCTATTGCAGACCTTTCTTTCAGTTATTTTTTATTCAACCATATTACATACTCATATATTTTAAGTATTGATGTCGTTCGACTTGCATCCTTTTATGATGCAGATAGTGTTCATGATTATCAACACGCTCTTCGTTGAGATCATTCTACACTCCAGTTAGCTTTGGTGAACCTTCTTGTATTGCGTAGGACTTCACAGTTACTTTCCAGTTAGTATTTTTTGAGGTGTCGTGGATCTTGTCCTGGCGTCCTTCCTTAATAGTAGAGGCTTCATAGATAGACAGTTTTGGAGAGTCTTTCAGTTTCAGATATTTTATTTAAAACTTATGTTTCATACTAAATATATTCAGCAAAGTTTTAAGATTCAATAAACTGTTTTTAAACGTTTCTTTGAATTTGATATTTATGTATGCTCAAGTTAGTCTTACGCTTGTAGTCAGTAAGGATAAGGGTTTGCTTGGGGACAAACGATGGTTCTTCAGTGTCAGCCACGTCCAGGGTGTAGGCTGGGTCATTACATGGTCAATTCAGCTTTAGCCTATTTTATTCTGATTCTAGATTATCATATATCTTTCAACCTCAACTATTCATCCTTTAAATCAAAATTCAAGATCAAATTTGAGTCGTTCATCAACGTTTCACATCTCACAACTCTTTAATTTCCTTTTGATTCAATTAATACCCAAACCCTAACAATTTTATTTTTTTCTCCTCATCTGAAAGGAGGCTGCGCCACACCTCTCTCTCCTCTCCATTTTCCAGCGAAATCGCCGTTGCTCCTCTTTCTCCCGTGGTTGGCAAAGGCAATAGCATCTATCACCCTCTCCCTCGCCCTCTTTCCCTCCTCCTTCTTTTCTAGAAATATCTGCCAGAGGCAGTCGCTTCATTTTTCCCTCTCCCCTTCCTAGCAAGAAACAACAGAAAATGGCTTCTCTTTTATCCCTTCTTTTTCGTTTGACAAGGACCGTCGGTAAAATCGGTGAGGCCACCAGATGGCAGCCACCTCTTTCCTCTCTTCGTGAGAAAAACAATCGATGAGCCAGAATAACAACGAAGCGACCTCCGAGTGTTATAGGAACAAAAAAGAGAATTGTTGCTCTGTCACTTCAATATAGAGCTCTGGTCTAAAACAAAGTTTGGTCATGTTAAAGTCGAGGACTTTAGCTTACGAAAAGATGGATCTCAACAAATTCGTCCAGGTTCGTTCCATTTCTGATGAAAAACTCATATTAGCTAATTTCTTAATGTTGAACTATAAAGGAGTCGTGATATGTGTTAGTGTATGTCTACTTTTGTTGGATTTCATATTGGGTTTGAAATCGTTTATGATCGGCTGATCTTCTTAACAATGTTCATTGTTTTATATATATAATATTTTACTAATTGATGGTGACTAATCTCTCTTTGCCTTAATAAAAACATGAAAGAATTCTTGTATTGGATATTTATGGTAAAATCTTTAATCGTTTGGAAAATAACTTTACTCATTTGGCTTCCTTTTGAATAAGGAAAATACATTTTTTTAAAACAAAATCAAATTAAGTCTTTTTCCTTTTCTTTTATGCCGTTTCATCTACTGTATAAAGAGATCATTTGCCTCATTATTTTCTCAGGCTTTGAGTTGGCAACAATATTCTCTACCCCTAAAAGAAAAAATTAAGAACTCTTGCAATATTCCGAACATTATTTCTCTGCCGTGTTGCTATTTCGGGTTGGACATTTTGCTTAGTACTTCATTGCTGATAAACTAATCTATTTAATTGGGTTGAACTTAATGTTCAAGATGCTGAAGAGTCACTATGGGAGGGAATACTAAACGAACTTAAATTTATATTTATGTTTTATTTAATTCTATTTCTAGTCTTGTAATAATTTGTATAACTCTCGTAATTTGGGGGCTGCCTAAGGGGGGAAGGAATATACGTGCTAACTATTTTTTTTATTTTATTATGTGTGGTTTTTATAGATAATCCACCTATATTACATATAAAACATGCAAGCATATCGGAATCTCTTAAACGATTGGTCTAAAATCAACCTTTGTTGTTTAGAACTTTGTTAATTAATTAATTTATCATCGGTATGTGTTAAATTTTGTTATAATCTTGGAACTATTTGAATCTGGTCTAACATGTCAATATTGTTAAAGTTCAGAAATTGATTAGTAAAATAACTAGATATCATGCCTATAGGGGTTAATTTTTATGCTATTCGAGTGTATAAATCGCGCATATAGGCCCAAATAATTATTGTCTTATTCTTTATTTAGAAACCTTGCCTCTAGGATTACAAATAAATCCAACATGTTAACCAATCAAATTCTATCTATAGGCCCCTTATTATATTTTAGAATGTTAAAAATAAAATTTGTGCATTAATATTATAACTACAGATTGTTTACTTGATTAGATACCATGCCTATAGGACTTAATAAATTTTTAGCATGTTGTGGAAAATAAATTATGTATATAGGTTTAAATAATTTATTATATTTTATATAGAAATCATGTCAATAGGATCAATAATAATTTCAACATATTCACTCTAAGAAACCATGCCTATAGGACTTAACTAATAACACTAATGTTAATTAATCATATTAAATAAATCCAGCATGTTCAAAACATATTTTAATAACTTAAGCATGTTAATTAATTAGTCAGATTTTAATAAACCTTAGTATGTTAATAACTTTCAGCATGCTAATTGATTAGATCTTTTCTTATAGATTCGAAATCACATAATTAATTTTTCGCCTGTAATAATCAGCATAGTAATAATCTCGATTAAAATCTGAACTATTTTAAACTGATCAGCCCCTATTAAATTCCGCTTGACATAAATAAATTGTGCATTGTGTACAACTGTTTTGCCACTTAAACTCAACAAATAACTTTTTATGCGTCTGCAATTAATTTTTTGCTAGTTATGTTAAAAATTGTGTTGGTTCAAACTTATTATTGAATTAAATCAACTTTTGTCTGGTAATATTTCTACCCTTTTAATATTAATTGTTATGATGCTTGTTTGTGCAAACACACTTTCACATGAGCCCTTTCACCTTTTAATTGTGTTTGCAAGCATGCTAAATAACCTAACCTAGAGGTCAATTTCGGATTTTACGTGCTAAGTGTTGTCATGTATGTTTTGCCTGGCGATAAGGGGCCTAATTACGCAACCTATATTTTATTTTTAGTCTAAAACCACCTTAATAGAAGTCAAATGCCTCTTGGACATTAAGTGGGAACTCAAGGCACCTTCTAGGACGTTATGCATGCGGAAGGGGGCAGGGGTAGTTAAGCCATTATCGGACATGATGGATATTGACTCAAGTTGAAAATGACAAAACTCTGATTTTGTCTTCCGGTTAATAAGCAGAGCGCTGTCCGATAAGTGTTAGGTTAGTGGAGTTGACATTTCCCTTTCCTTTTCCCCTTTTTATTTGTTAATAATTATAATTTCTTGGGTAGTTTAATAAAATAAAATCGGTTTTTTTATCTACTTGTGTATTTTCTGTCTTCTTGCTTATCTTTCTCTAAAAGTTTTTATGCTAAGTATTGGTATTAATTGTCTAGGTGTTCATGTATCTTATCACTTAGTTTAATAAAAATATTAATAAATAAATGAATAGTGACCTTAATTTCTACTTGTAACCCCCGCATAAATTGTATGAGATACGGTCGGGACCCACATTTGTGGACCTCAAGTGGTGCTTAACACCTTCCTCTCGAGGTAATTTGAACCCTTACCCGAACCTATGGTATCGCAGACCCTTTAGTTAGATTAGTTAGGCTAGTTAGGTGCCCTAACTCTCCTATAATTCGTTAGGTGGTGACTCTTCTTTTAAAATAAAACCTAAAAGAGTGGTCAAGTCATTGCACCAAACCCGTTTTGCAAAAAAGAGGCACGACAGGTGATTTAAGGCTAAACTTTTGTACTTCAATTTGGATATTGTGGGTCATAACTTCATTCGATGTTGAAGGATTCTTCTTGATAAATCAATTTCAAAGTCTTTTTATTAAGGTATCTTTTTTTTACTATTTAATGTGAAACTTTTTCTATTGTGATTTGATTCACTTGAACTGAGAGTTTTTTGGAAATAGTCTCTCTACCTCCATAAGGTAGGGATAAGGTCTGCGTATTGTCTACCCTCCCCAAACCCCACATGTAGTATTACAGTAGGTATGATGATGTTGTTTTTTGTATGAAACTTGCTATTGTTTGAAATTTCTATATCGTTTGCCTTTGATAAAAGAAATTTACTCCAGTCATGTTGAAGCTTTTAATGCTTTCTAATGAAACTGATTTTTTACTCTATCTTTGTGGAAGCTTTCAATGGCTTTGTTTACTACTCCATCAGTCCATTCCCTTTAAGTTTCTCCAAGAAGAATGTTACATTTCTATAATTAGAAATAACTTAACTTTGAATTCCACTTTTTCCCTTAGTAAAATGTTTATAGCCACACAAATATCTATGTTTTGTTTCTGATGACATGTTTTAAAAGTCCTTTTTTCCTTAAACAAGTAAAATGGTGCCACATAAATTGGGACACAAGGAGGAATTCTTTTTTGTATGTTATCCATGACTTATTAGAAATCTATGGTTATTGAACTGGTGGATGGGGGGTTATTTATTTGTATGTGATCATTTTATTTGTTGTATGTCTTAGATTCAAATATCCTTCTTATATGTATATCTCTGGTGCGGAGGTAATGATAAGCTCCAGGTTTGGAGACAAACTCTAGAAACTAAATGATTCAAGTTGAGCAGGATCAAAATAAAATAATTGAAGTGTAAATTTAGTGATGCTACGTATGAGATCATGCATCATGGAAGTGAGTTTGATGATCACATTATCTCCAAGAGAGGATGTTCCAAGTATCTGGGGTCGTTAATTCAAGGTAATGGGGAGATCGACGAGGACGTCGCATATTGTATTGGGGAAAAATAGGTGAAGTTAAGGCTCTCATTCAGAGTCTTGTGTGATAAAAAGGCTTTCCAAAGTGTAAAGGTGAGCTCTAATGAGTAGTGGTTAAACCGACTAGGTTGTATGAGATTGAGTGTTGACTAGTTAAAAAACTCATATGTTTAGTCTTTAGAAGATGAAAAATTACAAAGATGATAATGTCGAGGTAGATTTGTGGGCATACTCAGAGGATAAAATTAGGAATGAATATATATCTGGAACAAGGTAGGAGTTGCCTTTATGGTGAATAATATGAGGGAAGCGACACTGAGATGGTTTGTACATGCGAAGAAGAGAAGTGTAGATGTTTAGTAAGGAGGTATAGAGGTTGGTAATGATGGGCCCCAAGAGACGTGCAGGTGGGCCGAAGAAGTATTAGGGGAGGTATTTAGACAAGACATGTTGCTTCTTTAACTTACCGAGGAAATGACCTTTAGATAGGATGGTCTAGAGGTCGCAGAGTAGGGTAAAAGGTTAGTTAAAGTTAAGTTTTCTCTTCCTTTCCTATGGTATAGGATTGGTGGTCATACTTGAATCTTCTTTCTTATATGTGGTATTAGAACTATTATCGTTATTTCTTATTATTCAATCTTGATTATCACCAATTTTATTTGTTCTTTGGTTATCACATTATTTTGTTGTCATTATTGTTCTTACCTCGCTATGTTGGGTGTTTCTCTCATTTCACATTATTTCGTTGACATTACGACTCTTATTTATGTATTCCCTTTTCCAAATTGCTTTATTTTAAGCCAATGGTCTAGTGGAAAGTATAGATAGAGATAAGTTTTGCTACACTATACCCTCCCTAGACCCCATTTGTGGGATTATACTAAGTATCTTATTGTATATCTCTGGTGTAATCCTTATTTCCTTACTTTTATGACTTGCATGGGCTGGTTGCGGATGAATGAATAAGAAAGAGGACTTGATTTTTAATTATGGGGGCATTTGGGTCTGGAAACCACAGTAGATCTATATTAAAAGATGAATACAAGTGTGGCAAGTGTATGATGTAGACCTATGTCATATATTGATATGTGTCGAGAATATAAGGAAAACTAAGATTTAATGAGATGATGAAGTTGTTTGTTAGAAGGCCACCTTGTAGGCTCAAACTCAAGTCATCAGATTAAGGACGGAGAAATATTTATCATTCCACTACGAGCCTTTTGGTTGGCTAGAAGACCAACAATTTAACATATAAAATATACTCTACCTTCAAAAATGTATCTAGTCATAGGAACCATAAATTCAAGAAATTAAAGTTAAACTATTGTCACTTGTGACAACAGAAGGGAAGACTTGAAAGTAACAACTAGGGGATTGAAAACTGGATGTTGGGCCATTTTTTTCTCAAGCCATCCATTTGCATCATTATTGCTACCAATTCAGCGTTTTCTATCTTGCCAGCTTTTTCTTTAGCTAACAACACGAGTTTTTGAGCTTCTTGAGACTTTCTTGTCGTTCATCCGTGATTTCTTTCTGCCTAGTCCTTATATCTTGAAGTAATTCTTCTAACTCTCGACCTTGTTCCTCCTTTTTCTCATACTTCACTTTCAACCTTGCTTCTGATTTAATACAATCATCTAGTTTTTTCATGTCCTCTTCGGTTAAGAACTCCTGGTAACTTGACTTGGCTCATGCCAAATCCCTCCATTTCTTAACCATGACAGGGAATTCATACTTGACTGTTAGCAATTTCTTGGCTTGTTCATCGGTAAACAATGATGAGGGATTATCATTCAAAGTAGCAATTGCACCATTCATTTCCTACTCTTTCGCCGGGTCATTAATGAATGCTTCCAAATGCAGTCTGATGGAGCAATCAAATATCAACTTTGCGAGTGTTTGGGCTAAAGAAGTAGTACTATTGCTATGGAGGCCCGATTGTTGATTGGGATTCTTCTATGGTAAAGACTTCAAGTATGACTGAACCATGTGCAAAGTTGATTCAATGTCCTCTATAATGATGAACTTCATCAACACTTGACTAAGAACCGATGTGGTTGCTTGAGCCTGACAATATAAAGCGATACTTTACATAAATTCATATGACAATAACAAGAAAATGCTAAACCAGAAAAGAAATCAAATGTCAATTGAGTAAACCATGTTTGCTAAAAAAACTAGAAATGGAGCATGTAGAATAACTTCGGCAATTCTTGTTTTCTCATGCTCACTTGGGGCAACATATTATTTATTAAGTTTTGATTAACAAATAATCTTCATCATCGATCTCCTCAGTACTTTACTACTCAAATGGTGGACTAAACTATGCAAATGCTCATTATTATTGATTTTTGGTTTGTGAACACATATTCAAATGGTGGACTAAAATAGACACTTAGTTTTATTCTTAATCAATGTTTAATATATATATATATATATATATATATATATATATATATATATATATATATATTTAAAAAGACAACCCGATACATACTTGAAGTCTTTACCAATAAATTATTGATCATTTGAATACTTTAGTCCACCATTTGAGTAGTAAAGTACTGAGAAAGATCGATGATGAAGATTATTTATTAATCAAAACTTAATAAATAATATGGTGCACCAAGTGAGCACGAGGAACTAAGAACTGTTGAAGTTAGTCTACATGTTGCACCTCCAGTTCTTTGCTAATATAGAGGACATTGAATCAACTTTCTAAACGGTTCAGTCATACTTGAATACTTTACCGAAGCAGTATGCCAGCCAACAATCAGGCCTCCGGAGCAATAGTACTACTTCTTCGGCCCAAACACTCGCAAAGTTGATATTTGATTACTCCATCAGAATCCCTTTGGAGGCATTCACTAATGACCCGATGCAAGACTAGGAAATGTATGGTGCAATTGCTACTTTGAATGATAATCCTTCATCGTTGTTTAGCGATGAACAAGACAAGAAATTGCTAAAACTCAAGTATGAATTCCTTGTCATGGTTAAGAAATGGATGGACTTGTTACAATCCAAGTCAAGTTGTCAGGCATTCTTGACGAACGTTGAAGAGGATAGGATAAAAGTAGATAATTAGATTAGATCAAAAGCAAGGCTGAAGGTGGAGTATGATTAAAAGGAGGAACAAGCTCGAGTATTGGAAAATTTACTTCAAGATATGATGACTAGGCAAAAAGAAATCATGGATGAACACAAGAAAGGTCTCGAGAAGCTCAAAATCACATGTTGTTAGCTCAAGAAAAAGCTGGAAAGATAGAAAGCACTAGAAATGAATTGGTAACAACAAAGATGCAAATGGATGGCTTTAGGATAAATTGGTCCAACATCCAGTCTCCATTCCCCTAGTTGTTACTTTCAAGTCTTTCCTTCTTTTGTCACAAGTCACAATATTTAACTTTCTTGAATTTGTGGTTCCTATGACTAGATACATTTTGGAAGGTGGAGTTATACATTATCTATACTTATAAATTGTCGGTCATCTGGCCAACCAAAAGGCTCGAAGTGGAATTGGTAAATATTTCTTCGCCTTAATCTGATGTCTTGGGTTTGAGCCGTGATTAGTCTTTGTTATGGAGCCTCTACCCTTTATGTGGTACTTTTCAATATGGATATGGATATTGAACACTCAGTGGGCACCAAACAAGAAAAAAAGAAGGAAACATATTTAGAAGAATGAATTATGCTTCTTTCAGTCATATGGAAATATCACCTAAATATGGTACATTGTTGCACAAATCTATAACAAAATATATCTCCTTACAATAGAGTTCAAAAATGTAAAAATCTCTACATTGATAATGAGTCAAAAAAAAGTAAAATAAACAATCTTGTTTTGTTAAATAAATTTTATTTATTACTAGTGAAGAATGACAATGCAGGAATTTTGTTTTTTTGAAAATTACATTCCAATGTGTATAGCTCTAAACCAATTGAACTATGTGCACCTCCCTTTTCATGTATATACATATTTAGTAAAAAAATTCAGTGCAGTATTATCAACTGACAACCCTTGAGTCTTTTTAAATCTACCCCTGCCAAGTTTGAATCTTTAAAGTGTTAGGAATTGAAACTTTAGAGAAAAAGATAAGGTTCAACAGAGGTAATTTTTATTCATTTTCAGCTTTCAAAAGGCAGATACACATATATCTACATAAGCTTTTCCAAATTTAGTAGAGGACCATACATATTCAACCACTATTGACTTTCTCACAAAACATATTCATAAAATAAGGACTACCTTTCCTTTACATACTTAACATAATATTTTTTTTAAAAGAACCATTAAACAAAAACCATCTAGAAATATCTCATTTTCTAACACTCCTCCTTAAGATTTTTCTTGGATACTCCCAACTTTTCCCTTAGAACTTCATATTTCCCCTTAGGAATAGCCTTGGTCATGATGTCTGCAGTGCTGATCTGAACTGCAATGAACAAGTTGAACTTCACCATCCTTCTGTGCTTGCCTGATAGTGTGAAACTTCACATTTATATGCTTGCTACAACCATGTTGCACTGGATTTTTGGCCACAGATATTGCTGACTTGTTGTTAGTCTTAATGGCAGTAGCTTCAATGTTATTGTTCTCTAGATCACGTAGAATCTTTCATAACCATAGAGCCTGATTAGTTGCACCAGCAGCAGCGATGTATTCTGCTTCTGCAGAAGATTGAGCTACCACCTCTTGCTTCTTTGAATTCCTCGAGAACATGGTTGGACCAAGTGTAAAAGCATATCCAGAAGTGTTTTTTATATCATCAACGCTTCCTACCCAATCATTGAATAACCCCTCAGTTTCCTTTGCTCTTTCCTTTTGAACCAAATACCATAATCAACAGTTCCTTTGATATGTCTCAACATTTTTTTAGCAACACCAAGATGAACTTGACTTGGAGCTCGTATAAACCTTGACAGAAAACTTGCCGCGAACATGAGGTCAGGTCTTGTTGTTGTCAAATACAACAGACTATCAATTAGACTTCTATAAACGGTTGGATCAGCCATGTCGCCTCCTTCAAACTTCGAAATCTTTTCATTGTGAACTAGTGGGGTCGATACAGACTTGCACCTCTCCATCTTGAACCTTTTAGAATATCCCATGCATATTCTCTCTAAGAAATGAAGATTCCAACAGTAGCTAGCTTGATGAATCTCCATTGCCAGAAAGTAACTCATTACACCCAAATCTGATATTTTAAACTTGGTCTCCATTTCTTGCATGAATTGATTCACCATAGCTTCATTGCTTCCTGTTGCCAGAAGATCAATTATTCCCCTTCATTACCCAAGGTTTACAGAAATATATCCTCACTCACAGGATACAACAATTTTACTCACCAACATATCGGTATGAAAATAGTGGTGCTAGCGAGCCACTCAAAGGGTGCAAAGTACACTAGAATACTACATTTAGAAGAAGAAGGAGGAGGAGAAGGAGGAGGAGGAAGAGGAAGAGGAAGAGGAAGAGGAGGAGGAGGAGGAAAAGGAAGAGGAAGAAGAAGACGAAGAGGAAGAAAAAGAAGAAGAAGAAGAAGGAGAGGAGGAGCAGGAGCAGGAGCAGCAGGAGAAGGAGAAGCAAGAGGAGGAGGGAAAGGAGGGAGGGAAGGAAGAAGAGGAGGGAAGAAAGAGGAGGAGGAAGAGGAGGAGGAGGAAGGAAGGAGGGAGGA